>NC_041384.1:284032972-284277293 GCF_002162155.2 Triticum dicoccoides | reverse complement strand
ACAGGTTCTCAAGGTCCCAGGGAACTGGGTACAGGTGCGGCTGTGTGCTCGTGATTGCCATCCAATGCTGCGCATCCAAGGTACAATAGCGGCACCAAAGCTCCCACTTTCTCCCTATCGAGAAATGTTTGATCTGGCTGGCGGTTACATGATTGTTTTCTATGTAATCATCTCAACTCAATAGGGAACTCGCTATATTAGGATTGATTTTCTTTTTGTCCATCATTGGATTTCACTATGGTCTTAATCAGATCCAATTTTATCATTTTATGTTGTTTTCATGAACATCTCAGATCTTATAATACTATATGCATCATTGGCAGACCGCTTATTCTTCTTCTTCTTCTTCTTCTTTTTTCACATGATTGTACTTTATGAATGACTAGCTAACTAACTGGACCCTTTTGCATTGACTGGCCGTTTTTTACCAACCTATATGTAGAACCAAACCATGGAATTGATTTGCTCTTTATTGCGATCGTATGTGTGTTGTGAAATTAAGAAAGGGAAAGAATATACTTACCAGGATCTTTATCATCCATTTCCGTGCTTCCATTCCTTTTGTTGTTTGATATTTCAAACATGATGTTATGTTATCCTGAAAATGTTCTTGGTTGCTAGCTTGTGCTGCATTGTCGTCATAGTAAAAATACCATTATTTGAAGCTGACATGCATGGTTCACTTTACCTTTGGTACAGTTTTGTGTAAGGATGAAAACCCATGCTTAAGCCCATACTTTTGAGTTAGTCTTACTGTTTGTCTATGTGCAGGCAACGTCATGCTGGTCCTCAGGAGCATAGGTTGAGACGGTATGGTGGCTTCCTTCGATGATGTCGGCGGGGATGGCTGGATCTATGTCTGGGAAGGCATGGGAATGATCCCTGGTTACTGTCTGTTGAGCGTTGGGAGGCAGTGGCTGCAAAGTAGTATAGGGTGTTCTCTAGCACTTGTGTGGCACTTGTTTGTAGATTGAAGTTTCTTGTGTTTTTGCTCCTCCACATGGTATCATCTGGACATGTCTGTAATTTTCTGTTTTTGTGGTGTTTTTCCTTTTTCATAAATTGTTATTTTCTGGTGAATCCTTTTTATTTAATTACATAGCATGTATTTTCTAAAAACTATTGTCTTAAAATAAAAAAATCATGGACCAAGAGAAAATGCGAGGGGTGAACTTGGACCGATCTGGAATTTAATGGGCTGAGTACTACAGGGGCAGTAGGTAATGAAATATAATGGGCCGAAATTACAATTGGGTTGCTTAGTTCATGGGCTGCCATGTCAGATCCATGTCAAATGATGATGTGGTAGACAAGTTAACGCCATTATGAGCATGGCAGTTAAGTGCCATCCATGACAGTCTAAAACTATCATGAATCCATGACGGTTTCAAAGATCTGTAAAGGATTGCATTGTGGTCAAATTATGACGCGATATACATGACAGATTTCAGATCCGTCACGCGCGCCCTTCCTTGACGGTTTAACACTAGTCCATGACGGATTTATACCATCCATCGGAGCCCCAAACTTTAAGAAACGACAGCTTAGGTTTCTTGCCAAACTACAGCTCATACGGTGTCGTCTCAATGGATTTAGACGATGCCCTATTTAACGTGAATGCAACTTTCTCTAATGCATAACCCCAAAACGATAGTGGTAAGTCGGTAAGAGACATCATAGATCGCACCATATCTAATAAATTACGGTTACAATGTTCGGACACACCATTACTCTATGGTGTTCCTGGTGGCATGAGTTGCGAAACTATTCCACGTTGTTTCAAATGAAGACCAAACTCATAACTCAAATATTCACCTCCACGATCAGATCGTAGAAACTTTATTTTTCTTGTTACGATGACTTTCCACTTCACTCTGAAATTCTTTGAACTTTTCAAATGTCTCAGACTTATGTTTCATCAAGTAGATATACCCATCTAGTCAAATCATTTG
This sequence comes from Triticum dicoccoides, assembly GCF_002162155.2. Classification (NCBI taxonomy): domain Eukaryota; kingdom Viridiplantae; phylum Streptophyta; class Magnoliopsida; order Poales; family Poaceae; genus Triticum; species Triticum dicoccoides. The sequence continues at coordinate 284,275,341 of NC_041384.1, read as the reverse complement.
TGAAGGTCAGAGAATAATGATACCCGCCTTGAGCCTCAACACTCATTGGACCGCATACATCAATATGCATTATTTCCAACAAGTCAGTTGCTCGCTCCATTGTTCTGGAGAATGGAGTCTTAGTCATCTTGCCGATGAGGCATGGTTCTCAAGCATCAAGTGATTCATAATCAAGTGATTCCAAAAGCCCATCAGCATTGAGTTTCTGCATGCGCTTTACACCAATATGACCTAAACGGAAGTGCCACAAATAAGTTGCACTATCATTATTAACTTTGCATCTTTTGGCATCAATATTATGTGTATCATTGTGATCGAGATTCCGTAAACCATTTACATTGCATGTAAGACCATAGAAGGTTTTATTCATGTAAACAGAACAACAATTATTCTTTGACTTAAATGAATAGCCGTATCGCAATAAACATGATCCAATCATATTTATGCTCAACAAAACACCAAATAATATTTATTTAGTTCCAATACTGATCCCTAAGGTAGAGCGAGTATGCGATGGTGGTCTTATCAACCTTGGAATCATTTCCAACACACATCGTCACCTCGCCCTCAACTAGTCTTTGTTCATTTTGTAACTACTGTTTCGAGTTACTAATCATAGCAACTGAACCAGTAAGGTACACATCAATTACATGTATATCATATATACTTTCGTTCACTTTGCCATCCTTCTTATCCGCCAAGTATTTGGGGCAGTTCCGCTTCCAGTGACCATTTCCTTTGCAGTAGAAGCACTCAGTTTCAGGCTTGGGTCTAGCTTTGGGCTTCTTCATGGGAGTGGCAACTTGCTTGCCATTCTTCTTTAAGTTCCCTTCTTTCCCTTGCCCTTTTACTTGAAACTAGTGGTCTTGTCAACCATCAACATTTGATGCTTTTCTTGATTTCTACCCTCGCCGATTTCAGCATCACGAAGAGCTCGGGAATCGTTTTCATTATCGCTTGCATATTATTGTTCATCATGAAGTTCCAGTAACTTGGTGATAGTGACTAGAGAACTCTATCAATCACTATCTTATCTGGAAGATTAACTCCCATTTGATTCAAGTGATAGTAGTACTCAGACATTCTGAGCACATGCTCACTTGTTGAGCTATTCTCCTCCATCTTGTAGGCAAAATATTTGTCAGAGGTATCATACCTCTCGACTCGGGCATGAGTCTGAAATACCAATTTCAGCTCTTGGAACATCTTATATGCTCCATGGCTTTCAAAACGTTTTTGAAGTCTCGGTTCTAAGCCTTAAATCATGGTGCACTAAACTATCAAGTAGTCATCATACCGAGCTTCCCGAACGTTCATAACGTCTGCATTTGCTCCTGCAATAGGTCTGTCACCTAGCGGTGCATCAAGGACATAATTCTTCTGTGCAGCAATGAGGATAGTCCTCAAATCACGTACCCAGTCTGCATCATTGCTACTATCATCTTTCAACTTATTTTTCTCTAGGAACATATCAAAATAAACGGGGAGCTACATCGCAAGCTATTGATCTACAACATAGATATGCAAATACTATCAGGACTAAGTTCATGATAAATTAAAGTTTAATTAATCATATTACTTAAGAACTCCCACTTAGACATCCCTCTAGTCATCTAAATGATCACATGATCCATATCAACTAAACCATGTCCGATCATCACGTGAGATGGAGTAGCTTTCAATGGTGAACATCACTATGTTGATCATATCTACTATATGATTCACGTTCAACCTTTCGGTCTCAGTGTTCCGAGGCCATATCTGCATATGCTAGGCTCGTCAAGTTTAACCCAAGTATTCTGCACGTGCAAAACTGGCTTGCACCCGTTGTATGTGAACATAGAGCTTATCACACCCGATCATCACGTGGTGTCTCGGCAGAACAAACTGTAGCAACAGTGCATACTCAGGGAGAACACTTGTACCTTGAAATTTAGTGAGGGATCATCTTATAATGCTACCGCCGTACTAAGCAAAATAAGATGCATAAAGGATAAACATCACTTGCAATTAAAATATGTGACATGATATGATCATCATCATCTTGTGCCTTTGATCTCCATCTCCAAGGCACCGTCATGATCTCCATCGTCACCGGCTTGACACCTTCATCTCCATCATAGCATTGTTGTCGTCTCGCCAACTATTACTTTTACGACTATCGCTACCGCTTAGTGATAAAGTAAAGCAATTACATGGCGATTGCATTTCATACAATAAAGCGACAACCATAAGGCTCCTGCCAGTTGCCGATAACTTTTACAAAACATGATCATCTCATACAACAATTTATATATCATCACGTCTTGACCATATCACATCACAACATGCCCTGCAAAAACAAGTTAGATGTCTTATACTTTATTGTTGCAAGTTTTACGTGGCTGCTACGGGCTTCTAATAAGAACCGTTCTTACCTACGCATCAAAACCACAATGATTTTTCGTCAAGTGTGCTGTTTTAACCTTCAACAAGGACCAGACGTAGTCAAACTCAATTCTACTAAAGTTGGAGAAACTGACACCCGCCAGCCACCTGTGTGCGAAGCATGTCGGTAGAACCAGTCTCATGAATGCGGTCATGTAATGTCGGTCCGGGCCACTTCATCCAACAATACCACGGAATCAAAGTAAGACGTTGGTGGTAAGCAGTATGACTATTATCACCCACAACTCTTTGTGTTCTACTCGTCCATATAACATCTACGCATAGACCTGGCTCGGATGCAACTGTTGGGGAATGTAGTAATTCAAAAAAAAATCCTACCACCACGCAAGATCTATCTAGGAGATGCATAGAAATGAGAGGGGAGAGTGTGTCAACGTACCCTCATAGACCGAAAGCGAAAGCGTTTAGTTAACGCGGTTGATGTAGTCGAACGTCTTCATGATCCAACCGATCCAAGTACCGAATGTACGGCACCTCTGTGTTCAACACACATTTAGCTCGATGAAATCCCTCGAGCTCTTGATCCAGTAGAGGGTCGAGGGAGAGTTCCTTCAGCACGATGGCGTGGCAACGGTGTTGGTGATGTGATCCGCTCAGGGCTTCGCCTAAGCACTACGACAACATGACCGAGGTGGTAAACTGTAGAGGGGGGCACCGCACATGGCTAAGAAACAACTGTTGTGCTTTGGGGTGCCCCCTGCCCGCGTATATAAAGGAGGGGATGAGGAGGAGGCCGGCCAAGGAGGGGCATACCTATAGGGGGAGTCCAACTAGGATTCCCAATCCTAGTTGGACTCCCCTTCCTTTTCCAAGAGGGGTAGAGTGGTAAGGAGGAGAAGAGGGAGAAGGAAAGAGGGGGCGTCGCCCCCTCCCTAGTCCAATTTGGACTTGCCATAGGGGCGTGTGGCCACCCTTGCGGCCCTTCTCTCCTTTCCACTAAGGCCCATTAAGTCCCACTACTTCCCCGCGGGGTTCCGGTAACCTCCCGGTACTCCGAAAAATACCCGAATCACCTCGGAACCATTCCGGTATCTGAATATAACCTTCCAATATATCGATCTTTACCTATAGTCCATTTCGAGACTCCTCTTCATGTCCGTAATCTCATCCGGGACCCTAAACAAACTTCGGTCATCAAAAACACATAACTCATAATACAAAATGTCATCAAACGTTAAGCGTGCGAACCCTACGGCTTCGAGAACTATGTAGACATGATCGAGACACATCTCCGGTCAATAACCAATAGCGCAACATGGATGCTTATATTGGCTCCTACATATTCTACGAAGATCTTTATCGGTCAAACCGCATAACAACATACGTCATCCCCTTTGTCATTGGTATGTTACTTGGCCGAGATTCGATCGTCGGTATCATTGCTACCTCTTGAGCATGCGTCGGTTTTCCCTTGAAGAGGAAAGGGTGATGCAACAAAGTAGCGTAAGTATTTCCCTCAGTTTTTGAGAACCAAGGTATCAATCCAGTAGGAGATAACACGCAAGTCACCTAGTACCTGCACAAACAATCAAGAACCTCAGAACCAACATGAGAAAGCGGTTGTCAATCCCTTCACGGTCACTTGCGAAAGTGAGATCTGATAAAGATAGTAAGATAAATATTCTTGGTATTTTTGTTGTATAGATTGGAAAATAAAGATTGCAAAATAGTAAACGAGATGTGATAATAAAAAGATATGCAATATAATAGGGAGAGGGGCCATAGGTTTCACTAGTGGCTTCTCTCATGATAGCATGTATTACGGTGGGTGAACAAATTACTGCCGAGCAATTGATAGAAGAGCGCATAGTTATGAGAATAGCTAGGCAATGATTATGAACATAGGCATCACGTCTGTGTTAAGTAGACCGAAACGATTCTGCATCTACTACTATTACTCCACACATCGACCGCTATCCAGCATGCATCTAGAGTCACTGGTGCACGTCGGTCCTAAACAAACAGTTTTTTACCCCTTTCTGCGACGGCCTTCGGAACCGTCGCCAAGTGAGTGTGTGTGATAGGGGGTCCTTCCCACACGACCCAGACACCGTCGGGGATATGGAACAGTGATCCAGAGGCCTTCCAAAATGTAATCGTGTGCGATGCAGCACACACTAAATTCTTTCGCACGTGTGGTATCGGTGATTAAGCGTTTCCAATGACGCAGTGAAACCATACGGTCTGTCGTAACGAACCGTTTGGGAAGCAGCATGTAAGTCACATGGGCCAACATATGAACCGTGTGTGATTTGTGCCCTATCGCACACGGGTTTCCTGCGTAACCCGTCTGCCATGCTAGACTCCATCACACACGTTTTCCAACAATTACCATCTGTGATAATGTTCTATCACAAACGGTTTATGAGCCCCTTCGCACACATACAAGTGCTGCAGACCGTTTGTGATTTGTTAGGTATCACTGATGGTTGCCGAAAGAGTGACATGTGATTTTCGTTTGGGATCCCACACGTTTCCTGAAAAATATGACTGGGGTTGTATTTTGCATTGGGCACGGTTTACTCCCAGTTGTTGTGTGCAATAACGCGATATCACAAACGATTCCGGAGAACCTACGCACATGTAGTAGTGCTACGAATCGTTTGCGATCTGCTGTGTATCATCGACGGTTCTAATACGATTGACGTATGCTTTCCGATGAGGATCGCACACACTCATTTAGTTGAACCGTGTGCGGAGCAATTGCCAGGTTAAAACAAAAATATCCCATTTTGAATTGGCACGCAAAAAGCAAATTCGCCACAATATTCAATTGAATAAATAAACATAAATATCCCATTTTGAATCGGCACGCAAAAACAAATTTGCCACAATATTCAATTGAACAAATAGTGTCCACAGGAAGAACATTCATCAGATTTCACAACAATTGCAATTGAACATGTGGTAGCTAAATTCCAATGATTTGTCCACACATATATGCATTACATAATTAATCATAGTGTACGAAATACGAAGACCTCATCAGATGGAAAACAATGGATCCATGCGCTATATGTTTAGCGGCTAACTCTTACTCAATGTTTCAGGAGAAGGCATGCTGAAATCTTCATTATCACTAGTGGGATTGATGTAGTGATCCAGGAAGAAGTCTTTGATAAATCTCCGAACCATCAGCAATTCACCAGCTGGGAGCGGTTCAGGGGTCCTTGGTTTTAAGATCAGCTGCAGTATTTTTAAGATCAGAATGTGCCATATGAGTGGAGTAGAAGATATTAATTAAGATAGACTTACTGGTACTAATTCGCGAGGATCGTCACAACTATCAGCAGATTTTCAGATGGAGATCATGTGTCTACAAACATAGCATCCACAAAGGTTGGTCCCTGCTTCTTGCTGAGGACACTGAATTTTTTTGTACATAATTAGTCATGTATTTGTCCTGTTAGGAACAACCTAACCAGTGTTAGATGTATTATTTTTTCTTTGGACAAAATAGAAAGAGGTTTATTTAGAAGCTTGAACATTTGACTAGCGTAAGGAAAGGTATTTGCAGACTGTTGGATAAAATTTTCCAAAAATAACGGATTTCAGTGTGTTATCGGAGAAACAATCTTGTGCTGCAGTGGTAGTTCCCTCTTGAACAGGTTCCATGGTTTAGTTTTCCACAATGTGAGCACACTGCAAATGATGATGAATTTTGACAACATCAATTATTGAACCAGACATGAATGCAAATTAATTTCAACATCATAGAATTCAATACCTATCCATGAATTGCTGAAGATGCGTTAGATCCTGAGTGTTTGTTGACTCTCTAAGAGAATCAATGTAGTAAACTGTGTTCTTGTTTGGAACAATGAATACCAATATCCAGTGATTGCTACATATTAAGAAAGCCATGAACTTACGAATGATGTCGAAATCTGAAAGACAATCAGTGTATGTGTGGTTGTTTATGACTTACCCTTCATGATATGGCCAGAGAAATGATTCTGCATGGGACGTGTTTTCGAAGATACGGACGACCGTGTTAACGGCCTAGTCCCGTCGGTCCTTTTCATGTAATGTTGTGCCATTTGCTAATGCAGGATCTATGAAATACACACTCTCACTTTGTCTTCTCTGCGCGTTCAATCCCCTGAGAGGAATAAAATGCAGTTAGCTGTTTATCATTTATAGCCTTGTATGGACAAGTTGATCAGAGTTTGTTAAGTACTTACAAAATCACGCATCTAACAAGAGTGGCACCGAGCATGTTGAAGTTGAAGAAGAGATGTAAGTCCTCGAAACTCACAATGATGGAACCAACATCGTGTTGGAAATGATCTCTGTTGTAGAGGACTAGCAAATGGTGATGACCTTCTGACATTTGATCCATGCAATATTCATGTAACTCGCGGCAACTGGAGCTGCACTCATCAAAGTATTCGCCAACAAGAAATGGCTGGCCATGGACGTAACTGCATGCTTCAAGTATGTCTGCTTTTCTTTTATCAAGCAACAATTCTACTTCTTCATCATCCATGGCGTCAGAAATAATATTACTCCCCGATTCGAACAACCTGCTGTTAATTTTGTTCTGGGCGATGAGTGCTTTAAGTATGATGCAATCGTTCTCTTTCCTCTTCACTTTCCCGCCGTGCTTCCTCGTGGTCGTCGGTGCAGCCTTTTTGGCCACTTCCTTCTTGGTACTTGAAGCATTTCTGGCAGAATGTCTGGTTGCCTGCACGGTAGACTACCGAGCAGACGATGAAGCTTGGACGGACTTCTTAGCAGAATGTTTATCTATGCCGGACCACTGAGTTGGCGGTGCTGCAGTGACGGACTGCTGGGCTGTAGGAGCAGAGGCATCGGACTGCTGACCATGCATTGAAGCTATGTCGGGTTTCTGCACAGGTGGTGCCAACTTGTCAGTGTGCTGAGGAGGCCGTGCCAACACGTTGGTTTGCTGAGCAGGAAGTGCTGACGCATTGGTATGCTGATCACGCGCCTGCAGACCGGCGGACTGATGAGCAGTCGGTTCTGGACCTACAGACTCCTTAGTGGGCGGTTCTAAAGCATCAGATTGCTTAGCAGTCTGTTCCACTAGGTTGGTCTGTTGAGCATGTGCTGCAGCCGGGTCTCCCCCCGCTGCTTCAGCGGTTGGCATCTGAACCGGTGGTGCATCATCAGTAGTTGTAGGCCTTGCCACTGGCTACTTTGGGGCGGAGGATGACATGGCCTGTACGCCACAAAGTCGGTCCGGCTGATCACGGGTTGATGCATCAGCCCGCGAGAGCTGCTCTGGCAAGGAGAGTGTCATCAGTTGAGGGGCGATAGTGGTTTCTCTTGGCGGGGCTTAAGGAATCTCATCGACGAACTCTATTTCCTTTCGTGGCCACTGGATGTGATGTAACAGTGTTTCTCCCAAGGTCCTTTGCTCATTGAAGTCTCCTAGGACATTCTTCAGGGCAAATTCATTGAATCCAGGCTTTACTTCAGTCACGTAGCACTTCACACAGCCCGACTTCAATGGCACACTGTCCAAGAAGAGGCCTTCTTCCAAGAAGGGTGGGCAAACCCAGGCTATTGCACATTTTAATGTACCTTCATAATGTGTAAGCACGCCCTTCAGTCTGTCTTTCATTCCAGATAGATCAGATATAGCATCATCACAAGCAGCTGCAGTCTCAGTGTCACTGGGGTCAGTTGATGCATAGCTACTCTTGTGCAGTGCTGTCGCACAATAAGCAGCATCATCCATGCCCGCCTCTCCTCCCATCTGCTGGCTATCTGTTAGTGTTAGAGTCTTCTGCATCATCATCATTGACTCCTCAACATCCTTTCGAACAGTCGGATAAATCTCCTTCTTCAACTTTTCAAACAATGAATTCTGCTTCATTTCACTCCTTGCTTTTTTCATGCTGAGCCTCTCTTCTTTGCTGAGTGTGAAAGCCCTCTTGTGCGGGACATTAACACCTATACCCCTTGCACGGCCAGGGGGCTCTTTTGTGTCCAGAGCAATGGATAGAATGTCACATGGCCCTGAGTTCCTGTAGAACCTTCCAGGGATCTTGGAAGCTGTTGGGGACATAACTACTGAGTATAAACCACCCAGGAGGGGCCGGGTTATACCTGTAATGAGTTATCCATAGTGAAGCCCCTGGAGACAAGGAGTATGACACTTTACTATAAGAGATCTAAAAGCTTAGGGCCCAAAGGCGGATTAGGGCCTGTAGACATAAACTGCTATAAGGTGTGTAACTTGTGTTGTAAGATAGGAAAGGATAGAAACCGAGCCGGAAACGCTTATGAGTCGGCTGGGATTCTGTAATCCATCGGGCGTCAACCTGTGTATATAAAGGGACGACCCGGCGGCGGTTCAAGGACAAAAAACAACAACTCGAGAGCCAGGCAAAGCAGATTCGCTCCCTGGTCATCGAAACCCTAGCAATCCCATCACAACTGGATTAGGCTTTTACCTTCACTGCAAGGGGCCGAACCAGTATAAACTCCTTGTGTCCTTTGGCCCGCTTTAACCCCTTTGAGCTAACTATGTTGCGATGGCTCCATGACTAAGTCCTCACAGTAGGACATCTGCCGTAACAATCCCACGACAGTTGGCGCCCACCGTGGGGCTATCGTACGATGGTTTCAAGTTCTTAGAGGGCAGCTTCGAAGGGCTCAAGGGATATGTTGTGGGCCGGATGACCAAGAGTCATCGTGGCAAGCTCTACATCGATAATGCAGGCTGGGGCCCCGAGGCCGGTTCAATTGAGTATGGATATCGGGTCCCCTTCAGCGGTATTCACGTCTTCATTGGCAAGATCGGTGAACCGGGCCCTGAGCCGGACATCTGCACCGACATCGTCGAAACGTCTCAGTGTGCGAGATCCGCCTGGGTTCAGCCTACCAGGAAGCGTGCCTTCGTGGGAGTCATCCACGGAGTGGAATCTGAGGATAGATCGGTATCTGGTGGTGAAACCGTCGTTTACTCTGATGACGAGTCATCTACCGGAGAGAACGAGTCATTGTACGAACTGCAAGATGGCCGGTTTGGGGGCTGTTCCAATGGCGACAATATTCTGGACCCCTTTGATCCGCCGAGCCGAGTTGCAATCTTCATGGCCAGTACAAAGTCAGCGCAACATTCTTCAACCGCAGCAGCGATGATCTCTAGTTCAGCACCAGCGACAGTAGCTGGGGCAGGAGGCCCTGCGCAGCCGCCGACTCATGTTTTGTCCGATTTATTCGACACTTTGGCAACACTGCTGGCGGCTGAAGTCAACCCGCAAATCAGGATCAGCATAACGTGGAAGTCACGAGGGTAAAGGATCAAATAGCTCAAGCCAAGGCAGACCTGGCAGCCGAGAACACCAGAATGGCTGCGGAGCGGGCCGAGTTGGATGCACAGGCTTACCGGCTTATGTTGGATCAGAACGCATCAAATGATGTAATGAGGAGAAGGTACCGGTCCCACCTGCCTTCGGTTTATGAGCCAAAAAATCTCTTTACCATGCCAGGAGCAAGAACCAGTAACCAGCCAGTGGTAAACCGGGTAGAAGCACCTGGAACAGGGGCGCCGATTCAACCGCGCACAATGGATCCGCCTTGTCTGAATATCCCGCCGCAGCACGTGTCAACGCCTTTGGGTCATTACTCCAACCCCTGGATAACATAGTCGCCGCCGCTTCACGATTAGCAGCCCTCCCAATCGAAGATGAGTCCCCCGTAGCGGTTGAGACGCGACGGGCTAGGGAGCTCCTTCAGATAGCTTTGACTCAGCAGCATGCATATTCATACATCCACGAGAGGATTCATTCCACCCCCCGCCCAAGCCGGAGTTATAGCAGGCACCTTGATGAACCAGCCGTGTCAAGCAGTGCGCGGGACCGTAACCCACTGTCAGTGTCAAAATCGATGGATCTCGGGTAGGGGGTCCCGAACTGTGCGTCTAGGATCGATGGTAACAGGAGACAGGGGACACAATGTTTACCCAGGTTCGGGCCCTCTCTATGGAGGTAATACCCTATGTCCTGCTTGATTGATCTTGATGAATATGAGTGTTACAAGAGTTGATCTACCACGAGATCGTAATGGCTAACCCTAGAAGCCTAGCCTGTATGACTATGGTAATGAATATATCCTTTCTGGACTAACCCCTTCGGTTTATATAGACACCACGAGGATCTAGGGTTTACATAGAGTCGGTTACATAAGAAGGAATCTTCATCTTCGGTCGCCAAGCTTGCCTTCCACGCCAAGGAGAGTCCAATCCAGACATGGGTACAATCTTCGGCCTTCATGTCTTCACAACCCATCAGTCCGGTCCATGGATAATAGGCCGGACGCCCGAGGACCCCTTAGTCCAAGACTCCCTCCGTAGCCCCTGAACCTGGCTTCAATGACGAGCAGTCCGGCGCGCAGATTGTCTTCGGCATTGCAAGGCGGGTTCACTTCCTTCCGAACATCAAGATAGTCTTCAGATGTAATGATTGTATCCGGACTTGTATACATAACTGCAGAGGATATAATATTTCACGAGTTCAATCTGCCGACAACTTTTTGGTAATATGACATCACGCCTGCTCGGCCATTATTTTCGAACCGCTTTAGCTGGCCCATCGTCCCACGTCTCAAGACGTGGTTTTATTGGCATGTCTTATCCAAGCGGAGATCGTGTCTCCCCTTTTTTAAGGGATTCTTGTCAACCCGGACGTGGGTAACCCAACCATCGCCTGGGTACAACTCCTTGGAAATAGGCAAGTTTTGAGGCCCAGGAGGAGACGTTTGATATTCGCAGCCTTTATATAGGGGTACAGACCCGTCTTTTTCTTTCACGCTTGCTTCTTCCTCGACCCCTGCTACCCCAAGTTCCAACACTTGGGTTTCGGTTGCCACAAGCCCCAATCATGTCCGGATCTAGCCGTCAAGGCCGGTGGGTAGCTTCTTCTGTCATGGAGGGAGATATTGCCAAGCTTCGGGCGGCAAGGTACCTGACCGCAGAAATCCATCATCGGCTTCCAGCCGAGGGGCAGGTTACTCCCACCCCCAAATCCGGTGAGAGGGTCGTGTTCATGTCCCACTTCCTCCGTGGGTTAGGGTTTGCACTTAACCCCTTCATCCGAGGGCTCATGTTCTATTACGGGCTAGATTTTCATGATCTGGCCCCGGACTCTATTCTTCTTATCTCGAAGTTTATCGTCACGTGCGAAGCCTTCCTTCAAACTCCTCCGCACTTCGACTTGTGGCTCAAGACCTTCGATGTGAAGCCGCAAGTGGTAGAGGGGGAACAGGCCGAGTGCGGCGGTGCTACAGTGAGCAAGCTCGCTAGTGCCGTTTGGCTGAAAGGATCCTTCGCCAAATCTTTCGATCTGTGGCAGCACTGATGGTTCTATATCACCGAGCCCCGCAGCTCCAAGTGGGCAACTACACCCGCATTCCGATCTAGCCCCCCAATTCATCTTGCATCACAGATTAACAAGGGACTAGATTGGGGATCAATGAATGATGTGCGAACTCTGCAAACTCGCATCCGAAGCCTCATTGAGAGGGACATCGACATAGCCAACGTCGTTCGGGTAATGCTAGTTCGTCGAACCCTGCCGTGCTAGCGATGGCCTCTCCGCCTATGGGAGTTCAATCCAGAAGGGCCGCGGACTCTTCAGCACTTCTTCGGCACAACGCACGAAGGAATGTGGAGATTATTCTTTAGGAAACAAAGGCAATGGCCGGATAACACCAAAGATGTCGGCCTAGACTGTAACCATCCAGATACCCCGGTAAGTACCCGTTTACCGAATACCTTATAGTCAGATACCCAGTGGCAAGATACCAATAGTATCATCCTTTTTCAGGGCTGGACAAAGAAGGTGGAACTGATCAGGTGTCCGGCTCCCATTCCCGAAGACTCAGCCACTCCTGTGTTAACAAGGATGCTAGCCTCGATGCCATACCAGGGGCCAGCGGGGGAGGGCGAGAAGACCCAAGATGACCTTGGTTCCGGAGGTAAGTCAGACACTGAGTCTGAAGAAATCGACCTTTCCTCGCCCAGAGATGGAGGCGGAAAAGGACCCAGTATCCCTTCTCCAAACAGGAGGAAAAGGGCCGCCTCCAAAGATTGGGAGGGGCGGTCTTCCAAGAAGGGAAAGATGCCACCGTCGATTGGCTTGGGTTTGGAAAGCGATGCCGTTGAGCAGCTCCAACAGGGGACAAGCCCTCGGCCAAACCGTAAGAGAATCTGGAGTACTTTGATAGCGTCCTGCTCCGTTATTGTTACCGAAGATACACGTAACGCATTTATGCATTTTTACAGGTCGGCACAGATTTTTTCTGGGCGATCCTCTTCTTCGGGGAGTCTCCTCCCAGAGATGATGGAGAGTGAGACGCCTCCTCCGACCTCCTCTCCCAATAAGGCAGATGACTCTAAAGTGTCATCGCGGAGGGTCCCTTTAGACCAGGGGACAGAAGAGGCAGTACCAAAAGGTGGATCTCCAACCATCCGGAATTCCAGGGCTGATGATAACAAAGGCCCCGGACTGGGTGGTTCACCGCCGACGGTGATTTTGGAGACGGGTGAGCAGATTCCTTCGAAGGATGATTGTGCTTTTGGAGCAGCTTCCGGAGACCCGGGGACTCCGAATATGTTGGGGGACATGTTGCGGAAAGCATGTGTCTCAGGGGAACAACGTACCTTGATGGGTACAGTGATTGAAAAGATTTCGTCCGCGAAGAGCGGATTAAATGAAGCCTTCATGAGCTTACTGAAGGGCTTCGAGGTTTGTCACATAATATTTTCAGCTATATTTGATTTGCAAAGATGCGCATGTGTATAGGTAGTAGCCCCTGATACTCGGGTTGGCTTCCGCTGGGAAGCAAAACGGAGGATCGAAAAAGATCATTTGAGGACTAACCTGATCAACTTTGAACACAGGCTGCTTCCCCCTTGGCCGCTTCCCGAACTATGGAAATTGCCAAGTTGAAGCAGAAACTTGATGTGGCAGGGGATGATCTTGCTTTAATCAATATGCGTCTTGACGAGTCGCAAGGTATGTATTCGGGGCAATCCTCATACATTTTTGTGGTATAAGCATGATGCTGAGATTTAGATGTTGGAATATGCATGGCTGCAGATGGTGCTGCCGCCGTTGAAGTTCTTCGAACGGAGCTGGCCCGAGCCAAGGAGCAGGCCCGTCGTAGTAAAAAGGCATCGGCTGAATTAAAAGCCGAACAAGCTGCACGGCGCCAAGATGAGGGGAAGATATCCACTATGACGCTCAAACTGGAGAATGCTACCGGCCGCTGTGAATTTCTAGAGAAGGAGAGTAAAGCCTTAACGGCTGAGCTGGACAAGGCCTTACAAGAGGCTAGAGCAGCGCGGTCAAAATCCAGAGCAGCCGTTGAGGAGGTTCGACAGGCGAGGGAGATTGCGGCTAGAAAGCCCTTTCTACTGCAAACTAAGTTCGGTGACCCGAACTATGCCCGGCTTAACCAAGTATGGAGTTCTCCGGACATGTTCTTGGACTCGCCGAAGAGTTCTGCCGATGCGGCGTAGTATTACCAAGTGCGAGATGGGTATGCAATGGATAAGCTTTTTTGGTCGTAGTTTGGCGCATCAAAGCGCCCTCTGTTGCTCAATGAACAGATGTCCCAATGGGCTGAACTTCATAGAATATCCGGCGCTGCCATGAAGGATGTCGTAATCCGGTTGTGGCCAACCAAGCCTGTTTCGAATAGCTATTTCGGTTTGGTGCAGAGGCTTGTTGACGTGGTGCCGCGTATCGATGTTGTGAAGCGATCATCATCCATTGAGAGTGCGCAGATGGCTTTTGCCCGAACCAAAACATTCTGGGGGAAGATGAAGGCCATCGATGTTGCGACGAAGAGTCCACCCAAAGGCGAGGACCGCCCAAAACCGGAGCATTATTTTGAAGACGTCCTAGAGGCCGCCCACTTTATAAAGGGTCAGTGCTCGAAAGACATAATGTTCGAGTCAGGTGTATGAAAATTGTAAAAGACAATTTTATAGTTAATCTATTTATGTTTTGCTTGAAAGCTTGAATTCCTCCTGTGCGGCCATTTTGATATAATCTGAAAGTTTTCCAGTCATCGGCTTCAACCCCCTCGTAGGAAGTACGGGGCTGTTCGGAAAGGCATTTAATCACTCTTTATCCAACGTCTTGGTCCATGAAGGAGGTGATAATGCGGCGAACCAGGCAATCAGACTATAGGGCGTTAACACTTTCACTTAGCCATAGGATTTTTATTGTGGGGTACGACATAGCCCCTGGTATGTATGCGGCATATGGTGCCTTACATATTTGATCTAAAAAAGATTCCTCATGTGAAACGGAGAATCGCTAAAGATTCCAAGAAGTCGTCAAGTGGTTTACCAGCTCACGCCGCATCATGACAGTCAGTTTTCAGCTTTCTCTACTGAGGTACTCGTCCGGTTTAGACCAGGGCACGATCGCAGTAGTTCTCCCTTCACTACCTAGCCGATAGAGCGGAACGTAGGGTAGCAAGCATAGGAGCCGGGCAACCCAACTATTGACCCAAGACATTCGGAGCTAATGCATATAAGTCCAAACTTGCGACACCGAAGTATGCTATAGAGCTGTTCGGACTTTTACTGGCACCTCATTTGTTCCCACACCAAGCCCCTAGCAGGTTATGCCAAGGTATTTCTGTGAAATAACCGTAGGAGCCATATTTGTTGGGGAAACAATCCTGATGAATAGTTCGGATATTGTTTAATGGGAACTGAGTGATATGCCAATGATTACTTATGATATATATATATATATATATATATATATATATATATATATATATATATATATATATATATATATATATATATATAAGCCATCCTCCCGGCTATTTGACATGCTCGGGGTTGGAGGCGGAGGAACAGGCATAGTACAGGCTCGAGAAATAGAGAGTGCGGTCTACAAAAAGTTATTTTGGAACTCCTATCGCACGTCTGCGCCGCCAGTCCTCGGTAGGGGAAATCCTTGATGGGAATAGCCCCTTACGTGAGTGTACGGATCCGGACTCCGATAGAGCCAATTTCCGATGTTTATCCTGTTCGTCACCTGTTTTTAAAGGATAGCAAAGGAAGAAAAAAGGAAATAAATAATAAAAAAAGTTACTGGAGTGCTTGCAGGCTTGTCCGTATTGTGCTTCCGCCATTTCCCATGGTATCTTGAGTGCGTAATGATGTATGCGCGGTACAAACTTTGTAGGTGTACAGAGTGGGCGGCGGAAGCCAGGTTGCTATTTCCGTTCTAGGAGTAGTTGATCCTCGAGTGCTGAGCCCCGGTGTTTCATTGGTGAACCTTTCCGTCATCCCTGACGGTTGGCAGCCTCCCCCCTGTGTTCGGTGTTGAGCTTGCCGGCCTGTGTAAAGACCCAACAATTTCTGTTGGTATGATTAACTGGTTTATCGGGGTGGCCATGAATCTTGCAGGGTCGGTCCAATATCCTATCGAGGTTCGATGGTTCGTCTTGATTCGCCTTGAATGGCTTCTTCCGCTGACCGGCCTTGGGGTTGCTGAATCCGGCCTTGACCGCCGTGTCACCTGATCTTTTGTTGTCATTACGACTATTGTTTTTGCTTCCTCGTGGCTTGCCGTTGCCGTCTCGGATTTCGGAGGTGCCCTAGCTGCTGGCGCTATTGCTTCTACGAGCGAGCCAATTGTCTTCTCCCGTGCAAAAGTGGGTCATCAGAGCTGTGAGGGCTGTCATGGATTTAGGTCCTTCTTGGCCGAGGTGGCGTGCAAGCCATTCGTCCTGGACGCTGTGTCTGAAAGCCGCAAGGGCTTCCGCGTCCGGACATTCCACGATTTGGTTCTTTTTTACTAAGAACCGAGTCCAGAGCTCCCTGGATAATTCTCTGGGCTGTTGGACAATGTGACTTAGGTCATCGGCATCTGGTGGCCGGACATGTGTTCCTCGGAAGTTATCAAGTAAGGCCTCTTCCAAGTCCTCCCAGTTGCCTATGGAATTTTCAGGCAAGCCATTTAACCAGTACCGAGCTGGCCCTTTTAGTTTTCGTGGGAGGTATATAATGGCGTGGAGGTCGTCCCCACGGGCCATATGAATGTGGAGGATGAAATCTTCTATCCATACCGCGGGATCGGTTGTCCCGTTGTATGATTCAATATTGACGGGTTTGAATCCTTCGGGGAATTCATGATCCATTACTTCATCAGTGAAGCAAACCGGGAGTGCGGCGCCTCTATGTTGGTCCACACTGCGACGTAACTCTGAAGGAGTCCCTTTGTGGTTTCCGGCTCGGGCGTGGCGAGGTTTTACACGTCCGAAGGTAGCCATCGTCGCGTGTCGAAGCATGCTTTCACGACCCGTAGATCGGTCTTGCTTGTCCTGCTCTATTGTCCAAGTCCCTCTGCATGTTGTCTGGGTAATCGTGACCTGCGTTGTTCTTGCCTTTACGGTGAGGTGGGGCGGTCTGGTGTCCGGCTTGAGTTGCCTCTTTATCCGGACAGAGTTGTCGGCGACCTGCTGCATTGTATGACGATGGTATGGGCTCCACTGCCCCGTCATCAGACTAGTATAGCAATCTGTGCTTTGGGTAGCTTTTGGCTAAGCCACTAAGGCCGTATTCTTCGGCGACCAGGACTTCGGTCCATCTGTCGTTGAGTAGGTCTTGGTCAGCTTGAAGCTGCTGCTGCTTCTTTTTCAGGCTCCTTGTCGTAGCTATCAGCCTGCGCTTGAAGCACTCCTGCTCGAGGGGCTCTTCGGGTACGATGAAGTCTTCATCATCGAGGCTTACCTCATCTTCATAGAGAGGAAGGTAGTTGTCATCCTCCTAACCGTCGCTGGGCGGGGCCTGTTCATCGGGGTTGGCTTGCCTGTTTTCCTATTCCTCCTGCTTGGATATTGTTCCCACAGGGTCTTCATTGCTTTCGGCGCCGTCTGAAGTACTATTTTCTCCAGTGCCATCACTGATGCGGCGTGACTTGGGGTGGCGTTTGGGGCGCCGGAACTTAGGCCGTGTCTCAGGAGTTTTAACCGGATCTCTCTTGTCCTTGTCGTGAGGCTTTTTAAGTGTATCGATCATGTACACGTCATATGAAGGGGTGGCCGTCCCACGCCTGATGACTGGCGGGTCTTGGCCTTGCTCCTTATCGGCATCGTCGTCTATACCGTCAATGTCTTCAGAGCCAGAAGCGGGCATGTCGGTTAAGTCCTCGACAGTGGCTATGAAGTGGATGGCGAGTGGGAAGCGAAATTCTCCATTGTCAGCCTCTAGCTCGAACCGAACATAGTTCGGCTGTGAGTCCTTTTCCAAGGACAAGTTCTTTAAAGAGTTTAGCACATCACCCAAAGGTGAGTGCTGGAAGATGACTGTGGCGCTAAATTCGAAAATCGGTAACCGATCCAGCTCGGTGTCCGCAGGCGTACTTGATCCAGAACTTATAGCCGGAGACGATTCCGGAGTTTCATTGACGCATATATTGCGGGGTGCCGAGTCCGTGTGCGGCTCCAATGCCGCGGACTCTGTGGCCTCGAATGGTACAATCTGCTCCGGTTGTAAGGCCGTTGCAGCAACAGGGACCATCTCCTGGATGTGATCCGATGACAAATTTAAGTCATGTTCACCGGGGCAAGGGGGAGCGATCACTGCGGTCTCAAATCCATTGAAGATCAAGTCTCCACGGATATCTGCGACATAGTTCAAGCTTCCAAATCTGACCTGGTGGCCAGGGGTATAGCTGTCGATCTGCTCCAGATAGCCAAGCGAGTTGGCCCACAGTACGAAGTCGCCGAACACAAAAATCTGTCCGGGGAGGAAGGTTTCTCCTTGGACAGCGTCACTATAGACGATTGAAGGGGCCATCGAACCTTTTGTCAATGGCACAACGGAACTCTCAATGAAAGCACCAATGTTGGTGTCAAAACCGGCAGATCTCGGGTAGGGGGTCCCGAACTGTGCGTCTAGGATCGATGGTAATAGGAGACGGAGGACACGATGTTTACCCAGGTTTGGGCCCTCTCTATGGTGGTAATACCCTACGTCCTGCTTGATTGATCTTGATGAATATGAGTGTTACAAGAGTTGATCTACAACGAGATCGTAATGGCTAAACCCTAGAAGCCTAGCCTGTATGACTATGGTAATGAATATATCCTTTCCGGACTAACCCCTCCTGTTATCTGCGTTGGCCTGAACAACCCATTTTGTGGAGTCGAGAGGATCATACACCCCGGGTTGATAATCCGGGTCATCTAGCATTGGTGGTGGCACCTCAGGTTGGGGGTATAAGTTCACCAAGGTGCTCATGGATGGAGGGAGCAGTATCAATATCCTTTATTATGAAACCTTCCATCGCATGGGGTTGATAGATAAAAATCTTAAACCGTCGAACACTGTTTTCCATGGTGTGGTGCCTGGTAAATCGGCGTACCCAGTTGGTAAGATAGCTCTAGAGGTTTCTTTTGGAGATGATCATGACTCAGGATCAGAGACATTGACTTTTGAAGTAGTGAAAATCAAGAGCCCTTATCACGCCCTGTTTGGACGGCTAACTTATGCTAAGTTCATGGCAAGGCCCTGTTATGTGCATCTGCAGCTCAAGATGCCGGGTCATATGGGGACCATCACGGTACATGGGAGCTGTAAGATCGCTTTGGAATGTGAAGAGGGTGACACGGCCTATGCTGAATCGGTTTGTGCAATAGAGGAGTTGAAATTTTATAAGGACAATGTTGATCCGACGGATATGACTTCTTTGCATTGAAGTATAAATTGGCTGAGGAAACCAAGTTAGTTGATTTTGTTCCTAGCGATTCATCCAAGCAGTTCAGCATCAGTGCTAATTTGGATTCGAAATAGGAAAGCGCGCTCACTGAGTTCATCCGTGAGAACCGGGACTTCTTTGCATGAAAACCTTCTGACAGACCAGGTGAGGGAGTCCTGGACTAAGGGGTCCTAGGGCGTCCGGCTTGTTATCCATGGACCGGACTGATGGGCTATGAAGACATGAAGGCCGAAGACTGTACATGTGTCTGGATTGGACTCTCCTTGGCATGGAAGGCAAGCTTGGCGACCGACTATGAAGATTCCTTCTTATGTAACCGACTCAATGTAACCCTAGACCCCCCCGGTGTCTATATAAACCAGAGGGGTTAGTCCGGAAAGGATATATTCATTACCATAGTCATACATGCTAGGCTTCTAGGGTTTAGCCACTACGATCTCGTGGTAGATCAACTCTTGTAATACTCGTATTCATCAAGATCAATCAAGCAGGAAGTAGGGTATTACCTCCATAGAGAGGGCCCGAACTTGGGTAAACATCGTGTCCCCCGTCTCCTATTACCATCGATCCTAGACGCATAGTTCGGGACCCCCTACCCGAGATCCGCCTGTTTTGACACCGACATTGGTGCTTTCATTGAGAGTTCCACTATGCCGTCCACGAAAGGTTCGATGGCCCCTTCAATTGTCTATAGTGATGCTGTCCAAGGAGAAACCTTCCTCCCCGGATAGATTTTCGTGTTCGACGGCTTCGTACTACGGGCCAACTCGCTTGGCCATCTAGAGCAGACTGATAGCTACGCCCCTGGCCAGCAGGTCAGATTTGGAAGCTTGAACTACGTCGCGGATATCCGTGGAGACTTGATCTTCAATGGATTTAAGACCGCAGTGATCGCTCCCCCTCGCCCCGATGAACATGACTTAAATCTGTCATCGGATCACATCCAGGAGATGGTGCCTGTTGCTGCAACGGCCTTAGAACCGGAGCAGATCATGCCATCCGAAGCCACAGAGTCCACGGTGTTGGAGCCGCACACAGACTCGGCACCCCGCAATGTTTGCGTCAATGGAACTCCGGACTTGTCTCCGGCTATAAGTTCCGGACCGGGTACGCCTGCGGACACCGAGCTAGATCGGTTATCGATTTTCGAATTTAGCACCGCAGACATCTTCCAGCACTCACCTTTGGGCGATGTGCTAAAATCTTTAAAGAACTTGTCCTTGGAGAAGGACTCACAGCCAAACTATGTTCGGTTTGAGCCAGAGGCTGATTATGGGAAATTTCGCTTCCCACCTGCCACCCACTTCATAGCCACTGTCGATGATTTAACCGACGTGCTTGATTATGGCTCCGAAGACATCGATGGCATGGACGACGATGCTGACAAGGAGCAAGGCCAAGACCCGCCATTTACTGGATGTTGGACGACCACCTGTTCGTACAATGTGTACATGGTCAACACACCTAAAAAAGCTAGCGACGATGACAAAGGAGGTCCAGTTGCGAATAAACCTCCCGAGACACAGTCCAAGCATCGGTGCCCTAAACGCCTCTCTAAGCCTCGTCGCTCAAAAGATGGCAACACTGGCACCGGAAAATAGTACTTCGGGCGACGCCGAAAATAATGAAGACCCTGTCAGGGCTGCATCCAAATAGGAGGAACATGACAACGGGCAAGATAACCCTGATAAACAGGCCATGCCCAATGACCCAGATGATGATAGTTATCGTCCAGTCTCCGAGGATGATGAGAGCCTCGGCAATGAGGACTTCATCGTGCCTGAGGCACCCCTCGAGCAGGAGCGCTTCAAGCGCCACCTAATAGCCACTGCAAGAAGCCTGAAGCAGAAGCAGCAGCAGCTCCAAGCTGATCAAAACCTGCTCATTGACAGGTGGACTGATGTCCTGGCAGCCGAAGAATACGGCCTCGAGCGCCCAGCCAAGAGTTACCCAAAGCGCGGACTGCTACCTCAGTTCGATGAGGAGGCACTAGATCCCATACCTCCCTCACGCAATGCGGACCTACCACCACGTGGTCGGGATAGTGCGGCAGACCGACCACCCCGCGGTTGGGATAGTGCGGCAACTCAGGCCGAACAACAGCCTGCCCTACCGCCTCGCAAAAACAGGGACAAAACAGCTCGGGACCATACATACGACCTTTGGCAGGATCTGGACAGTAAAGCAGGACACACCAGATCAATCTACGGATCGCGAGGACGCTTCCCGACTCGGGATGACGGCTACCTATTCGGACGTGACAAACCTAGTCACACTCGGGCCGATAACCGCAGACGGACTTCATCGGAGGTGTGCTGTGACGTGGCCCGGTATAGAGGCGCCGCACACCCTCTCTACTTCACAGATGAGGTGCTGGATCACGAATTCCCCGAGGGGTTCAAACCCATCAGTATTGAATCATACAACGGAACAACGGATCCCGCAGTATGGAGTGAGGAATTTATTCTCCACATTCATATGGTCCGTGGGGATGACCTCCACGCTATCAAATACCTCCCATTAAAGCTCAAAGGGCCAGCTCGACACCTGCTAAACAGCCTGCCTGAAGATTCCATCGGCAACTGGGAGGACTTGGAAGGAGCTTTTCTTGACAACTTCCAAGGCACTTATGTCCGGCCACCTGGCGATGATGACTTAAGTCACATACTTGAACAACCTGGAGAGTCTGCCAGAAAATTCTGGACTAGGTTCCTAACCAAAAAGAACCAGATCGTCGACTGTTCGGATGCCGAAGCCCTAGCGGCCTTTAAGCATAGCATCCGTGACGAATGGCTCGCCCGCCACCTCGGCCAAGAAAAGCCGAGGTCTATGGCAGCCCTCATGGCACTTATGACCCGCTTTTGCGCGGGAGAGGATAGTTGGCTGGCTCGTAGGACAAACACAGCCAATGAAGCAGGGCCCTCCGAGGCCAAAAACAGCACCAGCAAGCTCCGGCGCAACAGACACAAACGCTGAAGCAATGGCGATAACACCGATGACACTACAGTTCACGCCGGATTCAGTGGCTCCAAGTCCGGCCAGCGAAAGAAGCCCTATAAAAGGAACGGTGGAGGACCATCCAGCTTGGACCGCATACTTGATCGTCCGTGCGAGATACATGGCACCCCAGACAAACCGGCCAACCATACTAACAGAGATTGCCGGGTCTTTAAGAAAGCCAACAATGTAAATAGCGGAAACAAGGGGAATCGCAGAGCGAGGACGAAGACAAGGAGCCCTGACAGCTGAACACCGGGGGGCAGAAGAAATTCCCGCCTCAAGTCAAAACGGTGAACATGATATATGCTACACACATCCCCAAAAGGGAGTGCAAGCGCGCACTCAGAGACGTTTATGCGGTAGAGCCAGTCGCCCCAAAATTCAACCCATGGTCGTCATTCCCGATCACCTTTGATCATCGTGATCATCCAACTAGCATCTGTCATGGCGGTTCGTTCGCATTGGTACTCACCCAATCATTGACGGATTTCACATGACACGAGTCCTAATGGACGGTGGTAGCAGCCTCAACCTGCTCTATCAGGATACAGTACGCAAAATGGGCATTAATCCCTCACGAATCAAGCCCATGATAACTACCTTTAAAGGAGTCATACCAGGCGTAGAGGCCCGTTATACGGGATCAATCACGCTGGGGGTGGTCTTCGGTTCCCCGGATAACTTCCGAAGCAAAGAGCTAATCTTCGATATCGTCCCCTTCCGCAGCGGCTACCACACACTGCTCGGACGAATCGCGTTTGCTAGATTCAACGCGGTGCCACATTATGCTTATCTCAAGCTCAAGATGCCCGGTCCACGCGGCGTCATTACAGTAAATGGAAACACAAAATGTTCCCGTCGTACAGAGGAGCATACCGCAGCCCTAGCAGCAGAAGTACAGAGCGGCCTTCTCAGGCGGCACCATAATCCGGCCGCCGAGCCCCTAGACATCATTAAAAAGGTCCGGACTACACTACAGCAGGGCATCTCGGTTCGTCAATAGCTGAATTAGTAAATTCGGCCTCCGTCCCAGCACCCATGAGGAAATGGCATCCGTACCGCGCGTACATAACTACGCACTCAAAATCCCATGGGTACTGACGGAGGCATAACTCGCTCGCGATACACAGTGCGGCTTGACCGACCCTGGGATTCGCACGCATTTACTTTTATTTTTATTACGGGTGTTTTCTCTTTTCAAGGTCTATGCAGACGACCCGCTTGCAGAACACACCAAGGAGGCAAGGAGCTCTGGCATACAAGGGAAACCCCAGATGGTCTCTACTAAACGATTGTCATACTTGTTTTACATACCCGCACGCAGCTCGCCCTTGGTTGCGGCATGTAAAATAGCTTTACTTGCTTATCGCATTACTTGCACAATGTACGCCTCGACGTACTAATTACATCACAATGGTGAATAAATGGTGGCGTCATCTTATTACTTAATTTTCCTGTTTCCTCGCCTTTGTATATATTACTTATGGCACACGTACACCATGGTCTGTATTACTGCGCCAGGGGCTTCATTACACCCTGCATTACGGCAATAAAAGTCCGAACACTTTTCCAGTATAGTTCGGCACCCCGAACTTATAGCATTATGTGCATCGGCTCCGAATCATGTCTTTGGTCAATAGTTGGGTTGCTCGGCTCCTGTGCTTACTACCTTACGTTCCTCTATATCAGCTAGGGTAGTAAAGGGAGAACTACTGCGGTTGTGTCCCGGTTCTTCCAGACGAGCACCTTAGTAGAGAAAGCCAAAAGCTGACTGTCATGATGCGGTGAGAGCAGGTCAGCTGTTCGAGAGGTTCCAAATCGTTAGAGATTTTTTCCGCTTCTTGCGAAGAATCGGTTCCTCCGATTAGGCGTGTATAACGCCTCCAGTTCGGCCTTCTGAATACCAGGGGCTTCGCCAACTTTCTTAATTGTCAAACTCCTATGGCTAAGTGAGGGCGGTAAAGGCCGCATAGTCTGATTGCCTTGTTCGTTGCGCTAAACACCTCCTTTAAGGACCAGAATGTGGAGTAAAGAGTGTTTAGATTTATCCCGAACACCCCCGTACTATCTACGTGGGGGCAGAAGCCAACAATTGGTCAACCCTCAAATTTCATAAATGGCCACAAAGGAGGTAAAATGTAAATCGCAAGCATTATAATACATAACATCCTTGTTCCATACTACAGGACAGGATAATACAAATGTTCTCAAGGGAATATGACATCCTTCAAACATTGCTCTGCCACAAGGCGGGACCCCTCCAGGACGCCATCAAAATAGAGCTCGGGTCGACGATGCTCCTTGCCCTCCGGCGGCCCCTCGGTCATCAGCTTCTTGGCATCCAACTTTTCCCAATGCGTCTTGACGCGTGCAAATGCCATACGCGCACCTTCAATACAGACCGACCGCTTCACGGCTTCGAGCCGCGGACATGCACTTACAAGCCGCTTAACAAGTCTGAAGTAGCTGCTAGGTATAGGCTCGGTCAAGGTCCTTCATGGCTAGCTCTGCCGACCTGTGCAGCTCGACCAATTGCTTTAGCATGTCACTGAAGGGCAACGGATGTTCGGGTCCAAGATATTGGGACCAGAATAGCTTCTCCGTAGACATCCCTTCTTCGGCTCTATAATGCTTGGTAGCATCTGATATACTGCGCGGTAGATCCGTAAACGCCCCTGGAAAACCCAAATTCGGATAAGTACAAGGAACGTCTCTTCTACATACTTGATTTGCATGGTGAAAGAATTACCCGCCGCAATCTTCTTGGCCGCCTGAATTTCCTGGAGGGCGTTCTGGGCTTCGGCTCGTGCATCCTGTGCGGTCTGGAAGGCCTTCGCCAGTTCGGACTCTTGCGCCTTACAATCGCGCTCCAAGGACTCAAATATCTCGATCGCTCCCTGGAGCTGTTGCTGCGCCTCGCCAACCCGGGCCTCGCGCTTCTCGTGCGCGGAGCGTTCCTTGGCCGCTTTGTCCTCGGCCTCGGCTAACGCCTTCTTGAGGGATGTCACCTCGGTCGTGGCCCCTAATAAAGTTTATGACACCTCAGTCCGGATGGACTATTCATTTTTTCTTAAAATGTACCCGCAGGTTACTACATACCTTGGCTATCCTCCAGCTGCTTCTTCACGAGGCCGAGCTCTTCCTCGGCCTGCTCCAGTTTCTGCTTCAGCCCGGAGACCTCCACAGCATGAGCGGTGGCAGCCTACAGCGATACCTGCTTATTCACATAGACAACTTATGTTAGACTCATGCGATATTTCTTCTCGATCCTCTGTTCGGCTTTTTTCTTCCCGAACACCAAACAGAGCATCAGGGGCTACTGTCTATACTATGATATTCTTCCTACAAACACACTACTTACCTCAAAGCCTGATAGAAGGCTAGTGTAGGCTTCGGTCAGTCCGCTTTTGACGAACTGGACCTTCTCTATTACCGTGCCGATAAGGGCGCTGTGTTCATCCACAATAGAGGCGCCTCGTAGCATCTCCAGCATATTATCCGGTGCCTCTGGTTGGATAGAGGTCACTGGTGGAACAGGCACATTCCCTCCTTTTGGGGAATGCTATTCGCTGGACTCCAGAGCCACGTAGATCTCCGGAATGGTATCCGGCTCAGGTCCGAAGGGAACTCGGCCCCCGTGACCAGTCCCCATAGTGGCTTTTCCCCCATGTGTCCTGCGACTAAGGAATCATCCTGGGGCGCCACCCCGACGATCTCCGGAAGCCCTCCCTCCTCGGTCGGGGAAGGTCTTTTGCGACACCACCTCGTCATCACCCTTGGGAGAGACGGAATGAGCAGGTGGCGGAGACATGCTAGCCATCTCCTTCGAGTGTAGAGATCCCTCTGTTGAGGATCACGGGGAGCCATCGCGTGCTGGACTGCAATAACAAGGTTTATGGTATATCAATATTACAAACTGGGAAGGCTAGACGTTTTAGGATTCTGGTACTTACGAGGTGGCCCGGGGCTTGGTCCGGCGAGGTCGCTCCGGACTGCTATCAACATCCCACACAGAGTTATCCGCGAGGGAGCCTCTAACCCTCTTAGGCGCTTTCGCCTTCGGATTTGTGGGGGCCGCTCTCTTCTTCCTCCCCACTTCAGATGGGGAGTCGCTTTCTTCTTCCTCTTCATCATCGTCGTCAGCAGACGAAGAGAAAGTCTCGTACTCGGACATCACGTCCGGAGCGCCTTTTTGGCGAGGGCCCTTCTTGGCCCTTTGGCCGCTTTCTTGGCCGTCTTCTCTGGTACCTCATAAGGTGCTGGAAAAAGCATTTTTGTCAGTAATGGGAATTCTTGGTCTTCGGGCAGCGGAGCCGGACAATTAATCCCCTCAGCTACCTTGATCCAGGCCTGAAAACATGGGTAGGAAAGCATAGGATTTTTCTCAAAATATGCTAGTAAAGGGTACGCCTTGAAATCATTAAAAGAACTTACCGGGTTAGCCTGGTGTTTTAAGCTAAGCCTGCGATCTTCGGTCGTGGGCGGTGGCGTCTCGCCGGCCTTGAAGAGCACTTTCCAGATTTCTTCATGCACCCTGCCGAAGAGCTCTAGTACCGTCTGGTGCTTGGCCGGATCGTACTCCCACAGATAGCAAGTCCGGTGTTGGCATGGAAGGACCCGACGAATAAGCATGACCTAGACCATGTTGACAAGCTTGATCTTCCTATCTATCTTGTTCTGGACGCTCGTCTGGAGCCCAGCCAGCTCATCCGATGGACCCCAGGTTAGGCCCCTCTCTTGCTAGGAGGTGAGCCACATCGGGATTCCGGATCGGAATTCAGGGGCCGCCACCTAGTTGGCATCACGTGGCTCAGTGATATAGAACCACCCCGATTGCCACCCTTTCACCATCTCTGCGAATGAGCCTTCGGGCCAGGTAACGTTGGGCATCTTGCCCACCATGGCGCCTCCGCACTCTGCTTGTTGGCTGCTCACCACCTTCGGCTTCACATTGAAGTCTTCAGCCATAGGCCGAAATGAGGCGGGATGCGGAGAAAGGCCTTGCACACGACAATGAATGCCGTGATGCTGAGGATGAAGTTGGGGGCAAGGTCATGGAAGTCTAGCCCGTAGTAAAACATCAGTCCACAGACAAAGGGGTGAAGAGGGAAGCCCAGCCTGTGGACGAAATGTGTGAGAAACACAACCCTCTCGTGGGGCTGTGGAGTAGGGACGATCTGTCCCTTGGCCGGGAGTCGGTGAGCGATCTCCTTGGCCAGATATCCGGCCTCCCGGAGCTCCTTGATATCCCTCTTCTTGACGGAGGAGGCCATCCACTTACCCCCAGCTCCTGATCCGGGCATCTTTGGAGTGCTTCCTCGATGAGGGAAAAGCTAAAAGCTTGGGTGCTGGAGCTCAGGGACAGAAGGACTAAGGAGGAGCCGAGGTGTGGTTGAAGAAAGGAAATCCTTATCCCCTTATAAAGGCCATGAATATCAAGCGTCTCCCCACTCGCCTTAAACTTGCATATTCCCAAGGGCCGTGCAAACGGCACGGTTGGGTCACCCATGCCCATATTGATGAGAATCCCGTAATAAGGGGACACGATCTCTGCTTCGACAAGACGTGCCAATGGCAACCGCGTCTCGAAACATGGAGCGGCAGACGAAAAATGGTTCGAAATTATGACCGAACAGACGTGATGTCATGTTGTAAAAAGCTGTCAGTAGATTAGACTCGTGTAAAAATATATTCTCTCTACGGTTATGTATGGTGTGTGTGACAGGTCCGGATACTACCATCGCATCCGAAGACTATCTTGAAGTTCGGATAGAAGGGAACCCGCCTTGCAATGCCGAAGACAATATGCGCGCCGGACTCCTCGTCATTAAAGCCAGGTTCAGGGGCTACTGAAGGAGTCCTGGACTAAGGGGTCCTCGGGCGTCCGGCCTGTTATCCATGGGCCGGACTGATGGGCTGTGAAGACATGAAGGCCTAAGATTGTACCTGTGTCTGGATTGGACTCTCCTTGGCGTGGAAGGCAAGCTTGGCGACCGACTATGAAGATTACTTCTTATGTAACTGACTTTGTGTAACCCTAGATTCCCCCCAATGTCTATATAAACCGGAGGGGTTAGTCCAAAAAGGATATATTCATTACCATAGTCATACAGGCTAGGCTTCTAGGGTTTAGCCACTACAATATCGTGGTAGATCAACTCTTGTAACACTCATATTCATCAAGATCAATCAAGCAGGACGTAGGGTATTACCTTCATAGAGAGGGCCCGAACCTGGGTAAACATCATGTCCCCCGTCTCCTGTTACCATCGATCCTAGACGCACAGTTCGGGACCCCCTACCGAGATGCGCCAGTTTTGACACCGACACCAGGTGTGCCGAGGGAACTCGCCGAGCACACTCTTAATATTGATCCTAAGTTTAAACCGGTCAGGCAATTTCTCCGCCGCTTCAATGAAGAAAGGTGTAAGGCTATTGGTGAGGAGGTAGCTCGGCTCTTGGCAACAGGGTTTATTGTGGAGGTTTTTCACCCTAAGTGGTTAGCTAACCCGGTGCTAGTGCTTAAGAAGAATGGCACTTGGTGGATGTGTGTGGACTACGCAGATTTGAACACGGTTTGTCCAGCTAATCCCTTTGCTCTCCCTCGTATTGATCAAATAATTGATACTACGGCAGGTTGTGAGCGTTTGAGCTTTCTGGATGCTTATTCTGGTTATCATCAGATCATAATGGTAGTTAAGGACCAGGAGAAGACAACTTTTATAACTCCCTTTGGAGCCTTTTGTTATGTATCTATGCCAATGGAGAATTGCATCATTGTAGTGTAACAGGGGCGTTTCAACGTTGTGTATCTCCTGAAGAAGGCTGTGAGATTTTGCGTGAGATCCAGAAAGGAGATTGTGGTCACCATGCCGGTTCAAAATCCTTGGTACCTAAGGCTTTTCGTCAGGGTTTCTATTGGCTGACGGCTCATGCTGATGCTGAGGACTTGGTAAAAAGGTGTGATGGTTGTCAGAAGTTTTCACGTCGAGCTCATGTTCCGACTCAGGAATTGAAGATGATTCCAATCATTTGGACGTTTGCAACTTGGGGGTTGGATATGGTTGGGCCCTTTAAGAGGTCCAAGGATAACAAGACCCACCTTCTGGTGGCGGTTGATAAGTTCACTAAGTGGGTGGAGGTAGAGCCAGTCAGTAAGTGTGGTGCAGCCACGGCGGTTCAATTTACCAAGAAGGTGATTTTCCGGTTTGGTTTTCCACACAGCATCATAACTGATAATGGTACTAATCTGTCCAAGGGTGCTATGGAAGAATTTTGTCAACGTGAGCACATCTGGCTTGGTGTCATCAGTGGGTCATCCCCAATCTAATGGTCAAGCGGAGAGAGTCAATCAAGAAATCATGCGAGGCATCAGGCCCCGGCTTATGGTTCCTTTACAATGGATGCCGGGTTGTTGGGTGGAGGAGTTACCTTTTGTGTTATGGAGCATCAATACCATGCCCAACAGATCTACGGGTTATACACCTTTCTTCATGGTTTACGGAGCAGAGGCAGTTCTCCCTAGTGACATCCATCATGACTCAACCCGTGTGGCGGCTTATGTTGAAGCTGACAATGAGAAGGCACGTCAGGAAGCACTTGACCGGTTAGATGAGGAGCGTGATATTGCAGCGGTGCGTTCGGCGATTTACCAACAAGATATGTGTCGTCATCACAGTCATCGGGTTAAAGCCAGAACATTTCAAGAAGGGGATCTGGTGCGCCGACTCATCCAGGATCAGACTGATATGCACAAGTTATCCCTGCCTTGGGAAGGACCTTTTGTGGTTAGCAAGAATCTGCACAACGGGTCATACTACCTTATCGGTGTTCGAGAGCACAAAGAATCACGTAAATCGGAGGAGGAGACTCACCGGCCATGGAATATAGCTCATCTTCGGCCTTACTACACCTGAGCCATAGGCTCCTCTTATGTACATATTCTTAACAATGTATATATTATGATGATCAATATAATAAACCGGCATCCTTGTTGAAGTGGGTTTCTGCCGTTATTCCTTAAAAGGTTTTTGGTTACATGGGGGCTTCTGTTTATAAAGCGGAGTTCTAATTACCCATTGATCCGACTCATAAGCCACAGATAAAAAAAACTTGGGGGCTTGCTACCCAAAAGTAAAAAGGAGCCAAAGAGAGTCTGTTGCAAAGCACAAACATAGGCACCCATTGAACACAGCTCAAAATATTACTTGGGGGCTCTTTGCTTCTACAAGAACAAAGAGTATGTAACCTTGTAATAGGCTATAAAAGCCAGCCTTGGAAGCCATGTGTATTCACCTAAAACCTCGGGTTATCCTGCCTTTTTAAGTAAGCCACTCTGCCCAGGTAATCCTGGTAGACCCGTCGAACGTTTGACAAGTCAATCTTATAAAGACCCTGAACTTGTCATAGTTAAAATGACGATTGGTTGATGTGAGGTCCATCTTATAAGGCTTTTTAAAATGGTTTAACTCAGTGGCCTGGCAGCCCATGAAAAGCCTCGCAGTTTTTGCATATTTTCTTCTGAAATCTTTCTGATGTTTCTTTTGAGGCTTTTTATACTAATCCAGTGTTTATTGACCCGTTTTTGCTATCGATTATAAGTCGTCAGTATACATTCAATTATAATCCGGTATTGATTGACCCGGTCTGGCTTCGACTACAAGTCACTAGTATGATATACGAATAATCCGGTGTTTATTGCAACTCGGTACGGCTTTACTATAAACCGGCAAAACAGGGAGGAGTTATCAGTACTCAAGATTTGCGTTATCACCCTTACTACACAAAGTTAGTGAGCCAACGATGTGATTCAATGTCACAGGTATGATATATTTCGTATTTGATTGTCCTTCAATACAACCTGGTTATAAACCTGGGTTATATGTTGGGCATTGTGACCTATCCGGCGATAAACTGCTAGGACACTTTCAACTTGTTATATGCAGAAACAGGTCAAATAAAGCTGCTAAGGATCAGAAGCAGACATAACATAAATCATGGCGGATTAACAGTATCATGCAAAGTGAATATGCACGATGGCATAGCAGACCAAGTGTTTAAACTAGCCTATTACAAGGCGTTTTGATGCCCAAAAGGATAATTGTATTTTCAGCAAGGATTGCAATATGCAGAAGGCTAAACCGGCCTCCGGATCATGATTCTTCGTCGGGCTGACTTGACAACTGCGGAACATCCTACGCCGGTTCATCCTCCTCCTCTCCACCCAGCGACTGGAAGTCAATGGTTGTCCATTCGATTCCAGGTAGGGCCTTGAATACAGCTTCGTCGCTTATAAGGGTGGAGGGGTTAACATCAGGGGTATAGGTATGCTTATGGATTGGCGGGATACGATTTTCCACATCATGAGTTGGCGCAGCAAGTCGATTGTTGTCGGCATCATAAACCGCCTGATAGTGAGAAAGATCTGTTTCTTCGGCCAATTTGCTCGCTAATGGCCGCATTTCCTTTGTCAAAGCTCGAAGATCATCATTATCAAACTCTGACATGTCTTCCTTTATGCTCGGATAGCTGCTTCCTATATCAGCCGAGTCAAGATCTGGTATCTAGGCTTTAGCCTGGATTAGCGTAGTCAGAGCACCTGCCCTTGCAGCTGATCTTTTTAACTCATCCAACCGGGTAGGCAGCATTGACAACTTTTCTAATGTTTCCTTGATCAAGGTTGGGGGCGGTTTGTTATGAGCGGCAGTACAAATGATCCGTTGTGTGCCGGTATATAACTGCACTGTAAGAGTATAGGCAGCCTTCAACTTTTTCTGCATATCAGAGCCCAGATGGGTAATGCGAGATCCTGCATCATTGAACATATTGATAAACCGGCAGTTTATGGGATAATACATGTTGAAGCTTATCATTAGGGTCCTTACCAAACACAACGGTGGTCATGGCATTGATTTGCCGCTTCAAGCCAGCTAGTTCTTCTCCTACCGGATTAAGGGCTGTTTCAGCATCCTCCGCCCGTTTTAGCAGAGCTTCATTTTCAGCGTCCCATCCTTCCCGTTCACCTTTAAAGCCTTCTTTCAGTTGTTCCATGGCTGTTAAAGCGCCAGTCAGCTCTTCTTTAGCCTTGGAAGTTTCTTCCTGCTAGGACTTAATATTTTCCTGAAGGTCGGTGATTTGAGATTCTTTTTAGCTCAGATCAGCCTGCAAGCGACATTTAATGAGTTAGTAGTGCATATTTGAAATCCCAAGCACATAACAGGTTATACACTTGGCACTTGGGGGCTAATGCATATGGTTTTTATCAACTGCCATATTAAGTTCCAAGCACATGACAAGTTATACACTTGGCACTTGGGGGCTAATGTATATTTGCTCAAGTCAAAATTATGGATTTTTTCTTCCTCAATCGGTTTACAAAGATGGTTATCAAGAATTTTGGAAGCTTCATGATAGAAAGGTACCGATTCATCCTAAAGGAATAAACCGGTCCCTGGGGACTACACAAGCAAAAATTGCAAGGTTCATACTTTAAAGTCCCGGTTCATCCTGAAATGATAAACCGGCCCTTGGGGGATACACATGCAAAGTTGAAGTATTACGAAGTCCCGGTTCACGTTAATATCATAAACCGGCCCTTGGGGGCTACTGGAGTTGATATTAGAAATTGGACACAAGAGAAACGATTATGAAGAGTTAACAATGTTTACCTCATATCGCTCCTTCATCAGGCCCAGTAAACCGGCTTCATAGTCGCGGCTATATACATGCGGTTTAAGAAGCCGGAATGAATCTCTTGGACGTTGAGGTGGGTATAGCTGGATAAATCTATTTTCCACTTGCCCTTATCCATAGCAAAAAATTCTTCCTCGGCACTATGCTTTGATAAAGTGATAGGATTGCCAGGGGTGGTGTGGCCGATGCCAGTGAGAATGACATCGTCCGATTGGTCATCAGCCGCTTTGGCTGGGCTTGGCGGTTTATCCGCAGCTTTGGCCGGACTTGGTGGGTCAGTAGCATGGCCAGTGGGATCATCTTCCATCGGTTCAACAAAGGTTTCATGATGTTCTGGTGCTGGATCATCATGTATAGCGCCAGCATTCAGCTCAAATTGTTGTGGGATCTGTTCCGGTTTAGTGGCCGGGTTATCATCAGCCGTTTTATTCAATTTGGCCTTTTTGTTGGGCCTGGCCTTGGCTCTGAAAGGAAAAGACATAAATGTTAGTATAACAAACAAGTATAAAGCATCAAGAGTTAATTTAAAGTGCTCACCCAGGGACAGTCTTGAGAGGTGGGAGTTGTGTGGTCGTTAACTCGCCGGATGATGAATGAGGTGTTCCCTGATAGTTTGAATCAGACAGATTAAAAGGTTGCCTGAAATAACCCGCCTTGGGATAAGGAGTATCAAAAATATATGAGACCTCTGATCGACATTTCCGGGTTGGAGTGTTCGATAAACCGGCTGAAGTAACTACATGGCCGCTGTGCCGGGTTGTGCGGCGAGCTTCATGCTGTTGTTTCTTCAAAATAAAGTTGGGATCCAGATAAGCTAGAGGGTGTGAAAATTTTACTTTCCAGTTTGCTTGACGGGTTTTCTATGTTGGCTGACGATCTGAATCGGAGGAAAGAATAATTACCTCTACATCTTCAGCCCGGCTAGCTTCAGCATCATCCTGATAAGGGTCATTGTCAATGAGGTGTATGAAAAATGAACCAAGAGAATCAAGTTCTACCTTTGAGTCTGGATTATCAAGATCCTCGTCGAGGTTCAGCCCGATGGATTCAGCTGCTTTCTTCTTGGCAGGTTTTTTGACGACCTTTGTTTTGCGTCGAGAGGTCTTGGCCGGTTTATCCCGAGGTTTCTTCTTCCAAAATGGGTTGTCACCCTGTTAAAAGATTGACAAAGGATATAAGAAAGAGTTAAGAATATCAAGTACAAACATGAGTTAGGCAATTCTTACAGCTGGCAGTTTATTCGAAACACAGAAGGGACTTAACCCTGTTTTGCTGCAGACAACCACCGATTCATCCAGTATCTTTTTGACAGCTTCAGTGATTTCAACATCAGTCAACTGAATGTCAGTGTGCCGTTGAGGGTCTTTTAAGTCCCCTGTATATTCGCACATTAAACCGGGGCGACGGCTTAAAGGAAAAATACTCCAAGATATCCAGCAACGAACAAAGTCAATTCCTGTCAGACCATTAGCCACAAAGGCTCTGATCTTGGCAAGTTGTGGTGCATACTTGGCCCGTTCTTTTGCAGTCAGCCTTTGGGGAAACGGGTGTGTATTGGTAAGTCAGTGAGGACGATAACCCGGCAGAGGATTCTCATCATCAGGGGAAGTATCCTTGCAATAGAACCAAGTCTGGTTCCAATCCTTAGGGTGACTATGATCTCTTGGCATGAGGGAAGTTGGTGTATTTCCTTTTTTGAATTGAAACGCCGCCAAGTTCAGTATTGGGCCCGTCTACAAATTCGGTACGACGGTTTAAATAGAAAAAGTCCTGAACAGTTCAACGGTCGGTTCTTCTTGCAGATAAGCCTCACAAAACACTTGAAAATTGCAAATATTGGACACAAAGTTAGGTCCAATATCTTGAGGGTGGATCTGGAAGCTAGCAAGCACATCACGAAAAAACTTTGATCCGGGAGGTTTAAAGCCACTGTTCAAATGATCAACAAACAGAACTATCTCGCCATCCTTGGGCTTAGGAGGATTTTCTTGACTAGGGGCTCGCCAGTGGACTTCACTCTGTTTTGGTAAAGCTACAGTTATAACACATCCTTCCAGATCTTCTTCTGTAATCCGGGATGGAACCCAGTTACAAGCATAAAAGGTCTTGGCCATTTTTTGGACAACCTAAAGGAAGGTTTGTGCCGGTTTAAGAGTCATGGTTGACAAGCATAAAAGTGTTGCAGGTTAAGAGGCAACAGGTATTCAGGCATGCAAAATTGTTAAACCGGAGGTTGATGCTATTATAAATGATAAAGCGATTGGTGGTTTACAAGGGGACTAATGGTATATGGCAGGTTATTTTCTAAAAGTTAAACCGCCTACTTTGGTATGGAAGATACACATCTGAAATAACTAAGTGAGGAAGAACAAGTTTCACAGTTTCACATTAGAATTTCAGATCTACCGCATGTCAGGAAAAGGAAAACATTTAGACCTAAAGGTTGGTGCTTGAGCAGTTCATGAAGTTCCAGATCGGGTTTTTATACACAAAAGAGATGATCTGATGGCAAAAGAAGGACTATCATCGGTACCGCACAAAAGTATATCAGGTTTGGAGTCTATCATATAGGCTCTAATGAAGAACAGGGGAAGAACACCACGAAGCTTCCATGAGCCCGTGTGAACCCTAAACGGATCTATAGAGGAAAGGAAAAAGAACTCACCAAAACTGTTGAACAACGGAGAGGCGCCGCGGTTCTCTGGTACGTTCAGGGTGATCCAGCGGCCAAGGTTGGGGCAGAGGCGAAGGTCGAAGGCGGCGGCGGCAGCGCTCGAGTACTGAGGCGACGCGAGGTGGAAGAAAGATGAAGAGGCAAGGGGAGAAAAGGGAAGGGACCCTCGGCCCTATTTATAAGACGAAGGGATAAGCAACATGCGCGGGAATCGAGGAGCCCAAAAAATAGATATGTCACAGAGCTGTCGCCTCGATTTTCGGAGGCTCATTAATAAAAGTAAGGTATATACGGTTTTTTAATGAACAAGTGACATCATGACAGTTTATTATAATCCTGGAAGATGACATCATGGCGGATTACAAGGTTTACTCGAAGGTGCTGAAGAAGAAATCTTCCTAAAGTGTTGAAGATTGACATGAATAGGTTCAAATCAATCTGGGGCCTAATGTTGGGGATATAACAACTGAGTATAAACCGCCTAGGAGGGGTCGGGTTATACCTGTAATGAGTTATTCATATTGAAGCCCATGAAGACAAGGAGTATGACGCTTTACTATAAGAGATCTAATAGCTTAGGGCCCAAAGGCGGATTAGGGCCCGTAGACATAAACCGCCATGAGGTGTGTAACTTGTGTTGTAAGATAGGAAAGGATAGAAACCGAGCCGGACATGCTTATGAGCCGACCGGGATTCTGTAATCCGCCGGGCGTCAACCTATGTATATAAAGGGACGACCCGACGGCGGTTCAACGACGAAAAACAACAACTCGAGAGCCAGGCAAAGCGGATTCGCTCCCTGGTCATCGAAACCCTAGCAATCCCATCACAACTGGATTAGGCTTTTACCTTCACCGCAAGGGGTCGAACCAGTATAAACTCCTTGTGTCCTTTGGCCCGCTTTAACCCCTTTAAGCTAACTACGTTGTGATGGCTCCACGACTAAGTCCTCACACTAGGACATCTGCCGTGACAATCCCACGCAAAAGCCTCTACCATCACTATCGGTGTCAAAACCAGCGGATCTCGGGTAGGGGTTCCCGAACTGTGCGTCTAAGGCGGATGGTAATAGGAGGCAGGGGACACGATGTTTACCCAGGTTTGGGCCCTCTTGATGGAGGTAATACCCTACGTCCTGCTTGATTGTTCTTGATGATATGAGTATTACAAGAGTTGATCTACCACGAGATCAGAGGCTAAACCCTAGAAGCTAGCCTATGGTATGATTATATGTTGTCCTACGGACTAAACCCTCTGGTTTATATAGACACTGGAGGGGGCTAGGGTTACACAGAGTCGGTTACAAGGGAGGAGATCTACATATCCGTATTGCCTAGCTTGCCTTCCACGCCAAGGAGAGTCCCATCCGGACACGGGAAGAAGTCTTCAATCTTGTATCTGCATAGTCCAACAGTCTGGCCAAAGGATATAGTCCGGCTGTCCGGAGACCCCCTAATCCAGGACTCCCTTAGTAGCCCCTGAACCTGGCTTGAATGACGATGAGTCTGGCGCGCAGTATTGTCTTCGGCATTGCAAGGCAGGTTCCTCCTCCGAATACTCCATGGAAGATTTTGAACACAAGGATAGTGTCCGGCTCTGCAAAACAAGTTCCACATGCCACCGTAGAGAGAATAATATATCCACAAATCTAATCTGCTGACACGTTTTGACAGCATGACATCACGCCATGGCCCGGTCATTATTCGAACCGTTTTTCTCAACCAGCACCGCACATATCGCGAGGTGGTTTTCTTGACACTTCTTGTCAAAGCAGAGGTTGTGTTCCCCTTATTATGGGATTCTCATCAATACGGACGTGGGTGACCCAACCGCGCCATCAATTACGGCGCTTGGGGAATAAGCGATTTTACCAGGCAAGTGGGGAGATGCATCGCCTCCTCCGCCCTTATAAAGGGACAAAGATTCACTCTTTTCACCCACGCCTTCTTCCTCCTTCCTTACCCATTCCCGCACACTCGAGCTGTAGCGCCCAAGTTCGCATTCTTCTTATCAAACCACTCTAAGCATGTCCGGAGCAGGAGCCAAGTGGATGGTCTCCTCCGTCACGGAGGAGAACATCATAAAGTTACGGGAAGCCGGATATCTGGCCGCGGATATCGCGCACTGGCTGCCAGATGCAGGGCAGATCATCCCAACGCCCGAACCCTATGAGAGGGTAGTTTTTCTTACCCACTTTGTCCGCGGACTGGGATTTCCTCTCCACCCGTTTGTCCGTGGGCTCATGTTCTACTATGGTCTAGATTTTCATGATCTGGCCCCCAATTTCATCCTCAACATCTCGGCGTTTATCGTCGTGTGCGAGGCGTTCCTCCGCATCAAGCCCCATTTCAGCCTGTGGCTGAGGACCTTCAATGTCAAACCGAAGGTGGTGGTTGGCCAACAAGCGGAGTGCGGAGGCGCCATGGTGGGCAAGATGCCTAATGTCTCCTAGCTCGAAGGCTCCTATGTGGAGACCATAAAGGGGTGGCAATCGGGATGGTTCTACATCACCGAGCCGCGTGACACCAACTGGGTGGCGGCCCCCGAATTCCGATCCGGAATCCCCACATGGCTCACCTGCTGGAAAGAGAAGGGCCTGTCCTGGGGTTCCTCGGTAGAGCTGACCGGACTCCAGACCTGCATCAAGAACATGATGAGAAATAAAATCAAGCTCGTCAACGTGGTCCAGGTCATGCTCTTCCATCGGATTCTCCCGTGTCAACAACGGGTATTCAACTTGTGGGAGTTCGACCCGGCCAAGCAGCAGACGCTACGAGAGCTCTATGGAACGACGCACGAGGACGTCTGGAGGGTGCTGTTCAGGGGCGTCGAGGTACCTCCTTCCCTCACCGAGGACCGCAGACTCAGCGCAAAGCGCCACACCAATACGGTAAGTTTTTATATTTCACAGGCTATCCATTTGCCCCAGTTTAATCATGTGCGGGATTTAAGCCTTCCATGCCTTTAACAGGACTGGGTGAAGACAGCGGAGCAGATCGATTGCCCCGCCCCCTACCAGAAGATCCTGCAGATGCGCTCCTGATGGAGATGCTGGTTCCAGCACCTTACGAGGTGCCGATGAAGAAGGCCAAGAAGAAGTCCGCGGGGACCCGAAAGGGTCTCCGGCGCAAGGTTGTATCGGACTCATCGTCCGATAACTTCGACGCGCCCTCCTCCCACGAAAACGAGGAGGAAGAGGAAACTTCTCCCCCCAGCCGAGGGAGACAAGAAAAGGAAGGCTGACCCAACCGGGGAGGCCTAAGGGTCCAAGAAGGGCAGGACCCTCCCTACGGACTGCTCCATGACGGCCGCCTACAGCGGCGACGAGTGGCTACCCAGGGTCAAGCCCCTGGCGAAGTCGTAAGTATCCGGACACCATAATATGTTTTACTGCACTTCTTCTCCTCATGCCGAACATGATTATGCAGTCTGTCCCGAGCTCATCTCGACGTATGTTGGTCGAGCGGTTCATTGGACTCGTCGGATATGAACAACGGTTCTCTTCCGACCGCCTCCACTCCTTGCCCCGCGGACAATGTCGATGTGTTGTCTCACCAGGCACCAGGCCAAGGGGAGGCAGTCCTGGGGGCGCCTCGAGGTGACCTTCCGGACCCTGGACGCAAAGGGAGCCGGACTCCCATGGGCTCCAGGTTCGGCCCCCAGCCGAACACTGCACCGGAATCTTCGGTGGTTCTGAACTCCAGCGGGCGACCCCCCGTTAAGGGGGGCAAGCCGCCCATGCCGGTGTCCTCTGTCTATCCAGAGGCACCGGACAACTTGTTGGAAGCGCTTCGCGGCGCCTCCATCAACGAAGAGCACCGTACTATCATGAGTGCGGTGATTGAGAAAGTTCAGTCCGCCAAAAACGGACCGACTGAAGCTTGCGCCAGCCTCCTAACAGGTTTTGAGGTAAGCAATCAAAATATAAGAAAATATTACTGCATAGATAGTAGCCCCTGATGCTTTGTTCGGCGTTCGAGTAGAAAGGTCGAATAGAGGATCAAATGATGACTCAGGAGTCTAATAAGATTATATCTATGTGTATGTACAGGCTTCACTACTGGCCGCTGCCGCACGTACTGCGGATGTCTCTGCGTTGAAGCAGGACCTGGAGTGGTCCGAGAACGAGCTTGGCCTTACCAAGAGGCAGCTCGAGGAGAGCAAAGGTAAGAAATACCTTGTCTATATAAAATAAAAGAAGTTCGGTTGTAAAGTAATAGGATCATCATGAATTTTCCAGGGGCCACGACTGAAGTGGCGACCCTGAAGAAGGCGCTGTCCGAGGCCGAAGAAAAAGCGGCCAAGGAGCGCATTAAGCGGGAGAAACAAGAAGCCCGAGTGGGCGAAGTGCAGCAAGAGCTCGAGGCTCTCGCCAAAAAGCACAAGTCCTTGGAGCTTGACTCTAAGACGCGAGAGTCCGAGTTCGCGCAGGCGCTTGAAAGCGTCTGGAGCGCCAAGGCCGAAGCGCACAAGGCCCTCTAGGAGATTGTTGCAGTGAAGAAGATAGCAGCGGGTCAGGCATTCATTATGCAAAGCAAGTATGTGGAGGAAACTTTCCTTTTACTTACCCCAATTCGGAGATCTCCAGGGGCGTTCACAGATCTTCCCCGCAGTGTACTGGATGCCGCGGAGTTTTACCGAGCTCAGGAGGGGAGCTCGACGGAAAAGTTGTTCTGGTCTCAGTATACTGGGACCGAACACCCCGTGCCCTTGAGCGACCAGCTGAAGCAATTGGTCGAGCTTCACAAGGCAGCCGAACAGGCCATGAGGGGCTTTATAGTCTAGATGTGGCCTGGCGAGCCCCTGCCCGACAGCTACTTCGGTCTAGTGAGGCGGCTGGTGGATGCCTGCCCACGATTTGAAGTTATAAAGCGGTCCGTCTGCATCAAGGGTGCGCGCGGGGCTTTTGCCCGGGCGAAGGTGCACTGGGCGAAGCTAGACGCCGTGAAGCTGGTGAAGAAGGGGCCGCCGGAGGGCAAGGAGCATCGCTGCCCTAAAATGTATTATGAGAGTGTCCTGAAGAGTTCTCGCCTTGTGGCGGATGAGTGTGCCAAGGATGTAATTTTTGAATGAACATGCTCATGTGATCCTGTAATATGAAACGAGTTCATTTGCGCCATGCGACGCTTTTTTAATTTAAAATATTACCTTCTATGCGGCCGTTTATAAAATCTGAGAGTTGGCCAGTCGTCGGCTTCTGCCCCCATGTAACTAGTACTGGGGTGTTCAGGATAAACCTTAGCACTCTTTACCCCAATTTTGGGTCCTTCAAGGGAGGTGTTCAGCGCAAC
This sequence comes from Triticum dicoccoides, assembly GCF_002162155.2. Classification (NCBI taxonomy): domain Eukaryota; kingdom Viridiplantae; phylum Streptophyta; class Magnoliopsida; order Poales; family Poaceae; genus Triticum; species Triticum dicoccoides. The sequence continues at coordinate 284,234,506 of NC_041384.1, read as the reverse complement.
GAACCAGGCGATCGGACTATAATGCTTTATCACTCTCTCTTAGCCATAGAAGTCTACAATTTTAAATTTTGGCGAAGCCCCTGGTATTCGGAAGGCCGAATTTGGGGCGCTATACACGCCTAAGCCGGACAAGGCTGACTCCTCGCCCGAAGCGGAAAAAGTCTTTAAGGACTTGAGACCTCTCGAACAGCGACCAGTCTCTCGCCTTATCATGACAGTCAGTTTTTGGCTTTCTCTACTGAGGTGCTCATCCGGAAGAACCGGGACACAATCGCGGTAGTTCTCCCACCGCTACCTTAGCTGATATAGCGGAACGTAAGGTACCAAAGCATGGGAGCCGGGAAAACCCAACTATTAACCCAAGACATGATTCAGAGTTGATGCATATAATGCTATAAGTTCGGGGTGCTGCACTGTCGAAAGTGTTCGGACTTCTCGCGCCGTATTATGGGGTAAACGAAAGCCCCTGGCATACTGACCGTACCTGAATTTACGGGTGTGGATTGTGGTAAATGGACATAAAGGAAAAAAATAATGAATAATGCAATAATAGAGTAATGCTATGCATTGTTATTTAAATAATACGTCGAAGCGTACTGGTACGGGTAGTGCAATAAGCAGAAAGTAGGACTATTCGAAATGTCCTATCCAAGGGCAAGCTGCATATGGATAGTAGAAAGCGGGTATTATTATTAGAGACCACCTGGGGGTTCCCGTGTACATCTTAGCTTCTTGCCACCTTGGTTGTTCCTTCTCGTAATGTGTCCGGCAATCGTACTGCCGGAAAGGGCTTCCAGAGAGTTAGGCCCTGGGGGTTCCCATGTACATCTTAGCTTCTTGCCGCCTTGGTTGTTCCTTCCCGTAATGTGTCCGGCAATCGTACTGCCAGAAAGGGCTTCTAGAGAGTTAGGCCCTGAAAAAGAAAAGAAATGATAAAGATATATAGCCCCTAGGGCGGTTAAGCCGCATTGCGGGACGTGCCCTGATCGTGCCCCCGCCTATGTCCATGGTATTTTCAGTGCGTAATTATGTACGCGCGGCACGGATTTCATCACTTAACTGGGACTGGGACGGGGGCCGAATTGCTAGGCGAGCTCTGAGCATGCCAGGCGATCCTGTTGGAGTTTACTCTGGACACGCTTGAAGGTGTTCGGTGGCTGTATCGCCGAATTAGTGGTTTGCCTTGAAAGGCTGCTTTGTGCTTCTGCTGCGAGGGCCGCAGTGTGCACTACAAAAAAATACACTTCCGTGATGATATGTGTTTGTCACAGTAGGTCGCGTTTTTTGTCATGCATGTACATCCATGACAAATTTATGACAGGATCAAGATAGTCATACATGTGCTGTCGTAGAAGTGTTCCATGACATTACCAAAATTATCATCACGAAAGTGTCCACTTCCATGATGATAAATCGCGCGTCACAGAAGTGCTTTCGTCAAGGGTGACCGACACGTGGCATCCACCATAACGGAACGCCGTTAAGCTATCGGGTCGGGTTTTGGATCCGATAACCCGTTAACAACCCCGACCAATGGGAAATTTCCACGTGTAAAATTCTTATTGGCCGGACGAAACACGTGTCAGCTTGTTAGTGGGTCAGATATGCGCCTATGATATGTCGACACGTGCCACGGCCCACCACTGGCCCATTTAGCTTACAAAGCCGGCCCGTTTGACTTGGTCAAAAGTTAACAGGCTGGCCCATGAAAAGCCTGTTAACGGTCTCTTCGCAAATAGCCCATTTTACGGCCCGTTAACTCCCGACCCGTTAGGCCCTAAAGGAAATCGGCCCAACAACTCATGTGGGCCGTCGAATATAACACCAGCCCATTTCACTTTCGGCCCATGTATGGTCCACGACGTCTTTCGGCCCATATGAGGCCTTCGTATCTTTCGGCCCTTTACAGGCCCACGGTGACTCTAGCCCATAATGAACAGTAATTTTCTTTATACCCATTAACGGCCTGTGATTTACATGGGCCGTTTCCAGCCCGTGTTAGCTTTCGGCCTATTGACGGCCCATACGTTCTTGGGCTCCTTTTCGGCCCTCGATTACTTCCGGCCCGTTACTGGCTTGTTCCCCTAATGGGCCAAATTCGGCCCATGGCAAGAGTCGGCCCGTTACTGGCATGTTCCCTTAATGGGACAAATTTGGCCCATGTCAAGAGTCGGCCCGTTACTGGCCTGTTACCCTAATGGGCCAAATTCGGCCCATGGCAAGAGTCAGCCCGTTCCTGGCCTGTTAACCCGTTGCGCCGTTTCCAGCCCGTCCTACATTCTGGCCCATTAACGACCCGTTATGCCTGTGACAAAATTAAGCCTTTGCTGTCCTACGGCCTGTTAATGGCCTGTTACCGTGCTAGGCCGATACCAATTACGCCCGATTACGGCTCATGTAGACCCATTTATCCGACGGCCCGAGGCCCACCGATTACAGGCCCATTTATCGACGGCCCGTAGGAGACCCATGGATCCTATGGCCCGTATATGGCCCATGGTAGTTGCGGCCACTAGCAAACCAGGGAAAAAGAAGACTAGGAAATAAATAAGGCCGAAACTAATGCTAGGCTATTAAGGCAATTGCACAGATTACATCCACTCGGCATCAAAGATCGCCACCAGTGCAAATATAGGGAACACCCTACACTATACAAAAATGGCTTGCTGTTTTCTTCAGCCGGTGGCTGCACGTTAAGAATAAATTTTGTATCGCACCAAAACAAATTACAACTATATAACAAAAGGAAGGTTGGCATAAAACTTAACAGTCTAGCAGATAAATGCACCACCAGAAGTTCAGAAGCTCAGTTCATTTGACCCGACTATTACGTTTTCATGATGTATTGTCCGATGGAGCACCATAACCCTCGCCTTCATTTCCCCTAGGCTCCTGAACAACATAGCAAATGTCTGATAGTCTGGTTTCAAAACCATGCATATCTTGACGACATTGAGCAATGTTTCTCCTTGTTTCACAAAGGGTCTCTGTTAGGGAATGGACTTGTGTCTGGAGTGCAGATACAACATTACTTTGAGATTGCATATCTTGATCATGAGGCAGTTTGGACGATATTGCCTTAACAACCAACCCAGTATTACGCAGGAACATGTTTTTGGCACTGTTAGTGGACAGGTACTGACTCACTACGGCAAGAGCTGACATTGCGGTTATAGTTGCCTCGCCACCTTCAGAAGGTGGCGGTTCCACCATTTTTTCCATAGCTCGCTGGAAAGTTGAGGTTTTACATTAGTAGTACCAGAACAGAAGATATTAAGGAGGCAGCAAAACCAAACAAATTAGCTTTGGTCTATATACAGAACTTATTCTAGTGAACCCATGTAAAATATTAGTTGTATTTCATTGCAAACTACATAATAAAACTAGGTTCCAAACATATGACAATGTACCATCGCTAATGTATTGTCTATTTCTTCACATTGTATTGAGGGCTAAGGATAAAGAGACGAAGTTTATAATACGATAAGCATAGTATGGCATCATTCATATCACAAAATAACTGAGAACAGACAAACAGGCAATTGTAACGTTGTGTGGGCAAGTCCAGCACAGAACTAGATTACGGGTCAAGATCAAAGGAACATCACTCCTCTCTTTTAAACCTTGTAAAGTGCAATGATACGCTAAGACAATTGTGTATAAAATTGAAAAGAGTAATATACATTGGCTGCAAACCATGCAGTTCAAGGCACAAGTCAGAGTAAGTAGTAGTTAAAAGGCATGAGGATTAAGGACTTACAACAGTGGCTTTGATTGGTGTAGTCATGCCCTTCTTCTTGCTGGTGTGACAGTCCTTGAAGATTTCCACAACATTTGGTTCATGTACTTTTTGGTCCTTGCGGGCTTTCCTCTGCATTTTGAACAAGTCAATATAGATCTGGTAATATGGTACAGCGAAAAGAGTGAAATAGCAGCTAATTACAAGAGCCTCGCAGTGTGCAATATAGCTACGAGATCCTGTTGTCTGTTGGAATTTCACTTTCGTACGGTTGGCCTTGTTCTTTGAACAGTTCACCTACAAGAAGATAGATTTGTGTGCAACATGCGTAAATAGGACTTCAACATGTGATCTGATCACATATATATAATGTACCTGATACTTCGGATCAGACCAGTGTTTAACAAGGCCCCTCCAGTCTTCATCCGATATATTTTCCACTGGAGATGTTTGGGAAAGTTCACTGTTAGCATTGCCTTCAAAGTGAGTTTTCCTCAAGTTATACCGATACTGTCGTAGAGCAGACTTGAAAACATGGGTGCAAGCTTGTTTGGTTGCATCATCTTGGCTATCCAACTTGAACCTCATCTGTTGAAAATTATGGTAGTCTCATTATCAACAACCTAGAAAGTATGGGACAGAGCAAGACGATATTACTAGTTTCCATACATAACCATACTTACAGATAAATGGTCGAGGAAGGTGTTGAACTGGGTTTCGTCTTTGTCATTCCTGTACTGAATCCATGTTGGGAGGATATGTACATGACACCTAACGGCAACCGCTGCCTCTGATACTAACTTGGCTGACTCTGTAGCATCACGTGGCCTTTTTAAACCTGCCTCAAAACGGATCTCCATTCTTCCTCCTCTAGATTTAGTTAACCTATCGAGCATTATCCCTGATGTTTGTTTCCTCTTGCACCTAGGTGCTAGTCCAAAAACGAACGTAGGAAGTGTTAGTGTACATCAAACTATGAGACTACATATAAAGAAGCATGCAACTGTAACTTGACTCCAGCAACTACTTTCTTGCTGTTGAAGCTCACAAGGTTCATCTGATATTGCCAACTCGTCTTATGTCAAGAGTGCTTGGGAAGTAGTGTCAGGTGGCAAGGGAGCTTGGGAACGTGCTGCTAGCTCAGTGGACGCACGAGTAAGTCGTGCAGCTGGTAGTACCGTGGTAGGTGTTGCAGGAACTAGGGCTGTCTCTGCTTGTTTGGTGGCAGCTATTTGTTTCTGTTTGGCTTTTTTTTGCAACTCGTGTAGCATGGGATGTCGTGTTTGTAGAATTTTTTGCTGGACTTTGACCTTCTATTGCACCGTCAGTACCAGCAGAATCTGCAGGATTCATCCGCTTCTCATTCCCTGCCATTCTGTGTTTCTTCCTCTTTCTCTGTGCCATGTTAAGTCAAGCCGACAAGAAAAACGAATAACAATTTAGTTCTTTAGAACAAATTGATGCGCGATGCAGACGAACTGAACTTTGATGTTAGACAACCACATGATAGGAGGATGTAATATGTATGAAAAACAGGATGGAAGAGATAACCAGAACTATGACGTGTAAACTAAGAAGAAGACATTTCACCAAATTAGAAGCAATGCAATGGAAGGTAGACACCATATGAAAGATGCTACAAATATCGCTCTGCCAAGTTAACAGTGTCTCATCATAAATGGCGTTTAAACAAATGTGAAGCAGTACAAGAAATAAATCATATGCAAGATGCAAATAACATCACACTACCATGTTAGAGGTCTCTCGTCATTAGTGCCATTGCATATTCACATCATTGCATATTCACAGTTTATGATGTGTAAACTAAGGAGAAGGCATTTCAACAAACTAGAAGCAATGAAAGCTAGACACCATATGAAAGATGCAACGAATATCACTCTACCAAGTTAAAACTGTCTCGTCATAAGTGACATTTCAACAAATTAGTAGTACAAGCTAGAAAAGAATGTGAGATGTAACCTATATCACACTGCGAAGTCAAACGTGTCTTATGATAAGTGATTGTTGCATGTTACACAACAGTAGTAATTTTATGTAAGAACATGGTGTGATAGACAGATATTGTATGTTCTAGAAACAAGAACACATGTCTTATTCAAATATAATGTGTAAAGTAAGCAGATGGAATTCAACAAAATTAGAAGAAATACAAGCTAGACATCACACATAACATGCAACCACATATAACAGTGCCAAGTTAGAGGGAGCACCGGTGATGCTGCATTAGGGGAGACGTGCTCATCATAAACACAACTTTGTTGAGTGTCTATGCATGTGTTGTCTTGGAAATCATCTTGGGGGTGTGGAGGAGTAGAAACTGTAGAGGCCCTCCGTTTGGAAGGAGCACCTTTATCCGCTGCCTTGCTAACTTCCTTCCGCTTTATTGATTTTGAATTGTCAAGTAAAACCGACAAGAAAAAGCAATAAAATTCTCTCTTTAGAACTCATTCATGCATGATACTAACAATCACTACTTTGTTGTAAGGCAAACACATGATACCAGGATGGAATATGTACGAAAAACAGGACGTCATGGCATGTTCACAACTGTTTGTGTAAACTAAGCAGAAACCATTCCAGCAAATAAGAAGCAATGCAAGCTAGACACCACATGAAAGATCCAACCAATATGACTCTGCCAAGTTAAAAGCATCCCATCATAAATGGAATTTCAACAAATTAGAAGCAGGGCATGCTATAAATCATATTGTCGGTGTACAAAAAGAGGGGTACACTTTCTGTACCCCTATAACTGTGCACGGGCAGTCTGAGCCACGGGCACCACCACACTGAGCAAGGCAAGGGAGGTGAGCCAAGGTAAGGCCGAAGCTCAGGAGAAGCAGAACAATGCCAAGACCAAGACCACAAAGAGCAAAGGGGACGAAGCGGACCCCCCGGCAAGATCCTTGCCGGGAGGCGGTTCTAGCAAGCCCGGCAAGACCCTTGCCGTGGCAGCTCGCCCCACACCTACGCAGTGAGTCACCCTTGAGTCCACTTCCCCCATGGGGCAAGGATTCGGGAGACATCCCCGTGGTGGCATGCAGATCTTTGTGAAGGCATTCAAGATCAGCTACACCCTTTAGAAGACGATGATCCTTGGCGGGATCCCAGCCAAGGAGGACCACAAGGCCCCCGGCAAGAGCCTTGCCGGGGGTGACAGCAGGCGCCTCGGCAAGACCCTTGCCGGGGCCCCGGCAAGGCCCTTGCAGAGAACACCCGTAGGGCCACCATTAGGCCCATGCCATTCAAACCTCCACCACCGTTCGCATGCAGCTGCCGACCCAACCAACTGGGCAGGCACCTGCATGGCGGCATGCAGATCTTCGTGGAGACCCACCACTGCGCCACCTCAGCTGCCTGCCTGCCTACATGGCACCGCGGGCGCCGCTGGCCAAGGCGCGAGTCGACACGAGTGGGAGCGGCGACGGACGAGACATGGCTCTCCCCCCGTCCCCGATAAAGCAAGGACACCTGGGCAAGACGCATTAAATGCGCCTTGTCATGTAATGCGAGGGATAACCTCGCATCACTGTTCCCTTTCCACCTCCTGTGTGCCACTGTGGCTACCCCTTTCCCTATAAAAGGAGGCCCAAGGAGACCAGGAGAAGGATTCAGCTTTTTGGAGCTCCTCATGCCCCATAGCTAGCTCAAGAACACAGATATACAATCCACCAAAGCAGGAGTAGGGTTTTATGCATCCTCGCGGCCCGAACCTAGATAAATGAACCGTGTGCTATCTGTTTGATCCGCTCTTCTCACGACCCCACGCCCCGCAACCGTAGTAGGGATTCTTGTGATCCTATAGGTGTCGTTCATCACTGACATCTTTGGCGCTCCAGGTAGGGGGCGCAGTTGTGTGAATCGGCTTTAGCAGTTAGTTCGACGCTTCTTCATCGTCATGGCGCCCAAGAAGAAGACGACGGTGGCGGTTGGCCCATCGGAAGCCGGACATCCCGTCCCGACACGGGCGAGCAGCGGACCGGTCGCAGAAAGGACCCGGGGCGCCTTTCGCGAACACCAACGCCGTCCCAGCAGCCGGAGTTTGGGAGGCGGCGATGTTCGTGCGCCTGGTAATGGGCCACACGCCGCCAAATCCAAAGACGGAGCCAGGCCCTCCGCGGGTGGCGCGGGGCCTTCCAAGTTCGCTACCGCCCCACCCGAAGGCGATGCGAGGGCCTCCAAGACTCCCACGCCGGCGCCGATGGCACGCTCCTCTCAAACGGCTCGCGACGAACGGCGCAATCACGCCGAAGACCCCGGGCGTCACCGTGGGAAGAGCCCCGAGCGCCACTCCCAGGAGGTAGAAGACCTACCCGCTCGCCGAGGCGCTGGTGAAGATGGCATGCGACCGCGGGGTCGTGATAGAGCTCCTTCTGACATGGTCAGAAGTCGAAGCGCGTCGCGATCCGTGCAGGTTTCGCTGCCACCAACGCCAGCAGAAGCCCTGGCGCGCGCGCAGTTGCTCCTCGATTTTCCTCCCACTACGGGGAAACTCGACGAATGGAGAGCCACTATCCGAAGCCTTGTTGCGGTGGCCAACAAAGACGATCCAAGTCTGGTGGAGCCCCTGTGTCGATGCTCCAACGGAGTCCCACGCACCAGTGTCAGGAAAGCCGGCGGCGCCGCGACCACAGTGCACTTGCCTCCTCCTTGCCCGGTACCGCGGACGCCAGCCCATCGCGACGTTGCGGGCGACGAAATCTCCATAGCGTCATCCTACCCGCGGACCCACCGTGACCAACGCCAAGTCCTTCGGGAACGAGAACATGAAGACGCTCGAACCACTATCGAGCGTCGACGCGGAGCGTGCCACCAGTCAGACAGGCGAGCAGGGCCCGCTGTGAACCACCCGGCACCGGAGAGCCCTGGAGGCCTACCTTACGAGGTAGGCTATCCGGCTTTTACCCGTGAGCTATGGCAGTTCCAGTGGCCCACTCACCGCACCTTCAAACCTGACGTGGGCGAAAAGTACGGCGGCAAGACCCACCCGTCCGAGTTCCTCAGCATTTACACCATTGCGATGCAAGCTGCCGGAGCCTGTGACGATAAGGTGCTTGCGAATTACTTTCCGTTGGCTCTTAAACCCAACGCCATGTCATGGTTGATGCACTTGCCGGTAGACTCTATTTCCTCCTGGTCGGATTTGTGCCATGAGTTTGTGGGCGCCTTTACTGGAGGCCACCAAGCCCATGGCCAAGCGAGTGAACTGCACGTCATTCCCCAGAAGGGAGGCGAGAGTCTCCGCAAGTATATACAGAGGTTCAGCCGGATACAGTACAATATCCCTGATGTTCACCCTGCTGCCATCATCAGCACGTTCCATCAGAATGTGCGTAACCGCAAGATGCGCGAAGAGCTGGCAATGAACAAGGTGAAAGATGTAGCAGAACTCTTTGTTCTTGCTGACAGATGTGCCCGGGCTGAAGAGGGAAGGAAGTACCCCGGCAAAGACGCCGGCGTGGAAACCGACTCCTCAGATGAAGATACTGCCGCCCCGGTGAAGAAGGGCCGGCGCCGCAACAGGAAGCGCAAAGGTAAAGTTGTGCTTGCCGTCGAGGGATCTGTTGACACCGGCTCCACCAAGAAAACCAAGGCAGATGACCCCGACAAGGAAATTGCCGGATGTGTCGCCTGCCGGGCCTTGGCGGTTGCCGAGAAGCCAGGAAACTCTGACAAGCGATACTGCAAGATCCATCGCACCAAAGGCCACGCTCTCCAAGACTGCCGACAGGTTGAGCTCCTCGCTGAGAAGCAGAGGGCTGAATATGAGAGGCGGGACAAGGAGAAGGGCCAAGATGGTGCTGAGGGGTCCGACAAGAAGCGTGACGGCCAGGCGGGCCGTCGCGGCAAGGATAAACAACAGGAGAGGCCCGCCCGGGGCCGTGACAAAAAGCCAGAAGACGATGATCACGAAGAGGACGACGAATCCGGCAACCAAGAGTTTCAGAAAGCTACAGAGGCCATGTGCATCGACGGCGGCGCCTCGCTGCATACTTCTCACCGCCAGCTTAAACAGTGGGCGCGAGAGATTACAGCGGCAGAGCCGTCGTTTGATGCCCAAAGGCCGCTGAAGTGGTCCAGCACACCGATCATTTTTTACACTGAGGATCACCCTGATCGCACTACTGCGGTTGGGTGCTTGCCATTGTTGGTTTCACCAACAATACGCAACCTCAAGGTGACAAAGATGCTAGTCGATGGTGGGGCCGGTCTGAACTTGATCTCGCCTGCCGTGATCGAGAAACTGCAGATTCCTGATGGAGACCTCGAAGAGACGGGCACGTTTCAGGGGGTCAACCCGGGAAGAAGCCAACCTAAGGGAAAGGTCATGCTGCCCGTGACTTTTGGAAGCAACCTGAACTACAGGACGGAGAGGATCGTGTTTGATGTTGCCAAGATCCCCTTGCCCTACAACAGGATCCTTGGCCGCCCAGCGCTGGCCAAGTTCATGGCGGCGTCACACTATGCCTACAACATCCTGAAGATGCTAGGACCTGTGATGATCATCACCATCCCCTTCGATAAGAAAGATGCACTGATTTGCGCTGACCAACTATACCAGCAAGCAGTTGCAGCAGCTGCCGCCACTAGGGCACTTGCTCCTGCCGCTAGGACCCCGGGAGGGAAGAAGAAGAACAGTGAGACCTCGGACACCCACTCCGTCAAGCGCACCTCTTCGGAGTGTAGCGCTCCCGTCGAGGACGTGCCAGAGAGCTCCACCGGTGGAAACAAGAAGCCCAGGGCCATACCGCCGGGGACCAAGAAGGTTTCTGTCAATGAGGACGGCACGGGAGGAGCTTTCACCATAAGCTCCACCCTTGACGACAAATAGGAAGACGCGCTCGTCACCTTCCTGTGGGCGAATGTTGATGTGTTTGCATGGCAAGCTTCCGACATCCCCGGCGTTCCCAGGGAGGTGATTGAGCACCACCTTGCTGTCTGTCCTCATGCGCGGCCCGTCAAGCAGACGGTCAGAAAGCAAGCTTTGGAACGACAAGAGTTCATCACAGAGGAGATCCGGAAACTGGAAGCAGCGGGTTTGGTAAGAGGAGTGCTCCATCCAACGTGGTTGGCCAATCCGGTCGTAGTGTGCAAGGCTAATGGGAAGTGGAGGCTGTGTATTGATTACACAGATATCAATAAGGCTTGTCCTAAGGACCCCTTCCCGTTGCCGTGCACCAACCAGATTGTTGACTCCATAGCTGGGTGTGCTCTATTGTCATTCCTTGATGCCTACTCCGGCTACCACCAGATCTTCATGACAAGAGAAGACGAAGAGAAGACAACATTCATCACCCCATGTGGTACGTATTGTTTCATACGGATGCCTTTCGGGCTGAAGAGTGCTGGTTCGACGTTTGCGAGGGCGGTCCAGATTGGTTTTGAACCCCAGTTCCATAGAAATATGGAAGCTTATATGGATGACATAGTGGTCAAAACCAAGGACAGGGCAACCCTCATACCGGACTTGCAAGAAACATTTGCAAACCTGCACAAGATCAATCTCAAGCTGAACCCTGAGAAGTGCATCTTTGGCGTCCCGTCCGGCAAGCTTCTCGGGTTCTTTGTGTCACAGCATGGGATAGAGGCCAATCCGGACAAGATCAAAGCTATAGAGCAGATTGAAGCACCCAAGCGAATCAAGGATGTGCGTCGGCTTGCTGGTTGCGTCGCCGCCATGGGCAGATTCATTTCCAAGTCTATCGAGCGCGCCCTTCCCTTTTTCAAGATCCTGAAAAAGGCGGGCCCGATGGAGTGGATGCCAGATGCCGAAGGAGCATTGCAAGATTTGAAGAAGTACCTCTCCTCTGTGCCGATACTGGTTGCGCCTAGGCCACAGGAGCTGTTGCTACTATACCTGGCGGCAACGAACCAGGTGGTCAGCGCCGCACTAGTGGCGCGGAGAGAGGTTGGCGACGAGGTAATGGCAGTGACAGAGCCCAACACCACCAATGCAGAGACGACACGACCAGTTGAAGTGCCGCCGAAGAAGAAAATGATGCAGCACCCGATCTACTTTGTCAGTTCCCTCCTTTAGGGAGCTAGATCAAGGTACTCCATCGTGCAGAAACTGCTCTTCGGCCTTCTTATGGCCTCGAGGAAGCTGCGTCACTACTTCTAGGCACACGAGATCAATGTCGTCACTCGCCTCCCTCTGCAACAGATATTACACAATCCAGATGCAACGGGAAGAGTTGTGGAATGGGCACTGGAGCTGTCCAGCTTTGGCCTCAAGTTTGAAAGTACTTCGACGATTCAGAGCCGAGTCCTGGCGGAGTTCATTACAGAATGGACCGCAACACCTGACGAAGAAGCCCAAGAGACTGCTCTCCCCAGCAAGGAGGCAAGTTGCAGTTGGATCATGTACTTTGATGGAGCTTTCTCCTTACACGGCGCCGGGGCTGGCGTACTGCTTGTCGCGCCCACCAGAGAGCACCTCAAGTACGTGATCCAGATGCACTTCCCCAGGGAGGTGTCAACAAACAATACACCAGAGTACGAAGGGCTGCTTGCCGGTCTTAGGATCGCGGCGGACCTCGGAATCAAGAAGCTCATCGCCAGGGGCGACTCGCAGCTCGTCGTCAAGCAAGTCAACAAGGACTACTAGAGCCCGTTGATGAAGGCCTACGTCGATGAAGTGAGAAAGCTGGAAGAGCGTTTCAACGATATACAGGCTGGATACGTTCCCCGAGCAGAGAACGATATTGCCGGCTACCTGTCAAAACGCGCTACCCTCAAGCTACCTGTGGAACCAGGTACCTTTGTGCTCCAGCTAACTCAGCCATCCGTTGATCCATCAACAGAGCAGAACAAGAGGAGGAAATCAGGACTCGGCAAGTACTTTCCTGCCGAGCTCCCCGGAGCCACCGGCAAGGATGTTGCCAGGGACACTGAGCCCGCCACGGGACGGCTAGCTCCGGCAGAGCGTCAAGCTCTTGCCGTCGAGACAACCGTTCCTATAGTGGAGGAAATGCCTTTAGTCCTCGCCATCGAGCCCCAGGCTCCAGCGTGGGCACAACATACCGTCCGATTCCTCCAAACAGGGGAACTTCCTGAAGAGCAGGAAGAAGCGGAAAAAGTAGCCCGTCGCTCTACCATGTACCAGTTCGTCGATGACGTCCTGTACAGAAAGAGGCCGAACGGTGTGAAATTGAAGTGTATCCCTCGGGAGGAAGGACTGGAGCTATTGGCGGAGATACACAGAGGCATATGTGGATCCCACATCGGGTCAAGGGCCCTTGCCGGCAAGGCATTCCGGCAAGGCTTCTTCTGGCCCACCGCCCTCTAGGATGCGACGACACTAGTCACCATGTGTGAAGCGTGTCAGTTCCATTCAAAGAAGCTTCATCAGCCAGCTCAAGCCCTTCAAATCATTCCTCTCTCCTGGCCCTTCTCGGTCTGGGGGCTCGGCATACTGGGCCCTTTCCCCCGCGCTGTCGGGGGCTTTGAGTACTTGTACGTTGCAATCAACAAGTTCACAAAGTGGCCGGAGGTGGAGGCAGTGAGGAAGGTCACAACTCAGTCAGCCGTCAAGTTCTTGAAGGGACTAGTGTGCCGTTTTGGTGTACCCAACAGGGTCATCACCGACAACGGTACACAGTTCACAAGCCGCACCTTCATGCAATATATCCAAGACCTCGGCAGCAAAGTCTGTTTCACTTCCGTTGCTCACCCACGGAGCAATGGTCAAGCTGAGAGGGCAAACGCTGAAGTACTGCGAGGATTAAGGATCAAGACCTTTGACAGGCTGCACAAGAGTGGAAGGTGCTGGATTGATGAGTTGCCGACTGTTCTTTGGTCGATCAGGACGACGCCAAATCGAGCCACCGGCCAGACACCCTTTGCCCTGGTATACGGGGCAGAAGCAGCTCTCCCCACTAAACTCATATACGGGTCACCTCGAGTGCTCGCTTATGATGAGCTTGAGCAAGAGCAACCGCGGCAAGATGACGCAATGCTCCTTGAGGAAGATCATCTTCGGGCGGCTGTGAGAGCAGCACGCTACCAGCAAGCCTTGCGCCGCTACCATAGCCGCAAGGTTCATGCCCGAAGCCTTGAGGAAGGTGACCTTGTTCTTCGGCGCATTCAATCGGCCAAGAATTCCAACAAGTTGACGCCAAAGTGGGAAGGCCCTTATCGGGTAATACGAGTCACCAGGCCCGGCGCAGTCCGCCTAGAGACCGAAGATGTCGTTTCGGTGAGTAACTCCTGGAACATTGAGCATCTTTGCAAGTTTTACCCGTGAGGCGCGGCTTGCCGGGCCCCCCGGCAAGCCACCTTTTGTACAAGCATTGCCGATGATGCATGTAACCCTTTATACAAAGCCAGGCGCAGACCCTGAGCACAAATAAACGAAGCGCTGGTGCCCTAAGTCATAGCATGCATGCTAGGTCGAGTCTTGTCCTTGGTTAGGGTTGATAGTGCTTAGCAGCGACTAACCCCTAGCTTAGAGGTCGAGTGTGTGTCTCTTTGTCTTTCTTTTGTCTTCTTTGGTTCACAGGACACATGGATATCCGTGCCGAACCACTTGGGGAGGAAAAGAGAAGAGGGACAGACCAGCATCTAGACCCCGGCAAGCCAGTATTGCCGGGGGCTGCAAGAGCAAAGATTCACCCATGGCAAACCAGAGTTGCCGAGGGCTACAACTTCAGATAAGTTCTTCTTCCCTTATCATGCATTCCCTTATGGACTGAGGTATGTGAAACCTTGTTTTTCCTAAAGCTACCATGCTCCCCTAACTCTAGGCCCAGGGCTCATTCCTGGGGCCAGGTTTGGTCGTAGTCGCGGCAGCGAGAGGATGAAACAAGGAGCCTGAACCCACCTCATCCCTGCCTCCACCAAAGGTGTGAGAAAGCTCGAGCGAAGTGGGGAGACGGCAAGGCCTGTTGCCGGGCAAGGAAATGTTTGTCTTAAAGATATCAAGGATTTACTCCTTGTCGTGGGTTCTACCCATAAACAAATGACCCGGCAAACATCCCTTTTTCATTAAAAACATTCCACTCAGGTACAGTCCATAGGGAATGAAAAACATGAATAATGGGATTACAAGTTTTAAATTCAGCTAAGGCCCGAAGGCTTACAAACTAAAAAGATATAAGGTGCCCGTAATCCCTTTCTTGTCCCTCTCCTCAGGAGGCAGGTTAAGGAGATGAAAAGGGCAAAAGGGGCGCCTAGGCGAGCTACGGGCGGCAGAAGACACCAATAGAACATCTCAGTGGCCGTCCGAGGGCTAGATGGTGATGGCGGCGCCGGAAGCAGAGCTCGGAGACGAGGCGGCAGGACGTCAGCACACGTCGAAGGCGTCGGTGCCCGCGTACTCCAACTTGACGGCCTTGCCGCCCGCCGTCTTCCTCTTCCGCAGCCTCCCAACGCCAGCCGCCCAAGGAGACGACCCCGAGAAGTTCAGGGAGCCGGCGACGCGGTTGATGGGGTCGCCGGTGCCGCACGGAGCGGCACCGGACACCTAATCGGACCCGTCATCCTGCCGCCTACTAACCTCGTCATCGCTACCGCTGTCCTCCTCGTCACTCCCGCCCGAGGAGGAGTCTTCACTATCAGAAGAGCTCTCCACGCAGCACCTTGCACGGGTCCCAAAGCACCCAAAGACCTTGACGGAGAGAAGGCCACCCTCCATCAGCTTAAAATGGAGAGTGAGCCCCTCCGTCAAGCGGTGGATATGGGCAAACGTCTTTCATCCCCGGCAGAGATACATCACGTGAGGGGCAGGGAAGTCAACGAGGGCCCGCGTGCCACTGATCCCGCAGCCCCTCATGCGCAGCCACAACGACTCCGGTGGATCCAACTCCATCTCCCACGCAAATGGAGTCGGGAGACGAAGGCAACGGCGAGGCGGCCGGCGCAGCCTGACAAAGAACTCGCAAGGGTCATCCCCAACGTGGCGCTCCACGGGGGGAGGAACTGCCGGCGGAGGCGAGGCCGGTGTGCCGCCCCGTCCTCCTCTTCCCCGAGCGCCTCGGCCTCACCCACGGCCTCGCCCCCTCCCCCTTCCCCTCGCGGCTGGCTCTGCCGCCGTGGGTGCAGGGGAAGAAGGGACGCGTTGTCGAGCGGCGACCCTCGCCGGCACCGTTGAAGGACCAGGATTCCCTCTCTCCATGACGGATGGGAGGGGGGAGCAGAAGCTGAAGGAAGGAGGAGATGAAGGAATGCGGGACGCCATCCCCCCCATTCTTTATAAAGGAATGGAGTGGGGGCTCGGCCGCCCCGCTCAGCCAATCAAGACGCGGAAAGCGAAGGGAACTGGAACCGACCCAGCGCCCCAGCCCGCGGCGGCCCGGTTTCCCGCCTCCACCGTTCACCACCCCAAGCGCATGAAAGCCATGTGGCGGGCGTGCAGGACCGAGGCGACGGGTGAGGCGACCTCTCCCCACCCCGTGATCATGGGGAGTGGACGCCTTGAAGACCACGCCCCGGCCCCGTTCAGTAAATGGGCTACGCCTCCACGCCTCCCTCCGTTTATGGGGAACGCGCGAACCGCCTCCTTTACTATGATGTGACGCATGCATGCAGAGCTCAGCCCCACGCATGCCGCCCACGTCACACACGCCTCCCCACGCCGTGCCACGCGCGGGAAGCATGGGAAGCGCAGCGCACGAAGAGACTTACCGCGGTAAAAACAGCCCCGCCTGCCCGTGCACCGTTTTTGGGCCTAGCCCAACGACACGATTGCGCTTACGTGTGGCCCAGGCCCGGGGGCTCCTGTCGGTGTACAAAAAGAGGGGTACACTTTCTATACCCCTATAACTGTGCACGGGCAGTCTGAGCCACGGACACCACCACACTGAGCAAGGCAAGGGAGGTGAGCCAAGGTAAGGCCGAAGCTCAGGAGAAGCAGAACGACGCCAAGACCAAGACCACAAAGAGTAAAGGGGATGAAGCGGACCCCCCGGCAAGATCCTTGCCGGGAGGCGGTTCTAGCAAGCCCGACAAGACCCTTGCCGTGGCAGCTCGCCCCACACCTATGGAGTGAGTCACCCTTGAGTCCACTGCCCCCATGGGGCAAGGATTCGGGAGACATCCCCGTGGAGGCATGCAGATCTTTGTGAAGGCATTCAAGATCAGATACACCCTTTAGAAGATGATGATCCTTGGCGGCATCCCAGCCAAGGAGGACCACAAGGCCCCCGGCAAGAGCCTTGCCGGGGGTGACAGCAGGCGCCTTGGCAAGACCCTTGCCGGGGCCCCGGCAAGGCCCTTGCCGAGAACACCCGTAGGGCCACCATTAGGCCCACGCCAGTCAAACCTCCACCACCGTTCGCATGCAGCTGCCGACCCAACCAGCTAGGCAGGCACCTGTGTGGCGGCATGCAGATCTTCGTGGAGACCCACCACTGCGCCACCTCAGCTGCCTGCCTGCCTACATGGCACCGTAGGCGTCGCTGGCCAAGGCGTGTGTTGACACGAGAGGGAGCGGCGACAGATGAGATAGGGCTCTCCCCCCGTCCCCGATAAAGCAAGGACACCTGGGCAAGACGCATTAAATGCGCCTTGTCATGTAATGCGAGGGATAACCTCACATCAGTGTTCCCTTTCCACCTCCTGTGTGCCACTGTGGCTACCCCTTTACCTATAAAAGGAGGCCCGAGGCGACCAGGAGAAGGATTCGGCTTTTTGGAGCTCCTCACGCCCCATAGCTAGCTCAAGAACACAGATATACAATCCACCAAAGCAGGAGTAGGGTTTTACGCATCCTCGCGGCCCGAACCTGGATAAACGAACCGTGTGCTATCTGTTTGATCCGCTCTTCTCACGACCACGCGCCCCGCAACCGTAGTAGGGATTCTTGTGATCCCATAGGTGTCGTTCATCACCAACACATATGAAAGATGCAACTAATACCGCACTGCATATACTAAAGGTGTCTCGTCATGTTGATTGATGCGGGATACAAAAAAACAATAGTTTTATGTAAGGACATGCTTAATAGACATATGTACTATGTACTAAATACAGGAAGGCATGTCACGTTAACAGGTATAATGTATAAGCTAAGCAGACTAGCACATGCAGTTTAACCAGATTGGAAGAATTACAATCTAGACACCATATGCAACATGCAACCACATATCACGCTGCCAAGTTAGAGCAAGCACCTGCGATGCTAGTGTAGGGGAAATGCTGTAATCACCTACAGAGCTACATTCACTATCTTCATCTAGCATTTCTGTTTCTTGAGAATCATGTTGGGAGGCTGACATTGCATTCTTTAAATGAGGAGTAGTCCCCTTGCCTGCCTGCCTCGTCATAAGTGATTGACGAGGGATACACAAGAACATTAGTTTGCTGTAAGAACATGGTTAATACATAGATGTACTAGTATGTACCAAAAATAGAAAGGCATGTCATATTCAAAGGTATAATGTGTAAGCTAAGCAGATGCAATTTAACCAAATTGGAAGCAATACAAGCTAGACATCCGGCTGGAGTGGTGAGCATGATCATCTAGGACCTGAGAGCCTGGTGGGAGGCGGGCTGCTTCGCCACCATCGCAGCTTTTTAGTTGGCTTCCAGGTGATGCCTATCTTTGCTGGGCTTGTCACTGGCTTGGCCAGTGCCCTGACAAGCTATTTGTCTTCTGGTGCTCACAGGATGGTGGTTCATGTAAAAAATATCTTTCCTTATCTTACCGACTTCGGCCTTTCGAATACAAGCTAGACACCATATGGAACATGCAACCACATATGACACCGCGAAGTTAAAGCAAGCACCTGGGATGGTGGTTCATTGCGAGCGAGGTCATCAACTCCAGAGCTACGTTTACCGTCTCCATCTGCTGACACCGCACCCTTTATAGTGCTGTAACGTGTCTTGCCTACCCGCATACGAAGCTGGAGCGACTTCTCTCTTTTATTTTTGGCTTCTCTCATGGCAGCAGAGTCTGAAATACCCTTGCATAAAAACACAATAGTGAGAGTAAGGGTGAAGTGTGTGCAGAACTAGTGCACTGTAAAAGTAGCAGATAGCAGGTGGCTGAAAAATAAATGACAGGAGACATATGATAGCTCTACAACATTGCATGTCAAACAAAATTAGATTCTACTCCGTATGATTTTGTAATATATGAGCATAGGAAATGCAGGTACTCCTCCAGCACACCACTACATGTGGTCATATCTAAGATAACAGTCGACTGAAAATAAATAGGTCAGTCGATTTTTTCATGAACCGTCCGATCTATAAGGAATGGGCAGATGACCTTCGTCTACCTCCCGCCAGTCACTGTTGACGATCTTTCTCGAACCGCCAGCAACCACCGACCCAGATCCCTGCCTCCGCCGCCCCGCCCTCCCATCGACCTCACACCACCGTCATGCTTAGCAGCGCCCCAGGCCATCCCTTTAATCCTGTCCGACCTCCAGATCGGGCGCCAGTAGCTCTAGACCGCACACGCCCCTAAGATAAACACCAAGGCGCTGCTTCCCCGGTGTAATAGGCGTACTAGCGCCTGTTATGCCGGGGAATGCTTCCGTTAATTGGGAATCAACTGGCCAGAAATTGAAATTCAGGGGGGCGACAGACCTCTAGCTAAGGTGAAATAGTATATGAGGAGAAACCTTGTGCATCACGAGTTACTAGGAACATCTAGTATCAAGAAGAAGCGGTCAACTAGTGTCTTCTGTGGGATGAATACCGTGCAATCAGAGATGTAAGATTTGCAGGAATAAGGGAAGAGGAGTACCTTTTTCGGTTGTCGGTGTGGTCACCTCCACATGTCATGCCGATCTTCTTCTTTTTACCGGGGAAACCGATGTTCTGGAGGGTGCAGGCTTGGACGAACCCATGGCCAAATTGTTGACTGTGTTGCCGTGGCCGTATGTCGGCGGAGGGGAAGCAGATCCGAGGCGGTGAAGGACGGTGTAGCAGGAACAGCTCTGGTGCGGTGGAGGGTGGCGAAGTTGGAGCGGCAACGGTGAGGCGCAGGACGGCGTGGTTGAACTGGCTCGGGTACGGACGGCTCGGCCTCGGCTTCAACTACTAGCCGTGGAGGGTGTTGCGGTTGAGGTTGCGGTGGACGACAACGTCGGGGTATCGGCTCCGGCGTGATGGAGGAGGGCGGTGGTTGATGGGTGGGATGGGGTGGCGGACGGAGGACGCCGGGGTTTCGCGGCTGGTGGAGAGGTAGTTTTGGCGCCCACGGAGTACGAATGGGGAATCAGACGGGTGGGGGGAACCATGTTTCGGTCTGGGACGCGCTTGTTTTTGGCTTTTTTGAACAGAAGATGGGACGCGCTTGTTTGAAATTTGGGGAAAGTACAAACTTTGCCCCCCTCTTAAATTTTGGACCTACTAAGGGTCGGGGGTAGGATGGTAATCCCAGGTGTCCCAAATAGTGGGCGGGAGCGATTTCGGCCACGCGCATGTGTGCTTAGGAGACCATTGTGTATGAATGTTTTTCGGATGCAGTTGCGTGGCGTCTAGATGAAGCTACAAACCTACCCCAGTTTAGACCTTTGGGCGTCGGGCCGGTAGGTTTCATGGGTCGGAGTTATTAGAAAAGTAATTTCCTTGTACTACCAAACATTGGTCTCACGCAGTTTCGGGTGAGTAGAGGCTCTTTTGGTGCTTCGTTCGAAATTTTGAAACACAAGCATTCACGTTTAGAGTACTCTTGAACTATTAGGATTGACCTAAATAGACAACGTTATATTTGACCTTGTATGTTTGAAAACCTCATTAAATTATCCGCTTCTTTTTGAAATTTTGACACTTGAAAATCTTATAACTACGATTATTTTGGAATGGAGGAGCTAAATTTGAATCTATTTTGTACACGACTACATATGCTATTATGTACAAAATCAGAGCAAAGATTGGTGCCCCCATAATTTAGGTATGGTTTACAAATGCCATGATATCAAATTCAAATAATTGAATGGACTTCATGTTGAATTCGATTTTTTTAAACCACCTTAAGTTGAATTCAAATGTATGCTAGATCATAGGCAGCTATTTATAATGTCCATTGTGTAACTTTCGTATGTATAATATGCTTTACACACACAACATGAACTATACTCACGTTTATATTCGATTGCTAAAGCGATGCATTGTCTGGACTTCAAAATACTAACTATGTGGATCAATTGTGTCAAATAATAACATAGACATGCTCAAATTCTATAGAATCTAGATGTCTGATGGATCAATGACCGCTCCTTACGCGGATTGCAAATATCATGATCCCATCCTAATATTTGGATACAATTTATATATTTAATCAATGTGTAGAGCAGTCTTTTACGTGTAGTTTCACTCTCCATCGGTGGTCTCTCACACATGCTCACACAGTTTCTCCCGATGTGTCTTTCTCGCACACATGCTCTAGATATAACCCTCCCTCCCTCTCGCAACCATTTACAACTGTTTCCACTAACCTTTATCACAAGCACTCTTCCTCTTGCAAACATACACATGCACAATCCTCATTGACCCTTTCTATATACATGGACCTACCTACGTGTCTCATGTACGCACATTATCTTTACGCCTGTCTCTCATGCATTGTCTCACACCTCTCTTCCTAATCGACGAGTATGATTCTAGCAGAGCATTCTGTAGGATGCCCCTTAAAGTTAGGTTGGATGAATAGTAATATCAAAGATAAAGGGGTTACCTTAGTCCGAGAACCTAGGGTTACAAATCCTAGCCGGCTTTGTCAGTGGACACAAAGTCCTTCACAATTCTATTATCTTTGTCTTGTACGACTAGTCATCCATGGGTCTTCCTAAATGCGTCACGGGCCGACCAATGTGGCACAGGACGGAACCGAACGAAGGGCCGCACCTCGACCCACCGGACCTCATGCGGTGACACACCCTCTGCCCCCACGTCTCATTATCTTATCACACCCACACATACCAACACAAACACCACACACACAGAAAATTTCTCCTGGTGCCTCTATTCCCTCCCCCCTTGCATATACATACTCAAGGGAATGGAATCGCTTGTCGTGACGTCATATTCGTCTCTCTCTCTATACCACTCTCATTTCTCGTGCTATCTCTCCCATGCCCCCCCATCAGCCCCACTATCCATGCCTCTCTCGAATACGTAATACACACACATACCTCTCTAGGCCCCGCCAAATGCATCAACTACACATTCACACATGTTACATCACGTACCCCATTGATCTAAAAAGCCCTCTCTTCACGTTTATTTCACATACAACATTCCTTTTGAATAAAGTGTGGCCAAAAAATTATTTTAGAGTTTCCACATATATACAACATTGCAAAGTTATATGGAGGAGTACGAACGCTAATTTGCATTGCATGGTGCCCACAATGATATTTATTCCGCACTGTGAATTTGTATATTTTTATACTATATACGAAGTTAGTCATAATAAAGAGAAATGAAGAGCATCTCTCTCTCCATCGCATACCCCCCTGTACGCCCCTTTCACGTATGCACACAAAACTATCTCCAGGTCCTCTAAAAGTAAGCCCCCAGAAAATTCACGCATGTTTCATCTTTCTCTCGCGATATATGCAATGACGATCATTGTATTTGAAGCGAAAGCACGATACGTACATTGGACTTCAGAATCCACTCATTACGGTCACCATTTACGTTTAGTGGTTATTATATAGTCACGGGCTCACCGTACAACTCTGTATTTTCTCATGACATGACTAGTTGACCAGTTAAACGCTCCACGTGGCACCTCTAGTGTTGCATCACATTATCTCACTACCATCGTGCCCACCTGTCGACTTGTATCTACTCTACATCTACACTCTTATAAAATACATAAAATACACTCTTATAAAAAAACAGAGTTGGTGATGATGGTGTGCCTGCCATCCTGCAATATAGGCCGTCCGATTTATATCTGACAGATAGGAAAGAAACTATGGCAATTTTGCAAAAAGGTACACACACACCACTCCACATTTGCAAATAAGGCCTTCCCTCGTTCATCCTTTTCTCTCACAAGATAAACAATTCATACAAATGCATCTTGATGTTACGTGCAACGCACGGGCATCTTGCTAGTAAGAATGAAAACAAACGACACAAAAATATTTGGACGGTGGTTCGAAGTCATGACCGCGGGCACAGCGGACAAGGTGGCCTTCTATTGGTATGCTGAGCTGTCTGTTTTAACACACATGAGCTGGTGTGGTGATTATACACACACGCACGCATGCACACGAACTGCATCCACGCAACACATGCACCCACGCACGCACGCAACACTCACACGTACACACGCAGCCACGCACGCACGCAACACTCACACGTACACACGCAGCCACGCACGCACGCAACACTCACACGCACGCACGCACACATGCATGCACACACCAGTACACCACACGACCAACACACACTCGCACGCTCAAGTGCTCAACCTACACGTGCATGCGCACACATCAGGCCCTGACAGACACATACACAACCCGGTGATTCCCGCGCACGGGTTGGAGCCTTGTCGCGCCTGCGTAAATTTGTGTTTATCTGACCTTTTGCCTATGCGAACTGACAGGTGGGACCCACAAGGAACATGGTCAATTTAACTAGTCAACATGGCGCCATGCAGACTATTTGGCCGGTCAACAGAGTGCAATCCGATGCTGAACTATGAGCAAGTGACCGTACAATCACCGCAAAACATATATAGTGACCGTATTACGATTTTCTCTCTGTAGGCCCTCCAAAACTACATCTCTACACGACTATGCAATACAACACTACTACTACACTCTAACACAATAAATCATATGTGTTTTTAGTTTTACTAGATATCATATTGTTACTTATAATTATTCAGTTTGCATACATTAAAATTGCCTTTGAAATGTATGGCCAGTATCATCTACCGCGCGGGAAAAATCCTGCCCTTTCCTGTTTAATCGGGTTTGTGTCGATGGATCGTGCGAAACAACAAAACTATAGTACTATACAGTATAAGTGACAGTTCACTGGGTCATCGTGTCGTCTACTCCTCCGTCGTAAGAGTGGAGCGCTCGCTTTCATAAATCTTCTAGTCCCTTTCACCGACATGTGGGACATCAAGCTACTGGGTCCACGTGCCATACCGGAATACAGTGCAGAGCAGCCGGGGTGAAGCACCCCAGTCATGGCGCCGGCGTAGTAATGAGCAATGAGGCGTCAAATCACAAAGTTGCACCTTTCCCATAGTTAAGTTGGAGGGACGAAGCAACCATCATTTCACTTGTTGCCGAATCCGCTTCTCCCTCATCTTCTTCAACTTAACCACGTGTTGCTTCTGCCGTTGTTCTGCCTCATGTGGGGCGCGAATCGGCTTGGTAAAGCACTGACACGTGGGACCGCATGTTAGCAAACCGCGAGGACAACGTCCTCCGAAAATAAGAAGCCTAATCCTAGACTTACAAAGGGCTACATAGCTGCTATGTATACTTTCCATCTAATCTATATATGCCCCCCTGATTTTCAGTTGGGGTGGGCCTAATCCTCTCCTTTAATCCAATCAAATAGTCCCACATCACATCAGTTCGTAACTTTGCGTAAACCATTACGTGGATGTAGCATTTCTCAAATAAGAAACCTCCCCCGCCATCCGCGCGGCAAAATCACCTCCTTTTTACTAATCTTGATTCTATAATTTTTTAGATCAATATAATTGAGATTTGTATAGATAGCACACAGGAGCAAAACCAAGTGGTACGGTTAAGGGCATCCACAATGTGTAGCCAAATGTGAAAATAGCTTTTGGCATCGTGGGAACCATTGTGGACGGTGTTGCCAAAGCCAAAAAGATGGAACCAAAGCTCTCTGATTGATTGATTGAAGGAATAGAAAAATGCAATGTCTCTCCTATTTCTCCCATGCTTGGACGCATGTAGTACAGTATAGAGCACAGAGTCTACTCCCCTGTCCCTTCTATCACAAATCACAAAGCAGTGAGGCATCAAATCACAAAAGCGCGGATGAAGCAACCATCATTTCACTCTTCGCTGACTCCGCTTCTCCATCATCTTCTTCGAGAAACCATCTCACCGCACTAGTACTCCTAGTAGTACTCCCTTCGGTCTTTTTTTGTCTGCGTCTAAGAAAATTTTGTTTTCCCTGCAATGCTCTGTGCATTGGCATTTTTGCTGCTCTTTCCAACCGGGCCCTCCATCCCTTTCCACCGCATGCGTGCCTGCAGTAATCCCATCTCTCTTTCCCATGTGCTTCGCATCTTCCCAAGGCAGAGAGAGCTGCTTGCATGCAGAAATAGGAGAGAGAGTGAGAGGCGCATGCGTGCAGAGAGATGGACAGGGGGGAGAGAGAGAGATGACATGCATGCATGCGGAAGTGAGAAGGTTGGTTTGCATGGCGCTGCATTAATCAAGCGATGAGGAGTGAGATGGTTAGCTCTTTGGTCTTTGGAGAAAAAAATACGCATTAATTGACACATGAAACGAGGATTTGTATCGATTAAATCCCGCGAAGGAAAACCCCGCCTTTCTTTTTTAACACTAGTACTCCTAGTACGTACGTACTTATCCTGTTTGGGTCTAGGCCTTGCATTCCCAAACTTCGCCACACATTTTTGCCAAGCTTGCCTAAAGTTTTCAAAATGAGAAGGAGGTACACTTGCGCGCGGCTGTCGCGGTCGCACCGCACCCTCACACGGTCGCTCCTGCACGCCGCGGTCACACCGCACCCTCACACAGTTGCTCCTGCACGCCGCAAACCCAACAAAGGGAATGCACCCTCACTGACACGTGCTGTCGCATGTGAACAAACCAAACTCAGCCATCCTATCACTGACACATAATTTTCGTTCATAGAGTATGTTTATCCAACCGCATGTTGGGGAGTATCCATACAGCCCGTGCGGTGGTCTGTTGGGGAAGAAGAGGTGAGGAAGAAGGAAAGAAGGGTTAGGAGATGTAGGATATTCATCCAACCGCCTGAAATGGTAGACTGACCCAAGTCAGGCGACTTGCATAACAAATATATGTTTTTACACAGCAAAAGATCCATAAAAACAACAACATAATGAAAAACTATCACTGCTCGCGGAAAGAGACGGCCTCGTCGTCTTTGGCTGCCAGCGCGAACCAGCCGTCGCTGCCGACGTGTGTCTCCGCACCGTGGTTGTCCTCGGCCTCCAGCTACTCGTTCAAGCAGAGCGTGCAGGCGCTCTGCACGGAAGAGAGCACAGCCCGGTTCAAGTCGACAACGTTCGGTTCCGCCTGCAGGAGGGCCTCGATGGTAGCGGCATCTGCGCGCTCCGTGTCGAGTTGAGCCTCCGCCACCCGGTTCAAGTCCAGGACGTCCGGTTCCGCCTGCAGGAGGGCGTCGATGAGAGCGGCATCCACGTGCTCTGCGTCGAGTCGAGCCTCTGCCGCCCGGTTCAAGTCCAGGACGTCTGGTTCTGCCTGCAAGAGGGCCTCGATGGCAGCGGCATCCGCGCGCTCTGCATCAAGTTGAGCCTCCACCGCCCGGTTCACATCCACGACATCCGGTTCCGCCTGCAGGAGAGCCTCGATGGCAGCGGCATGCGCGCGCTCCGCATCGAGTTGAGCCTCTGCCTCCCGGTCCTCCTTTAGTATGGCCATGTTGAACCGCTGGTCCGCCTGCACCATGGGGGACTCGGACGCCGGCACGAAGTCGACGTCCATCATCTCATACCCATCAGGGGCCTTCTGCGCCGCGACCTCCGCCATGAACATTGGATCGGCTTCCTCCTCCTCGTAGCTTGGCTCCAGAGAACTCGGGGATTGGCCCGCCGCAAAGCGAGCTTGGGATCGGAGGTCTGTGGCACCGACCGCCGCCGCGATTTCTGCGCGGCGCTCCGGCGTCAACATATTGTAGTAAGTGAACTTGCGGCGCACCATGGCTTTCCGGCGAACTAGGGGACGCTTGATGCGGGCTAGGGGATCGAAAGGTGGGGGAATGGGCTGGAGATTTGGTGTGGTTTTAGGGCAGTGGCTGGCGTAGGTCGAGCAGCGAAGGTTCTGGTGTGAATAGTGGTTCCGGTGATGACCGGTCAATCGGTTTTGATTGTACATCGCTCTTGTCGCGTTCGCGTTGCAGCCCAGCACGCTGGACCCTCCACGTCGCTCACCGAATGGAACGCGCTTCGTCTTGCGTTTTCGCTCGCTTGTGGGACTGCAGTTGAGAGCAAACCGATGTCCCTCCCCCTCCCCCGCCTGCATCATTTATTATACCACCACTCCCTCTGTTTTATGCGGAGTAAATAAAAACAGAGGGAGTATACTATGGATGAGGATCCCCTGACGTGGCCAAACCCATTGAGTAACTGACATGCGGGGCCTAGCAAGCATGGGGTCCGCCAGTAAGTGACCGAAAGGGAGGGTAAGGCAGGGATACCTACGTCAGAGGATCCACTTCCACTGTACTACTTTGACCAAATGTTAGAATAATAATATATGACATGCAACTTACACAAATGTTAGAGTAATAATATATGACATGCAACTTACACAAAGCATACAGGGTCTAATGCGTTTTTCGAGGCTAACTTTGACCAAAAGTTAGAGTAATAATATATGACATGCAACTTACACAAAGCATACGGTCAAATTCGTATGTGAAAGGAGTTTCCAATGATATAATTTTCACATTATACATCTCATGTACTATTAATCTTGTCAATAGTCAAATTGGAAACCATCTCGAGTACAAATCTAGGAGTATGTACGAATCTAACAGTATTGATTGGGCGTTGTTGAATGTTGATACCTTTTTGATCAAAGTAGAGATACTTTGACTACACATAAAACTTATATGTAAAGTAGAAAGGATAGGAGGGAGTATATTGTACGTTAAAAAACGAAACAAACATTGAATACCCTTTATATATGATTTGCGGATGCTATGATCACCGGTTCAAATTTTGAATCCGCCTTAGGTATCACGTGCCCCCACTTGTTCCCTCTCGATTTCATCTCAGGGTCCGGAGATCTATTGAAAGAGGACTAGGGTGGGTACATGCGAATGATACTCGGCGGAATGTTCAAATGAGGCATGCGGGACGATGGACTCGACTGGAGGGCGACATGATCGATGGAGAAGAGGGTTGGAGAGGAATGAGAAATAAGCAAACGCCACATGATTATACTTGAATGGCTCAAATAAACAGTAAGTTGCCTCGCTTGGTCTACATAGTGAAAGGCCTAATGCACAATGCGGAGCACTAACGCTCGAATATGGCCGGGAAAACAGGGAAACCAACATGTGGGGCAGACTAGTCCAATGGAGGAGTTGGCCCACGACCTCCTCGCCACCGACAACCATTCATGTGTGTCGTTGGGGCCAACAACGGGGCGCAGCTCCAGCACCGCCTCTGGACACGGCGACCGTGGTGAGCGACACGCTCATATCATAGCTATACACGATCGGTTTCAGTGTGCCGAGGGTGGCGTTAGTGCTGTGGCACGACCAACGGTATGTTTGGTTTGTGCCCAAGGTTTCCCCATCAAAGCATTGGGTAGCCAAAATTTTGGTTGAGGTATTGGTTGCCCATGATTTGGCCGACATTGGCAAGAAAAATGAACTAGAGTTGGCTAGAGTTCATTGGCATGCCGAAGAAATGGCAACCATCCAAACAAAGACCAATCTTTGGGTCATGACCAAAATTTTGGTTGAGGTATTGGTTGCCCATGATTTGGCCGACATTGGCAAGAAAAATGAACTAGAGTTGGCTAGAGTTCATTGGCATGCTAAAAAATGGCAACCATCCAAACAAAGACCAATCTTTGGGTCATGACCAAAATTTTGGTAAGGTGCACTTTGGCCACAATCCAAACACACCCCAACACCCGGCTCGTCGAGGATGCACGGGGCGCCGCGACGCGTCCGCGGAGTGGTGTAGTGCGACCAACTGCATCCTCTGGACCTGAGACCATGCCGGGCCGTCTTGCTTTTTCAATGACATGCGGGGATCGCATGTGAGCAAAGGGCATCTCCAACGTTGCCACGACTGCAGCTGACTACCCCGGCACACCAAAACCCTCGTCCCTCACGCCGTCACGCGGTGCGTACCCAGCCGGCGCCAGCTGCCCGCATTCATGCCGTCCGTTCGTATGTCGTCGTTAAGAGGCTCGGTGCCCGAGGAACCAACTCCAGTGACTTAATGACGCACCTGGACGCTTGGCCTCACCGGAATGCGCTACTTAAACCGGCAACGCCCAGCTAACCTCCACACCATAGCGCATCGTCCTCCTACCTGGCACCACATCCGCCATGACCGCAAGTGTGAACGCTCTACGGGAGAGCTTGTCTTCGGGGATGAAGCTCAAGGTCGCCGCCCTCGCTCAAGTCGCCTCTCGCGACGCAATAGCGGCGTAGCCGGACGCGGATGCGACCGCACAAGCGATGGCCACGCTGGCGGCCGACGATGGGAACACCATCAGCCACGCGTCCTACTTGCCGCCGTCCAACGTCCGGCACCGCCGAGGTCGGGGACTCCTCCAAGGATGAGTAGGGCATGGGAGGCGGCATGGCTTGGTGTGCCAACCGGCCGGTCCGTATCCCGTGTTCTACTCTTCCTCGCTGGAGACCGCACCTTCACTTCACGGGTCTTGAACCCCGCCCCCGTACATATCAATCGTAGATGGAGGACATCGATCGCCGCCGTAGAATAGGTTTAGGGCCGGGTTTGTTTTATTGTTATGTCCTATAAAAGTTTGAAATGAAATGAAAATCTGCCGTGTTTGCATTAATCTCGGCCGGTGTATATGAACTTTCACAATAATATACATATTGTAGGAGTACTAGCAAGATGCCTGTGCGTTGCACGGAAGATCAAGATCTTGTGGGAGAAAAGGATGAACGAGGGAAAGCCTTATCTGCAAATGTGGAGAGGAGTGCGGGTAAATTGTCATAGTTTCCTTCCTATCTGTTAGATATAGATCGGATGGCCTATATTGCAGGATGACAGGCACACCATCATCACCAACTCTGCTTTTTATTGAACCGAGACAAATCTAACATGCGAAGTAAAATAAACACATAGGGTCTATACATACACAATTTATCTTAGGCACTCCAATAGTACGTCCACTACACATTCACGCATTTCACATCTTTCTACATCTACGAGAACCTACGAAAGGGTTAACGTAAATTGCCTCTCTCTCCTCCCCTGATTTTCATGATGGTGGGCCCCTCCCTCCCCCAATCTACAATCAACAGCTCACACGTTTCACATTATGTTAATTACGTAACTGGAATTACGTAGGTGTAGCATTACTCGTCCTAAAAAACCCAACTAAGCCAACCTCCCAGCATATCGCGCGGGAAAAGACCCGGCCGCACCGTTTTAGTCGGGATTACCGGATTACTAGTAGTAGTATCGATGGATCACGTGAAGCAACAAATTTTTTTGAGGGGGCGAAGCACCTAGTTTAAAAGGAAAAAAGGTCGTACACTCACATCACTCCTGTCGCAGTCGCATTGCACCCCACACACGTTCGGTCCTGCACACGGCTCAAGCAAACGGAACGCGCTTCGGCTTGCCTCTTCACTGACACGTGGGACTGCACTTGGAGAAACCGACCATGCGCCAAACTCCCCCCGCCCACCGCGCGAAAATCCTCCCCCCCCACACACACCCAAAAATTCCCCCCAAATCCGATTCAACCGCCCTTCGGCCAACTAGCCAATAATATTCCCCAACCCCCCTTCCCCCTGCCCCCTCCACTCCATTCGCTCTGCCAAAGCCGCCCTCCCCGCCACGCTGATACATCGGCGCTGCGGTTCGGCGATCCTCTCGCTCCCACAGTATGCTCTTGTAGACTGTCGTCCTCAAGCCACGCCGCCACCTCTGGCTACGTTCTTCTGGAGGCGCACGACGGTCAACGCCGCCACCGCTGGTGTAACGCCCCAAGACCGGAGCTTCAGTTGCCTTCCAGGGTTTCCGGGTTTCGTCGTGTGATTTGTTTGGTTCATCGCTTTCATCTTTGCATCATGTGCATTGCATCATGTCATCATGCCATCATGTCATTTCTTTTCTTAACTCAACTAAATAAATTGCATGGATCTTCGGTCCATTTAAATCGAGGGATATTCACTATGGTGATTACTCTTTAAAACTTATTCTCCCAATATTTTAGGGAGCTATATAAATTATATTCCAATAATTTGGAATCACCCATAACACACGTGCAGATAATCCCATGCCTTTCTGCTTCGAGTTGATCTCCAAACCTTGCCAAAAGTTCTTTCTTCTTTTTTTGAGGCTCCTCCAAAAGTCTCAACATTTTTGGACCTTCCCAAACCTCACTTCCTATTCAACTCATTTGAATTAATTTCAAATGAGTTTGAATTCAACTTCAACCGCGTGCCCACTTCTATTTTGCGGGATCAAGCTCATTTTTGCAAGTCTGGGGAAATTATCCCTATGCGCAAAATCCTTCCATAACCCTCTCCTTCTTTTCCCTCTCTCAATTTTCTTTTCTGCTAAAGGATATAAGAGAGAGAGAGAGAAAAGCCCAGCCTAGGCCGGCCTGCTAGGCCCAGCCGGCGCATCTAACTCCTCCAACCCTAGGCGCCCGAGCCACCTAGGCCCGATCCCCTCCTCCCTCTCCTCTCCCCTCGCGCCGCCAGGGAGCCCGACTCCTCCATCTCTCTCGATCCCCATCTCCACCCTCTCCTCTTCGTCCTCATCCTGCACCTCCACACGCAGAGAGGAGAAGATAATCACGTCTGTGCCCAATCCCCTCAACCCCCGCGCCTCTGCGTTGTCCCAAGCCTCGTCTCCCCATCGCCATGGCCCGGTGCCCGCGCTTCTGCTGCTTCGTCGCCCACAACCGCCATGGCCATGGAAGCCGTCCGCCACCTCCTGCTCAATCTCCTCTCCTTGTGCGCTCCATGCACTACACACACAGGAGAGTAGCTCCTCGCCCGCGACCCCTCCGGTCGCCGCGCTGCCATCTGCCGCGTCCTCCTGGCACACGAAGCCCTCGGCTCTCTCGGTCACGCCCGACCGCATGTTCTCCGCTGCAACTCCCGGCTTCGGTCAGCCCTACTCCTTCTAGACTGCGCCCGTCGCCCACCATGGCCCGCGAGGCCATCAGCATCGCCGCACCCCCGCTGCCTCCCTCCCTTGGCGACCTCGACCTCGGGCCTGTTTCGCCTTGCCGTCATGCACCTTGTCTCCTCTGCGTCCATGGTGCCTCTCATGCTCCCCTGCACCACGAACCCCGAGCTCTGTCATTTCTGCTTCGCTCCGCTGCTACCGCCCCCCATCTCCGGCCCCGTTCTCCTGCAACGCCCTGCCTCCTGATGCTCTGCACCAGCACCAAGTCATGGCCGATTTTGTTGTTTCATTGTTGGGCATGAGCAGCTATGGCTCGACATCTTCTGCCGCTGCTCGCCTGCTGCCCACCAGAGGCCCTTATGTCTTGTTTCGTTTTGGATGGGCAAGGATGTCGCCAAGAGCCGTACGTGGACCGTCAGGCATTTTGTTTGAGATTTTTGCCAAATACCACGACGACGCATCTTGTTCATCTACCGCCGTTTTCGGAACCGCTAAGAACGGCAAGTACCTTGACGCCCGATGCATAGAACGACTACCGTCGCTGACGACCCGAGTACCACTACCGTCGACCCCCGAAGACTCCGTGGACGTCAAGATCCTCGCCGTGACCTCGAACATCTAAGTAATGTGCACGACTACACAATGGGTACCACTACCGTTGCCGAAGACCCGTGTAACGGTATCGTCAAGTCCGACTACCATCGCGTGAACAACTACTTCCACTACCGCCGTCACCGAGAACGCCTACTTCCCTCTACGAACTTGATCCGCTCCGATAAGGCACGCTTCGAAAGGTATAACCATCGACACGATCATCCATGGACCGAATGCATGTTATGTGATACGAGATGAACCCCGTGTTTGCAGCGTGCCCGTTTGTTACGTGCACGACCCTCGGTTGCCATGTCGCCGACACATGGGACACCCAGTATCTGGGAGCGCCCCACCTTCTTTTGCTCGCTCCCGCCACTTCCTTTTGCACCGGTATCTCTATGAGCTATCAGAACCGATATGTTGCCGTGGCATCACTTTCGGATTCATTGCCGTGGCACCCCTTTTGTTTCTGCACGATGACAAATGCCTCGTATCTTATCATGCCAACATTTTCATAAATATTGCATAAAACTTGCTCATGTCATCCGCATCATGATAACAACAACTAAAATGTTTAAAATTGTTGTTTGCATTAAATTGCTAAATACATATGGGGATTTTCCGGACTTGACGTTTTGTTGTTCCGGCCTCATTTAAACTTGCCTAGATAGATAGTTTCATTATGCTTCACCTCTTGCCATGCTAACAACATTTAATATTGTTGGGTACATAAACGAGATCGAACTAAATAACTTGTCGTGGTGTTTCGTCAATATGCAACTCGTTGCATATTGAGCTCCACTTAATTTGTAGGGTTGCTTGTGCACTTTGCCATGCCATGCTTCATTAAACCGGACATGCATCATACTTGGTTGTGCATCATCCCATGTTCAGGTGTTGGTTGTTTACTATGTTGTGTGCTTCTTTCCGGTGTTGCTTCTTCGGGTTGGTTCCGATAATGTCACGTTTGTGAGGATCCGTTCGACTATGTCCGATTGTCTTCTTCATGGACTCGTTCTTCTTCCTTGCGGGATTTCAGGTAAGATGACCATACCCTCGAAATCACTTCTATCTTTGCTTGCTAGTTGCTCGCTCTTTTGCTATGCCTATGCTGCGATACCTACCACTTGCTTATCATGCCTCCCATATTGTTAAACCAAGCCCTAACCCACCTTGTCCTAGCAAACCGTTGTTTGGCTATGTTACCGCTTTGCTCAGCCCCTCTTATAGCGTTGTTAGTTGCAGGTGAAGATTGGAGTTTGTTCCATGTTTGGAACATGGTTATTTTGTTGGGATATCACAATATCTCTTATTTAATTAATGCATCTATATACTTGGTAAAGGGTGGAAGGCTCGGCCTTATGCCTGGTGTTTTGTTCCACTCTTGCCGCCCTAGTTTCCGTCATATCGGTGTTATGTTCCCGGATTTTGTGTTCCTTACGCGGTTAGGTTATAATGGGAACCCCTTGATAGTTCACCTTGAATAAAACTCTTTCAGCAAGGCCCAACATTGGTTTTACCATTCGCCACCTAGCCTTTTCTTTCCCTTGGGTAGGTCTGCCCAAGGGTCATCTTTATTAAACCCCAGGGCCAGTGCTCCTCTGAGTGTGTGTCCAACCCAGAGCACCGTGCGGGGCCGTCCCTTGGCAACTTGGGTTACGTTGGCTCCCGTATGCTTAGCTTATCCGGTGTGCCCTAAGAACGAGATATGTGCAGCTCCTATCAGGATTTGTCAGCACAGCGGGTGGTCTTGCTGGACTTGTTTTACCATTGTCGAGGATGTCTTGTAACCGGGATTCCGAGTCTGATCGGGTCTTCCCGCTAGAAGGAATATCCTTCGTTGACCGTGAGAGCTTGTGATGGGCTAAGTTGGGACACCCCTGTAGGGATTTGAACTTTCGAAAGCCGTGCCCGCGGTTATGGGCAGATGGGAATTTGTTAATGTCCGGTTGTAGAAAACCTGAAGTTGATCTTAATTAAAATACATCAACCGCATGTGTAACCGTGATGGTCTCTTCTCGGCGGAGTCCGGGAAGTGAACACGGTGTTGGAGTTATGCTTGACGTAGGTTGTTCTAGGATCACTTCTTGATCATAGTTGTTCGACCGTGCTTTTGCCTTCTCTTCTGGCTCTCTTTTGCGAATAGGTTAGCCACCATATATGCTAGTCGCTTGCTGCAGCTCCACATAATACCTTTACCCTTACCCATGAGCTTAAATAGTCTTGATCGTGAGGGTGTGAGATTGCTGAGTCCCGGTGACTCGCAGATACTTCCAAAACCAGCTTGCAGGTGCCGATGAGACCGTGGAGAGGACACAACCAAGCTCAAGGAGGAGCTCGTGGAAGATCTTGTCCTTTGTGTTGTTTCGTTCTAGTTGATCAGTAGTGGAGCCTAGTTGGGACGATCGGGGATCTGTGTAGCATTTGGGGTAGTCTTCTTTTATTTTGGTTCCGTAGTCGGACCTTGATTGTATCTGGATGATGTAATGCTCTATTCATGTATTGTGTGAAGTGGCGATTGTAAGCCAACTATGTATCTCTTTCCCTTATGTATTACATGGGTTGTGTGAAGATTACCTCACTTGCGACATTGCTTTCAATGCGGTTATGCCTCTAAGTCATGTTTCAATACGTGGGAGATATAGCCGCATCGAGGGCGTTACAGCTGGCGACGTTCGTGTGGAGACGCACGGCGGTCAGCTTCTCCCACGGTACGTGCATTCTAGACCGAGGCCCCGTTCATGTCGATGTACCGCTGAATGTTAGCTGATAGACACTGTTGATCTCACTATTTGCCGAAGTAGTTTACTGTCAATATGCTCTGCTGAAGAAGCTTCCTTGCCCTGTTCTGAACTCAATCTGCTTAGCTGAGATGGCATGCCAAGGCCGATTAGTTGCTAAAATATCCTGCCATATATTTATTGTGACGTAGATTGCCATGGTCTAGTAGCCAATCAGTTAGGTGAAATAGCTCTACACCGTTTTATACTTGATCTTTGTTGTTGCGATGGCCTTCGATAGTTCGATGGATGTGTGCTCGGCCTCATTGACTACTGAAACAGCCTGCCATAATTTGGCACTCAAATTTGTTTGCTGAACTAGCTTTACATATATTTCGCTACTTAGATCTGCTCGTCCAAATATCTTTCCATAGCTTTAGACATCGACCTAGGTGTTTTTTTTCTGGACTTCATAAAAAAGCATATATGTTTTTCCTGTAATATCTAGTAGAAGAACTAATTTGTATGTCTAACAAATGGACAAGACTTGGATAACTTCTGCTCGAAGATTCTCCACTGCATATGTCGAGGGGGTTGAAAAATTCATGAACTTTATCAGAGCTGAGTACGGTGGTCCGAAATCAGATGTGCTCTGCCCGTGTAGCAGTTGTATGAATTCAGTTACAAGACCCCAGTCAACTGTGCAAAATCATCTACACTTGTATAGGATGTCGGTCACATATACTAGGTGGGTTCATCATGGTGAAGCTGTGAATGTCAATGGTATTGACTACGTGGAAGTAGTAGATCACCATCTTGATCTGCCTGATGCTCAGGTGGAAGAGGAGGAGGAGGAGGAGGTGGTGGTGAAGCCAGTGAGTTTGACCAACATTGAAATAATGCTACGAAATGCTCGTGCATTCCGTGAACTTTCACCCGCAGAAGAAAAACGGTGGGCCCACATGTTGGAACAATGCAACGTTGCTGTCACCCCAGGAAATAAGCTGTCAGTATTCTCAGCTATGGTCGGATGACCAACAAATCATTCGATGCAATGTTGGCCGCTTTTCGCAAATCTTTCCCAGATGCGTCTGAGCTGCCACACACCTACAGTAAAATGAAGAATTTCCTTCGTGTAGTTGGAATTGGATATGATATGATCCATGTTTGTAAGAATAATATTGTTCTGTTCCGGAAGGATTATGCCAACTTAAGTGAATGCCCGAAATGCAAATCATCAAGATGGAAAGATGGCGATGCTGTGAAGAGGATTCATCATAATGTTCTGAGACATTTTCCAATTACACCAAGATTGCAGAGGTTGTTTCATGATGCTGAAACAAGAGAGGATGTACTGTGGCATTCTAGGAACCAGGAGTATAGAGATCAGAATGTAATGAGCCATCCATCTCATAGTAGTGAGTGGAAAAGCTTCAATGATAAACACGAAGAGTTTGCTGCTGACTCGAGAAACATTAGACTTGGCTTAGCTTCAGATGGATTTAACTCAGTTGGCCACCAGAGCGCCACATATAGCATGTGGCCAGTGCTTGTTATCCCTTACAACATGCCTCCAAATGTCTGCACCAAAGAATCAAACTACATGATGGCCTTGCTCATCCCAGGTCCAAAAAGTCCTGGAAAGGATTTTGATTTGTTCATGGAGCCTCTTGTGGAGGAACTTCAACAGCTATGGAAGGGTGTTCTCACTCGAGACCTATATAGCAGCCCACCAGCTGATTTCTTTCTACGTGCTGTTATAATTTGGTGCATCCATGATTATCCGGCTTTGGGCACTATGTCAGGGCGAACGACACATGGTTACAATGCATGTGTTTGCTGTGATAGGAATCCGCTGTCATACGCAATACTTAGCAAGATCTGTTACACTGGACACCGGCGTTTCCTTGCCAAGGACAAGCCGCATCCTAGCAAATACCCAAGACATGTGTTCAATGCAAAGCATGAAAACCGTGATGCACCAAAGAGGCTCACCGCCGATGAGTTGCAAGTGGAATTAGAGAAGGTCAGGCATATTACACCAGGAAACCATCCTGATAATGGTAGCGGGAAAAGGAAGTGTGGCAGGGTAGAAGAGAGATTATTGTTTACCCGCAGGTCCACTTTGTGGGACTTGGAGTATTGGAAAGATTTGGATTTGCGGCCAAATCTTGATGTGATGCACATTGAGAAAAATATATGTGACAGCATTATCGGCACACTTCTTAATATTGAAGGCAAGACGAAAGATACCTTAAAATCTAGGATTGATTTGACACACCTGGGTATCAGAAAGGATTTGCAGGTGCAAGATGAAGGTAAACCACGGGATATGGCACCAGCTGTGTATGTCTTGGACAAGGTAAAAAGAAAAGAATTCTGCGAGGTCCTGTCACATGTGAGATTCCCACATGGATTTGCTTCCAACCCTGAAAGGAGAGTCAGTGCAGATGGAAACAAGGTACAAGGGTTGAAAACTCATGCCTGCCACGTCCTACTTCAAAGGGTTTTACCTGTTATCCTTAGAGGATTGGGCCGCCCTGACTTATACAGAGCAGTTGCAGAGTTGGGACAATTCTTCAGGGAACTCTGCAGTAGGAATATCAGGATAGATGCTTTGGAGCGTCTTAGAGACAAGATACCAACTATCCTATACGACCTTGAGAAGATATATCCTCCAGTCTTCTTTGATGTGATGGTGCATTTGGCTGTTCATCTACCTGATGAGGCACTACTTAGAGGTCCAGTATAGTATGGCTGGATGTACCCTATTGAAAGGCGGCTAGGCACTTTCAAGGGCTATGTTAGGAACAGAGCTAGACCCAAGGGTTCCATTGCAGAGGCCTACATTGCTACAGAAGCGTTGACATTCTACTCAAAATACATTGAAACAGCTGATCAGCTTAGCAAAGAGGTGGGTGAAGACAATCCCGGGCTCAATGTTTTTGATTATTCGGTTCGAGTTATAGGGAAGAGTCGACAAGAGGACAAACCTAAAGATTTTGACAAAATGGTTTGGTATGTGTTGAATAACTATCCTGAGATACTACCTTATATCAAGTGCAGTACTGCAGCTTATACATCGTAATCTACTAAACTTGCAGCACATTCTTATATATTTAGATGTTTGACGTGATCACTATGTTGTGCAGCATCTACAAAGAGGAGTTACTGCCGCAAAATCCAAGAAACATTGACAAACTGGTTATGGCAAGATTTGCGAAATGGTTCAAGAACCATGTAAGCTTTTGAAGTGCACTGTCAGTTTTTTTAATATATTGAGTACATAAGATGATCAGCTTGTCTATTTTCTAACCATAGGTTAAGAACATGCGAGAGGATGGGCAGGCAGTTGATGATGCCCTTTACTCACTAGCAATGGGTCTTGATACTCGGGTAAGACATTATGAATCTTGCGTTGTTGGAGATGTGCGCTACAACACCCTTGCATGAGACGAAGGCAGGAAGACACAAAACAGTGCCATCATGAGCACGGATACGTATGACAAAGAGACAACTGAAATGTATGCTAACATAAAAGACATTGTTTAGTTGCAGTATATCTCCAGTTTCGAGGATCATCGGTGTGTGGTTCTGTTGTGCTGTTGTTGGTATAACCTCTTTTCTAGGATCGCAAAACCCAGAGCTGATGATTATTTCAAATCCATCAATGTCAAGGCGGCTTACCAGACCAACGAGCCTTTTATTTTGGCAAATCAAGCAACACATATATTTTTCTTGGAAGACACATTTGCACGTAGCGATGACTGGAGAGTATTGCAAACGTTTGAGCAGAGGAATTCGTTTAATGAAGTTGCACAACAAGATGATGCTTACACTGCTCCTGATGTACAAGATAACACAGATGTTCCTAATATCTTTGAGAACCATCATGTCAATGACGCCGACGAAAAGATTGCCTGTCGTGATGTGGACATACAAGAGTTGATCAAGAAGAAGCCAGCGTTCGAGGACTTTGAGGACGAAGAAGAAGATGACACCGTGGGGAATTATGATTCAGACTGATACACATGGCGAAGATGTTGATGCTGCTACTGCGGATGATGATTACATTGCTTTTGTCGTATTTTCCTGTCAGAAGACGTTTTTTTATCTACTATGTGAAATTGTGTTTGCTATGACAACTGAAACCTGATGAACATGTTGTTTAGTATTTTGCTGTGAGAACATCACTTGTTATGTATGTTGATTCGTGTTTGGTGATTGTATGACAACTAAAACATGATGACATTGTTGTTTAGTTGTACTCATATTTGGCTGTGAAACTTGAATTTGATGACATAGTTTGATGTTGGACTGCAATTTGCTCGACGTCTTCGAATGAGAACAAAGCTGACCCGACAGGGCCTCTGCTATTTATTTATTTATATGAGCAAAAGGGGATACCCCCTGATTTCCGTTAATA
Organism: Triticum dicoccoides; assembly: GCF_002162155.2. Lineage (NCBI taxonomy): Eukaryota > Viridiplantae > Streptophyta > Magnoliopsida > Poales > Poaceae > Triticum > Triticum dicoccoides. The sequence goes on along the minus strand of NC_041384.1, from coordinate 284,194,994 downwards.
GAAATCATTAGATGTTCACAACACTACGCCCAGCCTGCTACACAGGTTTCATTCATTACTAGTTTTAGTAAAGTGCTCATGTCGTAGCCACTGAATACATCACGAGTGCTACATACACTGCAAATAAAGAGACAATCATCCTACAGAGCACATCGATTTTGCCCATTATCTTCACAAGCTCTTTCATCTCCTCATTGCTGTCAAGGCCGTTCAGCAGCTGTTGCTTGGCCATGATCAAAGGAACTACATCTTTAACATTTTGCTCTACATCTCCCTCTTCTGTCGTTCCTTCAGTTACTTGTCCAACACCCCAACCTGCTGGTATTGGGATTCCTCGGCTAACCAAATAATCAGCGTAGTTGCATTCCCCCACATCAGCAACTTCCCAGAAATACAAATCGCATGAATCTTCCCTTTTCTGCATGAATGAAATTGGAAGATCATCAACCAAACTATTAAAAAAATCAACAACTAAAAGCAGCAGAACAACACTTAAACATATTATTACCCCATGATTCGGGCATTTGTAGAAGACTCGGCCAGGGTTGCGGATTGTGGTTGAGACGCGACGGATGACTCTACGTGATTTGCAGCAGTGGCACCACACCAACGGCAGCGGGTTGCGATGAGCAATCGGCTGCGGTGCGCATGCCGGCGGGGGTGTGATGAGACCCACAGGCGATGGTACGGGTGGTGACTTGGCGCATATCTGGTTGTTGCCTGTTGAAGAGCAGGTGGACGAGCAGCCAGCGGACATGGTTGCTGCGGCCAGAGCTTCTGATGCTAGGCAGAGTAAGTAGAGAAGACGAGAAGCGAACGTTGGATATGTCAGTTTCATTACTTGCAGAGTAGCATAGATAGTCATAGTCTAGGTTTGGATTCGAACCAGCTACAGGAGCACATCTTTCTTTTTTCTAAAACTCGGCAACGTCTCTTTACTGGTACACTAGCTTGTTCTGTATGCCTTCCCAAGTCTTTGATTTTCTTTCTCTATATAAAAAGTATGCTACTTGGTGTCCGCTTAGTCAACAAATGATTGTGCCAACCTTAACCGTTGGATTGACATTCAACGTCTGCCGCGTTTCTTCAGTCTCTTCTTCATCGAGCCGCCAAAGCCACACCAGTGCCGGCGGGATCGCCTGCTCCCGCCTCCCACGGCTGGCTATGATCTTCCCCGGCTCCTATTCGTTCCTGTCCGAGGCCTCACCATCGTCCTCCGCCTTGGTTCGCTCGCCGCGGCGCTGCCCTCCGGTGTTGTCAACATGGTCAACAACCGAGAGGAATAAGGAGATGACTGTACATGGTGAGGATGACAGTAGGGACCCAGCAGCGCATGCAGTAATTTTGTTTTTTCGGGACGGAGAAGGGTATCAACTGGGTTGTGCGGGACCCGTGGCCCGTCTAGCCAAGGCATTTATTTCATATGTTTAGAACATGACCAGCTCAGTTTGTTTTTTCCTTTCTAAAAATGGCTAGCCAGCTATTTTGTTTTTTGCAGAATAACCAACGTAGGACTACTTGCTTTTCTACGCCCTGCTGGGCCGGAAATCTTTCAAGACGAGGCGGGATGCATTTTGCCCAGAAAATGGGCTATAAGTAATAAGAAATGGGCTATAAGTAATAATAAATGGGCTGTAAAATGAAAAAATACAGCAAACACGCAATTAGTTCCAAAATACTATTTTCTTTCGGATTTTGATATTTTAAATTTCATTGTTTTTGTGCGGGTAAAATTTCATTGAATTTAAATTAAGGTATATTTAGATTTAAAATTAGTTTGAATCTGGCTAGAAATTTCGGGCTGTATGCTGTTTGGGACAGATTTGGAGGCTGACTTGTGGGTCTACTAGGTTGACGTGTACTTTGGCTTTGTCAAGTTAGTCCACAAACGATTCTAGCAGCAGTGACCGTTGGGTGTTAATCCAATGGCCATGCTGCTTCTTCAATATCTGATCTTCTTGCTCCAGCCGCCCAAACTAGCTCCGGTGGGACTGCTTGCTCCCGCCTCCCGCGGCCGGCTGTGCTGCCGCACAGGCCGCACCGCCCCACCCTACTTCATTGTTGGTCAGGCGATTCCTCTACTCACCCACACCTCCTGTTATTTTCCGGCGACGGCAGCCGGACCAGTAAACCCTCATACTCCCCACCACGTGGGCAACCATTGTCGAGTCTTCCCCGGCTCCGTGTCATTCCCTTCCTAGGCCTCGCCGTCGTCCACTGCCATGGTGCTCTCGGCGCGGCCTAGTCAATGTGGTCAACGAACGACATCCATCGGCCATGGACTGTACGCGCAAAATAATGATTCCTCCACCTGGCAGCTGGGACCCACCGGAAGGGCCTCTGTATTTCGCGAAAAAAAACGTCCCCCCCGCTGAAATGTCGGACCCACTAGCTATATCTTCGCACGCAAGGAAGTGCCTCCTTATTACGCACAAAAAATGAATACCCCCTGCTAGCTGGGACCCACCATTGTGGGAGGCTGACTTGTGGGCCAACTAAGTTGACAGGGACGGAGGGCTATGTCAACTTAGTCAATATGAACAATTCTATCTCCAGTGACCGTACGATGTCCATCCAACGGCCATAGTGCTTCTTCAACCTCTGGTCTTCTTGCTCCAGCCGCCCAAAGCAGCACCAGTCTGGCCGGATGCTCCTGCCTCCCGTGGCCGGCTCTGCTGCCGTGGAGGCCTCACCGCCCCTACTATTCCCACCGCTGGCCAAGCCCTGCGGCGACGGCAGCCTCACACCGCAGCCGAACTAGTGAACCCTCGTACTCCTCTCCGCGCGGGCTTCCACTACCGCGTCTTCCCCGGCTCCACGTCGTCCCCTTCCTAGGCCTCACCGTCGTCCACCGCCATGGTGCTCTCCGCGCGGCGTGGTCAACATGGTCAAGGAACGACTTCCATCGGAAGAGTACTGTACGTGGAGAGGCTGACAGCTGGGTCCACGGCCACAGCCCAGGTTTTTGTGTTTTGCCAAGTAAGTTGCTTTGTCAGGCCTGTTGGGCTGCAAATCTTTCAAGACGAGGAGAGCTTTCATTCGGCTGGCCGAGAAAATGGCCCATCAGTAATGAGAAATGGGTTGTACATTTTTAAAACACATCAAACCAACAATTAGTTTCAAATATCTTTTTTTCATTTCGAGCTTTTAAATTACATTAATTTTTATGCGTGGAGAATTTGTTGGATTTTATATTGATATACATTTATTTTTAAAATCAGTTTGAATGTGAGTCAAAATTTCAGGATTAAAAACAGTTTGGACCGCACCGAAATATGCAAAATTTCGTATAATTTTTTAACCGTGGCCACAATATGGGCCGTAATGCTAACAAAAAGAATATGGGATCCAAAAAAACCTTAAGAATTAGTAAATGGGATGTATGCTGTCTTCCACAGATTTGAGGCTTTCCTAAAAAAAGGTTGACGCACAAGCAGTGACTGTTGGATGTCCATCAAACGGCCGTGGTGCTTCTTCAATCTCTGCTCTTCCTGCTCCAGTCGCTCAAACAAGCGCCAGCGGGAGGACTGCCTGCTCCCTCCTCCCCGCGGCCGGCTGTGCTGCCGCACAGGCCTCACCACCCCATTGTATTCCCATCGCTGGCCTAGCCATCCCTCTACTCACCCACACCTGCTGTTATTCTCCGGCGACGGCAGACGAACCAGTAAACCCTCGTACAGTCATACTCCCCTCCACGTGGGAAACAACTGTCGAGTCTTCCCTGTCTTTGTGTCGTTCCCTTCCTAGGCCTCGCCGTCGTCCACCTCCCTGGTGCTCTCGGCGCGGCCTGGTCAACGTGGTCAACGACCAACATGCATCTGAAGTGGACTGTACGTGGAGAGGCCGACAGCTGGATCCACGGCCGCACGCAAGGAAATGCCTCCTTATTACGCGCAAAATAATGATTCATCCACCTGACATCAGAGACCCACCGAAAGGGCCTCTGTATTTCACGAAAAAAACGTTACCGCCGCTGACAGCTCGGACCCACCAGCTATATCTTCGCACGCAAGGAAGTGCCTCCTTATTACGCACAAAAAATGAATACTCCCCCTGTTAGCTGGGACCCAGTATAGTGGCAGGCTGACTTGTGGGCCTACTAAGTTGACGGGGACGGAGGGCTTTGTCAACTTAGTCAATATATGCACGATTCTAGCTCCAGTGACCGTACGATGTCCATCCAATGGTCGTAGTGTTTCTTTAACCTCTGGTCTTCTTGCTCCAGCCGCCCAAACCAGCGCCGGTCGTGCCTCGTGCTCCTGCCTCCCGTGGCCGGCTGCGATGCGGCGGAGGCCTCACCGCCCCCTACTACTCCCACCGCTGGCCAGGCCATCCCTCTACTCACCCACACCCCCTGTTATTCTGCGGCGATGGCAGCCTCACACCGCAGTGAACTAGTGAACCCTCGTACTCCTCTACGCGTGGGCATCCACTGCCGCGTTTGCCCCGACTCCGCATCGTCCCCTTCCTAGGCCTCACCGTCGTCCACCGCCCTGGTGCTCTCGGCGCGGCGTGGTCAACGTGGTCAAGGAACGGCTTCCATCGGACATGGACTGTACGTCGAGAGGCTGACAGCTGGGTCCACGGCCGCAGCAAGGAAGTGCCTCCTTATTACGTGCAAAATAATTACTCCTCCACCTGAGAGCGGGGACCCACCGAACGGGCCACCGTATTTCGTGCAAAAAACATTTCCCCCCTAACTCTGGGACCCACCAGCTACACCACCGCACGCAAGGAAGTGTGTCCGGGCAAAAAACAAAATGATTCGCCCCCTTAACTGCTGGGACCCACCAGCTACATCTTCGCACACAAGGAAGTGCCTGACAGTCAGGACCCACCTGGTCGAAGCGTACGTAGCATTGTCATTCCGGTCGCGAACGTGTACGTACATATATACTGGTCGATGTAGAGGTGTGCACGTGTCGTAGTAGAGGCGCGTACGTGTCGTAGTAGCGGCGCGCACGTAGCATGTACACGTATGTACAGTGGCTAGGGTGCAAGAAAGAAAATACGGCCACGTACGTACATATGGGCAGGGTCTCGAATGCCTACTCGCGCATACGTACGGCCAGGGCTCGTGTACATGGCTGGGTCAGAACGGAGAAATAGCGTCGTCGTCGTGTTCATGGGGAGGCAACGGAATGCGTCATGTTCATGGGGAGGCAACGGAATGCATCGTGTTCATCAGGAGGCAATGGAACGCGTGGGAGCCAACCGGCTAGGTCGGAACAGAATGCGTGGTTGTGTTCATCGGGAGGGCTTGGACGGAACAGGCGATGGAAACGAGGCCTGGCGTACTGCAGAACGGAGGAAACAGACCTCCTACGGTCGAAACGGGGGTCCTGTTGATCGGGAGGGGTGTGGCGTACCGCAAAACGGAGGAAACGAACCTCCTACGGACGAAACGGGGGTCCTGTTGATCGGGAGGGGTGTGGCGTACCGCAAAATGGACGAAACGGACCTCCTACGGTCAAAACGGGGGTCCTGTTCATCAGGCGGGGTGTGGCGTACCGCAAAACAGGACTCCACGGATACTGTTCATCTCCACCGTCGACCTCCTCCAGCCTCCACGGGCTACCGTTCATCCAGGCTCCACCGCGCGCTACTCCACCGGCTACTGTTCAACCACCCCTCCACCGTCTACTATTCATCTAGCCCTCCACACCACGGGGTCCTGTTCAACCACCCCTCCACGGGCACCCCTCCACCGTCTACTGTTCATCCAGCCCTCCACCACACCACGGGGTCCTGTTCATCCAGAGGCAACGCCATCGCTCACTGTTCATCCAAAACCCCCGCAATGCTCACTGTTCACCCCAGAGGCAGCATCGATCGTCTTCAGTTCAGTTAACAGCCATCGATCGATCGCTCGGGTTCAGTAATGCGTAGCCTGCAGTGCATTCGCCCGGGTTCAGTTAAATCCCAATGCCTCGCTCGGGTTCAGTTAGAGCCAACGCCTCGCACACATGCGCGTACGTGTACGAGAGAAACGCGCATCGCTCGGCCCCTGACCTCCCACCATAACCGGGAACTCCCCGAAAGTTTCCTCCCCCTCGCTTCTACCATAGTTTTTTCCGTCATGGACAGCCCAAAGAATGTCATGCAGCTGCATCTCCGGCCCGCCCAGGATGAAAAGCCCATTTTCTGTCATGATTTTTGTCATAGAAGTAGGAGCCCACCACATCTATGATGATACCAGGTTTTGTCACAATTATCGTCATAGAAGTGTCATATGTATGACAGAAAAATATTCGTTCGGCCCAAAATGTCACGGATGTGTCTTTTTTTTGTAGTGGTGCTCTTCCGTGCAGAGCGAGCGTTCTGTATTTCCATTCACTATTTTGACCCCCCCGAGGTCCTGGCATCTTGAGCTTGAGGTATGCGTAATGCGGTACTGCATTGAATTTTGCAAATGTAGTTCGTCCGAGCAGTGCATGATAGCCACTGCAAAAGGGGACGATGTCGAAGATTAACTCCTCGCTTCGGAAGTTGTCCGGTGATCCGAAAACCACTTCCAGTGTGATTGAGCCCGTGCAATGGGCCTCTACACCTAGGATGACGCCCTTAAAGGTGGTTTTGGTGGGTTTGATCCTCAAGGGATCGATGCCCATTTTTCGCACTGATCCTGATAGAGCAGGTGCAGGCTGTTGCCGCCGTCCATAAGGACTCGAGTGAGGTGAAATTCGTCGATGATGGGGTCTAGGACGAGTGCGGCGGATCCACCATGACAGATACAAGTGGGGTGGTCCCTGCGATCAAAGGTGATTGGGCAAGCAGACCATGGGTTGAACTTTGGGGCGACGGGCTCCATCGCATAGACGTCCCTTAGTGCACGCTTCCGCTCCCTCTTGGGAATGTGGGTTGCATATATCATGTTCATTGTCTTCACTTGTGGAGGGAACCCCTTCTGTCCTCCCGTGTTCGACGACTGGGGCTCCTCCTCGTCATCACTATGCAACCCCTTGTCCTTGTTTTCAGCATTTAACTTGCCGGCCTGCTTGAACACCCAACATTCTCTATTGGTGTGATTGGCTGGCTTGTCGGGGGTGCCGTGGATTTGACACGAGCGATCCAGTATGCGATCCAAGCTGGACGGAGCTGGAGTACTTCTTTTAAATGGCTTTTTCCGCTGACCGGATCTAGAGCCTCTGAATCTGGCATTAATTGTCGTATCCTTAGTGTTATCACTGTTGTTGCGGCGCTTTGGTCTGTTACGACGTTGTGTGCCGTTGGCATCTTTGGTATCCCAAGTGCCTGAATTCCTCGATGTGTTATTGTTGCGAGCCAGCCAGCTATCCTCGCCCGTGCAAAAGCGGGTCATGAGTGTCGTGAGGGCTGCCATAGACTTTGGCTTCTCCTGGCCAAGGTGGCGGGCAAGCCATTCATCACGGATGTTGTGCTTGAATGCTGCTAGGGCCTCTGTGTCCGGACAGTCGACAATTTGGTTTTTCTTAGTCAGGAACCGAGTCCAGAATTGTCTGCCCGATTCCCCTGGCTGCTGAGTTATATGGCTCAAGTCATCAGCATCCGGTGGTCGCATATAAGTGCCCTGGAAGTTGTCAAGGAATGCGTCTTCCATATCCTCCCAACTACCGATGGAGTCTGCTGGAAAGCTATTCAGCCAATGCTGAGCTGGTCCCTTGAGTTTTAGTGGGAGGTATTTGATGGCATGTAGATCATCACCGCGAGCCATGTGGATGTGAAGGAGGAAATCCTCAATCCATATAGCGGGATCTGTTGTACCATCATACGATTCGATATTTACGGGTTTAAAACCCTCCGGGAATTCGTGATCCATAACTTCATCAGTGAAGCATAGGGGGTGTGCGGCGCCTCTGTGCCGGGCTATATCACGATGCAGTTCATGTGAGTCTTGTCTGCTGTATTCGGCCCGGCCAGATTTACCTTTGGTGTATCCGGCGTGACGATCATCGTCCCGCATTGGCGCACGCGCCCGTGACCCTTATATTGACCTTGCGAGTTTTGCCTTACTGTCCAATACATCTCGCAGGTCCCGTGTGTTGCCCCAGGCCTTGGTATTTTTGATTGAGTGGCAGCGGGGTGCAGGCTGAACTTCAGGTTGAAACGCCTCTCTGGCTCGGCCACGCGGTGGCCGGTCAGCCGCATTGTACACTAGTGATGGAGGTTTCAATGCTTCCTTCTCGAGGTGAGGTAGCAACCTGCGTTTTGGGTAACTCTTGGAGGGGCGCTCGAGTTCGTATTCCTCGGCCGCAAGGACTTCGGTCCATCTGTCTGCTAGCAAGTCTTGATCAGCTTGAAGCTGTTGTTGCTTTTTCTTCAGGCTATTTGTTGTGGCCATAAGCTGGCGCTTGAAGCGCTCCTGCTCGATGGGGTCCTCGGGCATGATAAATTCTTCGTCGCCGAGGCTCGCCTCGTCTTCGGAGAGAGGCATGTAATTGTCCTCCTCTGGTTCTCCATCTGTTGCCTGCTCTGGAGGGCTGGCTTGTTCATCCTCTGGCTCTACATCGTGCTGGAGGGGATTGTGGTTGTCTTCGGCACTATCCGAAGTGTTATTACCTCATGTGCCGGTATCACTACTTTTGCTGTGTCGGGACTTAGAGTGGCATCGCTGACATTGGTGCTTGGGTTGCTTCTTGGAGGGGTCATCCTCCGTTGTCTCGTCGCCATTGCCTTCTTTAGGGGTGTCCACCATATATATGTCGTATGATGAGGTAGAGGTCTAGCGCCCTGTGGGCGGTGGTTCCTGCTCGTCTCCTGCATCGTCGTCCATACCGTCGATGTCTTCGAAGTCGAAGTCGAGCATGTCGGTTAAATCGTCGACAATGGGTGCTGGGTGGTGGGTGGGCAGCGAATTTCTTCGTCGTCCGCATCCCATTCTAGCCGGACATAGTTCGGCCAAGGTTCTCCTGACAGGGAGAGAGACCTTAATGAATTAAGCACATCGCCGAAGGGCGAGTGCTGAAAGATATCCGCGGAGGTGAACTCCATGATCGGCACCCAGTCAGATTCGACGGGCACGGATGTAAGCGGCTCGGAGTCCATGGCCGGAGGTGAATCCAGTGGTTCGGCGACACGGCTCTCGTAAGGGGTGAAGTCGGTATCCAGCTCCATCGCCACTGAGAGTGCGGCCTCCATGGCGAGGTCTATCCCTCCATCCTTGGATGGCGCAATTTGCTCCGAATTGAAGGCCAGAGTAGTTGCAGATGCGATCTCCCGAACACTGTCCGACGGCAGAGTTACGTCGTGCTCGTCATGACTGTGCAGCCCACCTGACACGGGCTCGAATCCATCGAAGATCAAGTCTCCGCAGATGTCGGCAGTGTAGTTTAAGTTTCCGAATCTGACCTAATGGCCAGGGGCGTAGCTCTCGATCTGCTCTAGATGGCCAAGCGAATTGGCCCGCAGTGCGAAGCCGCTGAATACAAAGATCTGTCCGGGGAGGAAAACCTCACCCAGGACCGCATCGCTACCGATGATCGAAGAAGCCATCAAGCCTTATGGTGACGACACAGTGGAACTCTCAATGAAAGCACCAATGTCGGTGTCAAAACCGGGGGATCTCGGGTAGGGGGTCCCGAACTGTGCGTCTAAGGCGGATGGTAACAAGAGGCAGGGGACACGATGTTTACCCAGGTTCGGGCCCTCTTGATGGAGGTAAACCCTACGTCCTGCTTGATTGTTCTTGAAGATATGAGTATTACAAGAGTTGATCTACCACGAGATCGTAGAGGCTAAACCCTAGAAGCTAGCCTATGGTATGATTGTATGTTGTCCTACAGACTAAATCCTCCGGTTTATATAGACACCGGAGGGGGCTAGGGTTACACAGAGTCAGTTACAAGGGAGGAGATCTACATATCCGTATTGCCTAGCTTGCCTTCCACGCCAAGGAGAGTCCCATCCGGACACGGGACGAAGTCTTCAATCTTGTATCTTCATAGTCCAACAGTCCAGCCAAAGGATATAGTCCGGCTGTCCGGAGACCCCCTAATCTAGGACTCCCTCAATCACTTCATACAGTTTGGTGTCACGTGTGTTTTCAAAGTAATAAGTTCCGTCATCATGCCTCTTTGCACGTGCCTGCAAGTAGTCTCTCACGCGTTCACCCTTGATTTCACTAAAGGTTGGACTCCCACCCGCCGCTACTGCTTATGTATCCTCTTGTTCCCATATCAGTTTCATGATGTAGTATCCTGCCACACCCATACGGTGGGGGTGTATGTTCTTCTTCTGAAGTTCCGATTGCTTGAAACTCTTCATAGCAAACTCTGGAGTTTCCCTGACCCTTTTGAATTCTGCCCAGTCTGCCTTTGTAATTTGGGGGTATGCGGGGATTGGGTCCTTGCCTTCACTCAAGTACTTCTTGTATAGTACATGCTTCCAGTTTCTCCTAGCATCCCTAGCCTTCTTTAGTGTAGTGTGTTCCACCTGCATTCTCCACTGCTCTGGAACGTTGAAGTGATCCATGATCTCCCGGACTATCCTTCGCCGTGTTTCTATGTCAGCCTTCCGAAACCCCGGCAGATTAATGTTGAGCCTTTCCCTGCCAACAAATCCAGACACACTCCTGAACCTCATGCGTGCTTTATCTGGTTTAGTTGGAGCCCAGAACTTTAAATCAATCTCGGTTACTTCATATACACCTTTAGGCTGGTGTGTGGGCTTCCTTGGAGCGTTCCTCCGTGTCCTGACCGGAAGGGTAATTGCTGCACCTCTATCCCGTTCAAGACTACTTGATCCCTCACAATTTGCTGAAGACCTAGGGTTGTCCGAATCAGATGAAGATACATGGCATGAATGAGTGATGTCGCTGCTACTCGGCATCTACAGAGAACACATGCGAAACTCAGGAAAGGAGGATAAGCATAAAACTAACAACTTGGTACAAGCTTTCTAAACATGCCATGCAATAATTTAGAAAATGTACAGCTATTTTGTTAAGTTTGTGTGACTCGGGTGCCCGTGATCTGTAAATAGGCAGTAACTTATTGGAACAAATACAGCTTATATGTAGTAAGGAAGGTAGATAATGAACATATATACGCTCTCTGTTATTTTATAGCCAACTTGGGAACATACAGAATGAAATTGGAAGAGGGATTGCGAGGAAATATGCCTCACCGCGATGGAGAGCAGTAACTAACAGGCTTCTTAATGCAAACCCGGTCGGGCCATAGGAGAGGCGAGGGTGGCTGGCGAGCAAACGAAGGCGGCGAGGCGCGGGCCACCGCGTGTTGGAAACGACAGTGGAGGTAGGCTTCACGCGAAGAGAGGCCACACGGCCGGGGCGAGTACGGCGGTGCCGGAGAGGGTTCTGTTGTGGATCTGGGGGAGGGGGAGCTGGCGAAGGAGATTGGGTGGACTAGTTGAGTGAAACGCAGGTGGACGGTGGGGGGAGTGTTGGCGGCCTAGGTGAAAAGGGTGAAAAATATCCCCGGTCGCCGCGCGCGGAAAGGCCTATGCAAACGGTTGCCTCTAAGCACTCGTGTGCACAAACAAAATAATTTCATTTGAAATGAAGATGTACTAATTTTGAAATGAAGACGTGAGTTCATCGTTTCTCATCTAAATTTTTCGCATGTAGACCAGTCACAATTTTACCACGGGTTTGATTTGCTGGCGCATTTCAGGTCTCGTGTGCTATATGTAAGACATTTTTTGGCATTTACCATGCATGTTTGCATATAAATCAATTCCTAGCCGGACTACATTTCCTGTCGAAAGGGATGAGGATTGTCGTTCGATCTGGGAGCATCCGACGGTGCAGACGTATGATCCGTGGGGTTTGGGTTCTGGCCAATCAGAATGCACGACTCAGATCGCACGCGCAGCGAGGGGGCATCGGCCACGGTTTGGTAGGCACACGGCTTTCGTGTGTGAACCGTGTGCTATTTGAAAACATTTTTTGGGAGGGGCTATTTGAAAACATGTAAAGTGTTGCCGAAAGGGATGAGGATCGTCGTTCGATCAAGGAGAATCCAACGGTGCAGACGTATGATCCATGGGGTTTGGGTTCTGACCAATCAGAACGCACGACTCAGATCGCGCGCGTGGCAGAGGGGTGGGGGTGCATCAACCACGGTTTAGTGGACACACAGCTTTCTTGAGTGAACTGTGTGCTATTTGAAAACATTCACATTACCTAACATCATATTTTTGTTCAAATGAAAACATGAGTTCATCATTTCGCCTCCAATTTTTTTCCACGGTAAGAAATCATGAGTATAGTGGAGAGTATCATATACTAGTATCATGAATATACAGTACATATGATACTACCTTTACTTAATTATAGTGCATAGTATATCATATTTATTGTCATGCATGACACAAATTAGCATCGCATTTAACATGATACAATATCTACCTACTATATGTTACTCTAACCCTCTTTATATATATTTAATTCTTTGCCACATCAACATATATACTTGCTATTTCCGAGTGCATGACATCATCGGCTATGATACCACCACTATGGCCAGCCTTATATTGAGATTATCATATAGTACTATATATATAGTATCATGCATATGATACTAGTGTATGATACTACGTACGTACCTTCATAGTGCATATATAGTATCATAGAGTAGTACTAGCTCCCTCTGTAAACTAATATAAGAGCGTTTAGATTACTAAATAGTGACCTAAACGCTCTTATATTAGTTTACGGAGGGAGTATATATCATAGATGACCGTATTTATGGCCATGCATGACACAAAGTAGTATAGCATTTATTATATATATGTAACGGTATCTACCTATGTTACTGCTTCTTTGCCACATCATCATATTTTCTATTCCGGGGTGCATGATACGGCTATGATACCCCCACTATGGCCACCCTAATAAGGTTGGTCGTAATATGGAAGTATCAAGCGGTATGATGCATGCCAACTAGACTTTTTGGATGATGTGGCACATAGTTAAATGATGAAAGAGAGGGTGTGTGGTATCATATCATGATACCATATCATATTAAATGTTGTACTACTTTTGTGTCATGCATGGTAATTAATAAGGAACCTAAGATACTAACGCATGATACTATGCATGCGCGCATTACAGAGGTATTGCCAATCATATACTAGTATCATGCATATATACTCCCTCCTTTCCGGTTTATAGGATTATCTCAAAATTTTAGTTTGTCCATTTTATAAGGCTCAATTTGGTTGTTCCCCATCACATGTCCAGATTCCAAGGTGAATTAAATCATTGCATGCAAGTATTAAGAGAAAGTTGACCAATGCATGTACTTTATATATGCATGCATGTATTGCAATTAATACATTGGAAAACATAAATTTTTTAGGAAAACAAAAGCATTAATTGGGTGGTCTTGCAAACTACAAAGGTATTCCACCACTCACCATCTACCTTGGTTGGTGAGATTTTTGAATTGAGCCCTATAAGGCTGGTTCTAATGGGGAGAGTATCATATATATACTAGTAGTATCATGCATATATATGATAGTGTAGCTAGGATACTAGCTACTTCCATAATGCATAGTATCATAAGTTAACATCTTAGGTTGCCTTACAAATCACACAAAGTAGTAGTACAAAATTTAATATGACATGGTATCATGATATGATACCACATCCTCTCATGTGTGCCACATCATCCAGAAAGTCTAGTTGTCATGCATCATACCGCTTATGATAATACCATTACAACCCGCCTAGCTAAACCGGAAAGGAGGGAGTATGAGACTAGCTAGCCACAATGCAGAGTAGTACACTGGTAACATACATATATCCCTAGACTATATATGTTACTACCTTCATAGTGGGTAGTAACATAAGTGTAGTGTGATGCAAAGCTTCATTTCTTAGGTTACAGACTCATATTGCATTGGGACATGTGATGCTACAATAACTATCTAAGTTACTGAAATTATCTCTCTCCTCATTAACTTATTGCCACATAAGCAAGTTTATTGAGTTGGAGTCGGTGTTACTGCTGAAGTTACTCCCACTGTGGCTAGTCTGATACTAGCTAGTCGTCTATGATATACTAGCTACCTCACTAAGAGCATGGTTAATAAAACAGCCAAGGGTTGGCTATAAGAAGTTGACATGTCATATACAGCCAACCTCTTAGTGGGTATGTACAATAAGAAGTTTTATATACGTACTAGTTTATCAATAGTTGGCCCACCTTACATCCTCACAAAGTGTCCTAGCGGGTCTCCTGTTGCAGCTGGCTCTACTAACCAAGAGCCTGCTTCTCTTCTTTTTCCTCAAACTAATAAGCACATATGTATTATTATATTCCTTATAGCCAGACTACCCACAGTGAGAGTAACATAGGTAGTAACATCACACATATCTAGATAAAATAGATGATGTGGCAAGCAATAAATGAAGAAATGAAGGAAAGTGGATATGTGTGATGTTCCCACAGTGGGTATAGTCTTACTATAGTATGAGACTACCCACAATGGGAGTAACATAGGTAGTAACATCACACATATCTAGATAAAGTAAATGATGTGGCAAGCAATAAATGAAGAAAGAGAGCAAAGTAGTAACATAGCTAGTTACTAGTAGTATGAGTAACATCACATGTACATATCAAGGCAAGATGTGTCTATAGCCTAATAAATGAAGTGTTGCATGTTACCACACATATATGTTACTCCCCACTATAGAGGTAGTAACATAGACTAGTGTAACACATGGGCATGTTACTAGTCTATGTTACTACCCATTGTGGCTAGTCTGAGTAACATCACACATCTCAAGGCAAGATGAGTCTATAGCCTAATAAATGAAGTGTTGCATGTTACTACACATATGTTACTCCCCACTATAGAGGTAGTAACATAGACTAGTAACATTCTATGTTACTACCCATTGTGGCTAGTCTTATGTCACTCTATTGTGTACTTACTTGCTCCGATAATGCATAGTATCATAGTGTAGCTAGTATCATATGTAGTACTTTATTTATATTGTCATGCATAACACATAGTAGCATAACATTTATTATGATACAGTTTCATGATATGATACTTAACCCTCTCTTTCTTCATTTAATTAATTCTATGACAGCTCATCAAAATTGCCTAGTTGGCATGCATGATACTAGCTATGATACCCCCTTACTATCAGCCTAGCAAAGGTGTACAAATCATTTATGCGTCACTTTGTGAGTTTTCATCTGCTTGTTCCACAAGTGGGGAGAAGTTTCAAACATTTTGGCCGTGAGGTGCGGCCACTGGTGTAGGCCTAGTTGGTATTTTAATTAAAGAAAATTCATATGGAGTTCGGACATCATCAAAATCGATGTGTGCCTGTGGTGTGCTCTAACGACCCCGTAGAAAAAATTGGTAAAGTTTGGCACAAGTTTTGATGACTGCTCCTTCCAAACCGGAGCATCTCACATGAAGGATCATAGTTTTCCAAAAGGAGACGTGTCAATTCAAACTCCTGTGGCCGGTGACTTCATCGTTTGGCCTCATAAAAATTTCCACGATATGCAATCACCATTATACCACGGGTTTGATTTTCTGGCGCATTTCAGGTATCGCTAGCTATATTTAAGACATTTTTTGATATTAACGTGCATTTTGTGCATAAAAATAAAATTACAACCAGAACTGCATGTGTTGTCGAAAGGGATGAGGATCGACGTTCGATCTGGGAGCATCCAACGGTGCAGACGTACGATCCATGGGCTTTGGGTTCTGGCCAATCAGAAAGCATGACTCAGATCATGGGCGGGGTGGTGGCGGGGTTTGGTCTGCACATGGCTTTCATCAACAAACCGTGTGCTATTCGCAAACCAGATTGCATATTTTTGTTCACGCATACTGCAGTGAGATCAATTGAGTGTGCTACCTCTATGATATAATAATAATAATAATAATAATAATAATAATAATAATAATAATAATAATAATAATAATAATAACAAAAAACAGTTCATGTTCATTGTCTGAGCTGACAGCATATCAAGGTCAACATATTAACGGTTCTTACATCAACAAAAAAACGGGCATAACTCACAAATTCAGTACACATGACAGTTCTAAATTGAACGAATTAAGTTGCAGGGTAGGCATAAAGACTAGTCTTACAGCTTAATTCCCATGTACATGGGGGCACTGGGATCATTAAGTTGACCCCAAATGAACTTGCGTTTTTTGATTTAAACTTCTTCTTTGTTGCACTGGTGCGTGATCCCTTGGCTGGCAACTCATCAAATTCACCGTACTCGTCCTGATCGGCAACATCGTCGAAACCCAGTACCCTTCTCTTCCCATGCATCGCTAAATGGCCATTCTTATGCAAGGGGTCTTCCACAAAGAAAATCTGGGTAGCATTTCTAGCAAGAATGAATGGGTCCGCGTGATATGCCATTGTTGTCCTATTAACATGGGTCTTGCTGTACTCATCAATCCTTACCTGACCAAGAGGGATCCATGCGCACCTGAATAATGCCACCTTAACTTTCACATAGTCAAGCTCCCAAATCTCTTTGATGGATCTATAGTATACCCTTTTATCAGCTTCATTTACAATCATGCATTCTATTCGAATAGAGCTGTTCTGATACGAGGTCTTCTTATCATGTTCCTCAATGTAGAACGTGTATCCATTTATGTCATATGCTTGGTACGTCAGCATCGTAGGTGATGGCTTTTGTGCCAACCACGTAACAATGTCATCGATGGATCCTTGTGCCAAACGATTCTTCAGCCATTCGGCGTAGTTCTTAGTGTGCTCCTTCATCTCCACCTCTGATGAAGGCACCATTGGTAAGAATCTTTGGCGTATCTCCGCCAAGTGTTCTTTGGCATAAGCGATGAGAATTGGGTTGTTAAGCAGTACCGTCAAATGGGCTTTCTCTGCCAATTCTCCGGGTGCAGCCATTTGCGTGCCAGCAAGGACTGGCTTACCTTTCAGCCTTCCCTCGTGGCGAGAGAGGGGCAAACCTATAGGTCTTTGTTTCATGTATTCGGTGAAAAACTCAACCACCTCCTCCGTGGTATAACCTTGTAGGATGCTTGCCTCTGGATGGTTTTGGTTCCGACAAAAGCGCTTCAGGATTCCCATGAACCGCTCAAAGGGATACATGTTGCGAAGAAACACAGGATCACAATACTTTATCTCGTGGACAAAGTGCATAGTGAGATGGACCATGATATCGAAGAATGACGGTGGAAAAACATCTCTAGGTTGGACAATATTCTTGCAATATCATCTTGCATATGATCCAACTCTTCAAGATCTACAACTCTCTACCATAGTTGGTTGAAGAAATCACATAGGTCAATGAGTGTGTTTCTTATATCTTTGTCCATCAGATTCCTGATGGCCATCGGGAGGATTTGTGTCAACATTACATGGCAATCATGTGACTTCATGTGTCCCAACTTCATTTTACCTGAGCTCACATCCACGAGACTTCTGATGTTTGCGGAGTAGGAAGAGGGTGTCTTAACTGACAACAAATAGGTGAAGAACCGTGTTGCTTCTTTTGTACTGAAATTGTAACTCTGGCGAGCTTTGATGAATTTGTCATCATCTTCTGCTTCACTCTTGCGTTGTGATTGATCAGCAAGCATATCGAGCCATGAACCGTCATCATCCTTTCTTTTACCTTTAATCTTGAGCAGAGTACCAAGGATGCTTTCACATACGTTCTTCTCTATGTGCATGACATCGATGCAGTGACGTACACGTAGAATCTCCCAGAAAGGTAATTTCCAGAACACCGATTTCTTCTTAAACACTTGTTCATTGGGTGTTAGTTTCACCGTCAAAGGGTAGTTCTTGCCAAGTACAACATTAAATTTTTTAGCCATGTTGTGGACCACCACCCCTTCATAGGGTCTTGGGGCTACAGCTGCCTCTACCGCACCATCAAATTCAGCTTTCATCTTTCGGTATGGGTGATTTTTCCGTAAGAACCTACGATGATGCAAATACACTGTTTTGTGTGAGCTGGGAAGTCTTCTGCTAGCTGTCCTATCCATGCATGTGACACAACCTACTTCTCCCCTTGGTTTCTGCCCTGGTGTGTTGCCTAATGCTGGCATATCATTAATGGTGTGCACCAGCATGTCATGTAGATCGAAAATCTCCTTTCTGTAAGCATCATAACATTTTACAGCAGGCGCATCTATCCACATTGTCAGCAGTTCTTCTACCAGTAGTTGAAAGTAAATGTCGATGTCATTTCCAGGTTGCTTCGGGCCTTGGATAATCATTGACATCATAATGTATTTTTTCTTCATACATAACCAAGGAGCTAGGTTATATATGCACAGAAGCACCGGCCATGTGCTGTGATTGGTGCTCATATCGCCAAAAGGATTCATCCCGTCAGTACACTCCCTGAGCCTTATACTTCTAGGATCCTTGGCAAAATTTTCAAACTTTTTGTCGATTAATTCCCACTGAGCCCCATCATTCGGGTGCCTCCTATAACTATCCGCAATTCGCTCATCATGATGCCACCGCAACCTATTTGCCTCTCTAGGGTTTGCAAACAAACGCCTCAACCTTGGAATTAAAGGCAAGTACCAAACAACCTTGAACGCGACTCCTGTCTTGATCTCGTCGTCCAATTAGTACTTGTCATTTGCTCTCCTGCGCTTGTATCATGCATGATTGCATGTGGGACATGCATGAAAATCTTTGTACTCACCACGGTACAATATACAATCATTCACACAAGCGTGTATCTTCTGTACTTCAAGTTCCAATGGGCAAACAATTTTCTTCACTTTATTCGTGCTTCTGGGGAGCACATTATCTTCCGGAAGAATTTCTTTCAAAAGACCTAACATCTCTGTGAAGCCCTTGTTTGATAGACCGTTTGTCACATCCCTAGTTCTGGTATGACCTAGGCTTGCTTTGTGCATCATGTTTAAATTTCCAAATGAAGTTGAAATGGGGATGTTTCAAACCCTAGCACCAAAGCAATTCAAATAGGTTCAAATTTAAAATGGAATTTCAATGAACCCAAAATGCTTTTCAAAAATGTTTATGGTCTTTGGAAAATGTTGGAAACAACAACCAGGGGTGATGCACATTTTTGCTAAACATTTTGGATTTTTGAATGAACCCATATGTATTTGAATTGGAGCTGTTTAAAATAATATAAATATTGTAAAGGCTCCAAAAATGTTGGAATTTGGTGAGGGCCTCTGGTATATTATAACTAGTGGTCACAAGGAATCTCAACATTTTTATATTTGTGCTGGTATTTATTTTTAAGTCAAAAACAAATGTCAGAAATAGAAAAGAAAACAAAATAGGGGAACACTTACCTGAGGCCTGGCTTACCTGGCACCCCCAGCCGGCCCAGCAGAGGCCCAGCCCACTGGCCTCTGCCAGACACCACTTACCTCTCGCCAGGAGGACGCCGAGCGCGTGGCCGACGCACGCCGGCGCACACCCGGCCACCTCCTGCCTCTCTGCTAGCTTCCCCGACGCCTTGGACGCCTCCAACGCTGCCACGCAGACCCCCGGGCCCATCCCTCACTCTCACCGTGTCCATCCCCCTCCTCTGATTTCTCTGCGCAGCACCACCGAACCCCACCATCGCTGCCGCTCGCCGCTGCCGCGGCCACAGCCATCTCCTCACCCCTCTGTCGTGTCCACCAGCACCGCCGTTGAGCTCCGCCTCCCCAAGCCAAAGGAATCGAGCCCGGACACCCTGCATCGCCTCCAGGCCATCGTCTTCAACCTCGGGATGACCGAGATGACTGCCGCCGTCTCGTCGCCCCAGGCCTTCCCCGAGCCTGCTGACCATCCCGTCGCCTCCGCTGTGAGCTCCTCTTCTTGTTCCCCCTCTTCCTGAGCTCGTTTACGCCCCACAGCCGTCGCCCCCTTGTCGACCGAACCGCGCCGCCGCCCGAGCTCGTCGGCGGCAACGCTCCGGTGACCATTTGGTCCCAGACGCGTGTCCACCGAGCTTGCTGCCCCGCGCTGAGCCTCGCTAGCGCCTCCTCTTGCCTCTTGCACCCTGCAACGCTAACCCCGCGCGCACCCGAGCTCTGGCCGCCGCACTTGTCGTCGCCGGCGCCACTCCGGCCGCTCCCCAGCCGCGCCACCACCACGGCTGGATGCGGACGAGTGTCCGCATCCCGTAGCTGCACTCCGCGTGCCAAATAGCCCCCTGTAGGCAAAACCCGCAGCGCACCGCCGCGTTTGGCTCGCCGGCAGCTAAACGCCGGCGGCCGCTGACCTTTGACTGGTGTGGGTTGACCCCACTGCCCAGTTTGACCTCCCCCCTCTCTCTCACTGACTTGCGGGCCCCGCCCGACTAATTACTATAGTTAGCACTAATTAACTAACTAGGTTAGCTACTACAGTCACTGACTAGTGGGCCCTGCCCAGTTAGTTAGGACTAACTAACTTAGTTAGTTGACTGGATCACTGACCAATGGGACCCACTGGTCAGGTTTGACCTGGTCAGCCCCCTTGACTCGCTTACGTCATGCTGACGTAGAGCTGACGCAATAATTGATTTCTGGAATTATTTTAACTCAGGAAATTCTAGAATATTGCCTAAACTTCAAAAAATCTTAATAATTCAACCGTAGCTTAGAATGAAATAAATTATATATGAAAAATTATCAGAAAAATGCAAGGAATCCATTTATGCCAGTTACATGCATGAAAAACAAACTTATACATGCTGTATAGGTGAAAACATAATACGGGCATTTTAAATGCTTCATTTTGAATTGCATTGAATCTTTGATTCAAATGGGCTTCAACCAACTTGGTAGCATCTTGCATTCGCCCAAACACTAGCATTTGCACATGTCATGTTCATGCATCATTTTGTTGCATTTTTTTGTGTGTTGATCGCCGGCGCTGTTTCTTCTCGATAGGTTCCACTCCAGAAGGTGTTCCCGAGTACCTGTCAGAGGAGCCGTACCCCTTCGTCATTCTATCAGGCAAGCAAACCCCCTTGAGCATTTCGATAAATCCCACTCTCTCGCTCCTGCTCCTCATACTGCATTAGGATAACAATGATTCAACTGCTACTTTTCTGTTGTGGTAGTTGAACCCATTCCTCTGCATGACCTGTCATTGTCACAGTAAATAGTTGAAACCCACTAGCATGAGTAGGAGTTGCTTGAGCCCTGATGTGCCTACTCATCCATGCTTGTTTTCTTTATGCCGGCTATGCTTAGAGTTGTGTCAGGTTTGATTCATCGGGAATGAATCGGAGTGGTGAACATGTCCTACCGATAAAGGCTAAGTGTGTGAACACGTTTTGGTAAAGGTAGCGATGAGAGGCCATGTAGGAGTACATGGTGGGTTGTCTCATTGGAACCGTCCCTAAGCACTGTGTCAGGGAAACTGATCCACGAACATCTATGGGGCCGGCGGACCAAGCCCCTTTCGGTTCAGCGGGGGGCGGAGATCACACGAAGAGCAGATCGAGGCGAAGCACACGAGCAGTTTACCCGGCTTCGGAGCTCTCCGGAGAGATAACACTCCTACTGCTGCTTGTTTGATTATCTTGTGTTCTTGCTCCAGAGAGAGAGCATAGTGTTTTTCTGGGTTCCAAACCAGTCGAACCTGTCCAACTGGTCGAACCCCCTCTACGTTGCGCATGGGCCTCCTTTTATACGCTAAAGGGGTCACCGACAGGTGGAAACGCAGAGAAGGGTACAAATGTAAAGAGTGAGGTGGTTGGTACAGTAACTGTACAGTGCACCCTACCTAACCCTGACGGCAGGGGACAAGGGCATTAAATGCCCGTCTGAGTCGCCCAAACAGTGCAGAAAAGGACCGTTAGGGGCGCCACCGTTCGCCACGATGGCGATCTTGTCAGCTTCGCATGCCACTGCGCACCGCTGGCTGCACAGCCTCCCGCCACGCGCGCCTGGAGAGGCCCCCAGAGCGACACGTTGGTGGATGCGCTGGAGCGTGGGAACAGAGTGGCCGCCTGCCGCGGCAAGCGCCTTGCTGCTGCTGTTATCTTGTCGGGTCCGGAAGCTTGTCGCTCACCGGGCCTCGAGGTACCTTGGTTGGTCTTCCCGGCAAGCTCCTCTTGCCGGGGCCTTGTTGCCTTGCCGGAGCGCGTGGCGCGTCGCGGCAGGTTCCTTGGAGTGCCTTGGTTGGCCTTCCCGGCAAGCTCCTCTTGCCGGGGCCTTGTCTCCTGAGCTTAAATACTTTGTTCTTGAATGGCTCCAAGGGAACCATGGAGGATCTTGGCGTTCGCCCGGCAAGCCTTGCCGCGGGGTGCTGCAACTGCCCGTGCACAAGTTCGGGGTACTAGGGTACCCCTATTCTAGTACACCGACAGGAGCCCCCGGGCCTGGGCCAGACACGGTGCCGCGCGCTGTTGGGCCAAGCCCAAGACAGGGCACGGGCACACGCGGATTTGGGCCACGCCGAATCTCGCTCTGTATCCACCGCGCTCTCCCCTAACGGCACGCGTTGAATGCGGCGTCGTGGGAGAGATCGTGGGTGGTTCTTTATTCGGAAGGGCGAAACGTCCGCCCCGTCCCTCTTTATAAGCAGAGGAAATAGGGGCAGTTCGTTCCCCCTCGCTGGTTGCTACTACTCCATCTTCACGAACCTCCGCCGCTCCCCCCCTTCTTCCCGAAGCCGAGAGAGCAGCGCTCCACCCCCCATTGCCACCAACATCACCAACGCCGTCGACCTCCCCCACCACCTCCGCCATGGCTCCAAAAGCCGACAAGGGAAAGGGCGTGAAGTCAGCCGAGGCGCAGCGGCTCGCGGCGCTGCGGAAGGAGCGGGCGATCTTCTCCCCCCAGCTCGGCGCGAAGGAGCTGAGGGAGTACTTCTACCTCTTTTGGGCGACGGAGACGCGGGCGCATCCGCGCACGAGGGTACTCCCGGTCGCAGCTTCGGAACTGGCTCCAAACGGGTACCCATTCTTCACGCTGTTCTTCTATTGCGGGCTCTGCCCGCCCTTCTCGGAGTTCTTCTGCGATATCATGAACACCTACGGCCTCCGCCTCCTTGATTTCACCCCCAACGCCGTTCTGACCATGGCAGTTTTTGCACATTTGTGCGAAAACTTTGTCGAAGTCCACCCCAATGTTGCCCTTTTCTGCCACTTCTTCATGCCTCGGGTAGAGAGAGGAGAGACGCTTGCCGGAGGGATCGCCTGGATCTCGAGAGTCGGCAAGAAGGATGCGTACTTGGAGGGTGAGCTCCGCAGCAAGTGGGAGGAGTGGAGAGCGGAGTGGTGCTGGATCGTCGATGAGAATCCGCAGCCCTTCACCGCCGTGCGCCAAGCTCCAATAGTGCGCGGCAATGACTGGAGCAACGTGGCCCCGGAAGGCGAGAGGCTGAAGATCGCCATCACTAGGATCCTTTGCCTCAGGCTTGCTGGGCTCACTGTAGGCGCTGTAGGCGCAGATTTCCTCCGCCGCCGCATCGCCCCCCTGCAGGAGAGGGGGAGGCCCGCCTGGGAATTCTAGAACTCAGCGGACATCATGAGGCTGCGGTCGGGCCTCAACTACAACTTCACCGTCTTGGAGCTGGATGCAATGCTCCTGGAGTTGTTCAAACGCGATCCCCAGCACCCATTCATGCTGGCGAGGGGCGTCGTTCCATTGTGCAATAATTCTTCGCTTGACCGGATCCGCGCCATGACGTTGTTGTGCGATTCACACGGAATCGTTCCAACTTGGCAAGAGCCTGCGGATGACGTCGTGCAAGCATTCTTCGACAACTTGGAAGAAGTGCCGGTCTGTGCTAACGAGCAGAAGAGCCTCACCCGTGACACCACCAACGAGGAGCTGCAGCGCATCGCCACTAGGGCGGAAGAGGTTGCGGTCGCAGCTGCCGCCGGCGCGTTCGGGTTCACTGTGGAAGAGGCGGAGGCGGCAGAGGCGGCAAACCTCGCCGAGCGCGCGGAGTTCATTGGCGAGGAAGAGCCTGCCGGCTCTGAAGCTGAGCCGAGCGAGGCCGGCGAGGAAGAGCCCGAGCCTTCAGAAAGCTTGCCGCAGGCGGAGCCCCCGGCCCCGCCAAGAAGGCGTCTTCGCAGGGCCGCGGACGTAGCGGGGCGGTAGCCGGGTCAACAGCCGAGGAGCCGTGCGACACGCTCTACCGCGGCAAGCAATGTTGCCGCGGGAGCGCCTCACGCAGCAGCGGCAACTGGAGCGGGATCTTCCCGGGCCACCGCCACCGCCCCCGCCAAGCGGGCAAGGGATCCTACTCCTCCGCCTCGCCGCACCGGAGGGGAGCCGGACTTCGATCTTTCCGCGCTCAGCTCCGACGAGGAGGAAGAAGAGTAAGTTTCTTTGGTGCTCTTGTAGTTCTTCAATCTTGCCGTTTTTATCTTGTATCTGACTTGCTTCAATCTGAACTCCTTTATTTTTAGGACGCTGGCCCAGAGAGCGGCGAAGAGGGCCAAGGCCGCGGTGATTGTCATCGAAGATGACCCCACCGTGTCAGCAGGGGGCGGGTCCAAGACCACCTTGATGGACCCGGCAACCACTCCTCAAAGCAGCCCCCAGCGCAGCCCCCAGCGTAAGTTCATAGTTAGCTTTCTGCTGTCAGGCGCGCATGAGTGTTTTTTCCTTTGTTGATATCTTGCTTGTTGATTTGTGTAGGAGCAGAGCAGCCACATCAGGAGCGCCCGGAAGCTGGTCCCGAAGTGCCATCTGCTTCGACTACGCCGCCAAGGGAGGAGTCCCCGGCAAGGGAGCGCTCTCCGGCAAGGGAGAACTCTCCGACAAGAGGCAGTTCTCCAGCAAGGGACAGCACCGTCGATCCTGTGGCGGCCGAGACCGCAACTGCAGATCTTGGCACAGGTAATTCACTTGTCCA
The DNA here is from genome assembly GCF_002162155.2 of Triticum dicoccoides. Lineage (NCBI taxonomy): Eukaryota > Viridiplantae > Streptophyta > Magnoliopsida > Poales > Poaceae > Triticum > Triticum dicoccoides. Next base: position 284,170,219 of record NC_041384.1, on the reverse strand, counting down.
AAAACTTTCCCTTGGGTTCTTCTTCTTCTGATTTTCTTCTCTTGGATTTTTGATTGATTTTTCTCCCTTCTTCGTTCTTCAGACCTATCTGCTGCTGAGCCAATGGAGACAGAGGGCGCCGGCGAGGAAGGCGCGCATGGCAGCACTGACGATGCCGCCGCCAACGAAGAAGGGGCCGGTGCTGATGAGACCGCCGGCGAGGAGGCCGCCAAGGTTGCCGCCGCAGAAGCCGGCGAGGGGTCGGGCGATCGCACTGACGACCCTGAGGCCACAGGAGCGCCAGGCGCTGCGCCGACCGCCGATCCCTCTGCCGCTGTTGCGGAGCCGGGCTCCGAGGAGCCCCAGCCCAGCGCCTACTTGAAGGCCGACGATGATATCTTCATCAAGCTACCCTGGGCGTCGAGTTCCAGGGCACCGGTCGAGGGGGAAACTTTCGATGAGGAGGTGCTCGCCTCCGCTGGACTGTCGTTGGTCGACGCGCCCAGCAGCAGCAGTGGCGAGCCTGAGGAGGAGCAGCTGCTGCGGAAGCTGCTGTCACTCTACCGCGCACGGCAAGCCAAGCTGGCTTCCCGGGAAGCGCTTGTCGCGAAGGCGGGAGTTGATATGGAGAAGTGCACGGAGGAGCTCCGGGGCCACAATCAAGAAGCTCTCCGGTCCCTGGCACAGGAGCGGGAGCGACTCGCCGAGGAGCGCACGGCCTTCCTTCTCGAGAAGGCCGAAGCTGAGGAGGAACAAAGGCTGGCCACCGAGAAGCAGTCCGCGCGAGAAGGCGAATTGGTGCAGCGGAAGGCCAACCTCGACAGCTACGAGGAGGAGCTCACCGAGCGCGAGAAAGCACTTGGCGGGGCGCTCAAGGAAGCAAAGGACGTTGCCGCAACCGCAGAGGCCACCAAGAAAGAGCTGGAGGAGAAGGTGGCGCGGCTGGAGGCCAACATCGGGAAGAGCGGCGAGGAGCTTGCCGCGCTCAAGCGTGAGCGTGAGAAGGATGCTGCCGCCCACGGTGAGCTGCAAGGTCTTCTTGCTGAGAGGGTCAAGGAGCTCAGCGCCATCAAGGATTCCAATGCAGACCTGGAGTTGAAGCTGGCCACGCTGACGCAGACACTGGACGACGCCAAGGAGCGGGAGAAGACCTTGTCGGAGAAGGTCAAGGCTGACAAGGCGCTGCTGGAGAGCATCGCAGTTACCCAGAACTCATTCAGAGATACTGTGGAGCACTAGACCGAGGGTCTGGTGAATATTGCCGCAGTCATCGACGAGGAGCTGGCGCAGCTGGGGATGGAGGACTTTGGGTATCCCTCCGACGAGAATCTCCAACCCAGTGCCAAGCTCAGCCTGTTCTTCAAGCGCGTGGCGACGGCACTCCAGCGGCTCCGGGAGAGGATCCCAAAGCAGCTGGCCGACGAGTCGCGCAAAATCTGCGCCGGGGTTCTCCAGAAGGTGCTGATGAAGGTGGCCTTCCGCAATCCAGGCCTCAGCTTCACCAACGTCCTCAAGTCCTTGCCGCCAGACGCTGATCGGGACGCACTCAAGGCCCTTGTCGCACCCATTGTGGACAAGGTGAGCGAGATCAAGAGGGTTGAGGGCGATCGCGTAGACTAGGCGGCCCATTTCTTCTTTTCCCTTGTCGCTGCTAATCATGTTATGAAAAACAGTCTGTTAGAGCTGCGACAAGTTATCTTGTAATATAACTTTATTTCTGTTATCAATTTCTATGTTATTTCCTCTACTAGATTCCTTCCTTTGTTTGTTTTTACCCTACGCTTCTAGGGAACTTGTCGGCGCAGGCACCCGAGCCGCGAGCGCTGAGTGCGGAATGTCAGCAGCCTGCTGGCGGCGCTGCTTCTGACAAGAAACCTTGTCGCGACTAGATGCAGCACACTTAAGTTGTTGAGCGGACTCGAAACAAAGTAAGGGCGCAACTAGCCACGAGTTGGTTCCTCCACGCACAGGTTTTCCATACAAAGCAGGGTCGTTCGAGGAAGATAACTCAAAAATTTAAAAACTGATTGCTCAAACTTTGGCAACTTAGCTTTTCTGTCGTTTGCTTCCCGGCAAGGCAAAACTTTGCTTGAACGACGCCTAGTCCATACCACAATCTTCTCCTTCCCCCCGGCAAACTTGTGTGCGAGGGAACCTTCTTTTCCTTTGTTGAGAAAAAAAAGATAGAAGAGAAAATAATGATATGGAGCCCTTCGGCTCGTTATTGCTTACCGGATGTAGGTGCTGCACAAAGTGTCAGATAACGCATGCAAGAAAGAAACTAATGCATGAAATGGACAAGTTGTGCGGAGCACATGGGGTTTTATTTATGCACGGGATCTACGCCCGGCTTTGTACAAAGGATTACATGCAACAGCGGCAAGACTTGTACAAAAGGTGTTTGCCGGAACGGGTTCCGGCAACCGCGCCCTACGAGAAAAACTTACGAAGATGTTCTATGTTCCAGGAGTTGCTCACCGGAATGCCATCTTCGGTCTCAAGGCGGACAGCGCCGGGCCTTGTGACTCGTTTCACCCGATAAGGGCCTTCCCACTTTGGTGTCAACTTGTTGGAATTCTTGGCGGACTGAACGCGCCGAAGAACAAGGTCGCCTTCCTCGAAGCTTCTGGCCTTAACTTTGCGGCTATGGTAGCGGCGCAAAGCTTGCTGGTATCGAGCAGCTCGTACAGCAGCCTGGAGACGATCTTCCTCAAGGAGCAGCGCGTCGTCTTGTCGCAGCTGTTCTTGCTCAAGCTCATCATAAGCAAGCACTCGAGGCGATCCATATACGAGTTCCGTGGGGAGAACTGCCTCTGCTCCATAGACTAGAGCGAAAGGCGTCTGGCCAGTGGCTCGATTTGGCGTCGTTCTGATCGACCAAAGAACCACCGGCATCTCCTCGATCCAGTTTCTTCGGCACTTACGCAGCCTGTCGAAATTTCTGGTCTTGAGCCCGCGCAGCACTTCAGCATTTGCCCTCTCTGCTTGACCGTTGCTTCTCGAATGAGCAACAGAAGCGAAGCAGACCTTGGCGCCAAGGTCTTGGACATACTGCATGAAGGTGCGGCTCGTGAATTGTGTGCCGTTGTCGGTGATGATCCTGTTAGGGATCCCGAAACGGCAAACAATTGACCTGAAGAACTTGACTGCTGACTGTGCTGTCACCTTCCTCACTGGCTGCACTTCCGGCCACTTTGTGAACTTGTCGATTGCGACGTACAAGTACTCAAAGCCCCTGACAGCTCGGGGGAAAGGGCCGAGGATATCGAGCCCCCAGACCGAAAATGGCCAGGATAAAGGGATCGTCTGGAGAGCTTGAGTTGGCTGGTGTATCTGTTTGGAGTGGAACTGGCACGCTTCACACTTGGTTAGTTGTGTAGTTGCATCCTGGAGGGCTGTCGGCCAAAAGAAACCTTGCTGAAAAGCTTTGCCGGCAAGTGCTCTTGCGCCAATGTGGTGGCCACATATGCCTCCATGTATCTCTGCCAACAGCTTTTGTCCATCTTCCCGGCAAATACACTTCAATTTCACACCGTTGAGTCTTCTTCTGTACAGTATGCTATCGACAAACTGGTACATACTTGACTGCCGGGCTACTTTTTCCGCCTCTTCTTGCTCTTCAGGAAGTTCTCCTGTCTGAAGGAAATGGACAATCTGTTGTGCCCATGCTGGAGCTTGTGGCTCGACAACAAGGACTAAAGGCACATCTGCTGCTGCGGGAACATTCGCTTCTACGGCAAGGACTTGCGGCCCTGCCGGAGCTTGATGTTCCCCGGCAAGCTTGCCGGAGCAAAACTTGTCGGGAGCGTCTGCTTCAATGGAACAAACCATAAGGCTTGCCGGAGCAGACTGCCCCTCAGCATCCTTGGTGTTGATCTTGGGGGCTTTCTTGGCGGCGGCTTCGGGGAGCTCTGCCGGAAAGTAGTCACCAGAAACCAACTTCCTCTACTTGCTTTGTCCAGTTGATGGTGTTACGGATGGTTGAGTCAACTTGAGCACAAAGATCACTGGTTCCACAGGTAACTTTAGTGCGGCGCACTTTGACAGGCCATCAGCAATGTCGTTCTGAGCTCTTGGGATATGCTCCATCTGTAGGCCGTCAAAGTGCTCTTCTAGCTTACTCACTTCATCAACATATGCTTCCATCAATGGACTCTGGTAGCTCTTGTTCACTTGGTGGATGACAAGCTGTGAGTCACCCCTGACAATGAGCTTCTTGATCCCAAGGTCTGCTGCGATTCTAAGACCGGCAAGCAATCCTTCATACTCTGCAGTATTGTTGGTTGCTTGCTCCTTGGGAAAGTGCATCTGGACTATGTACTTGAGGTGCTCTCCGGTGGGCGCGACAAGCAGCACGCCCGCACCGGCGCCTTGCAGCGAGAAGGCACCATCAAAGTACATCAGCCACTCTTTGCTTGCCTCTTTGACGGGGATGCTCGTCTCTGGAATTTCTTCATCTGGAGTTGGCGTCCATTCTGCTATGAACTCTGCCAATGCTCTGCTTTGGATAGTTGAAGTGCTCTCAAACTTGAGGCCAAAGCTTGACAGTTCCAGCGCCCACTCGACAATCCTGCCTGTCGCTTCTGGATTTTGCAGTATCCTCTTCAGCGGAAAGCGAGTGACGACTGTGATCTCATGTGCTTGGAAGTAATGGCGCAGCTTTCTCGAGGCCATGAGGAGGCCGAAAAGCAACTTCTGCACACCAGAGTACCTTGATCTAGCCCCCTGTAGAAGGGAACTGACAAAGTAAACTGGACGCTGCACCATTCTCTTCTGCATCTTATCATGCTCCTGCGCAGATCCATCTTTGTCGGGACCAGAGCTTGTCGGCGAAGCCCCCTGCTTGTCACTGGATGCATCTGCCGTGGTTGCTGGCTCATCATCTGCCTCCCTCTCCGCCACTAACGCAGCACTAACCACTTGATTGGTTGCCGCTATATACAGCAGCAACTTCTCTTGCGGCTTAGGTGCGACAAGTGTTGGAGTGGAGGACAGGTATCTCTTCAAGTCCTGCAGCGCAGCCTCCGCCTCCGGAGTCCATTTTATTGGACCTGCCTTTTTCAAAATTTTGAAAAATGGCAGGGCACGCTCAGCAGATCTAGAGATAAACCTGCTGAGAGCAGCCATGCAACCGGCAAGCCTTCGTACATCTTTGACGCGCTTTGGTGCTTCGATCTGCTCAATGGCCTTGATCTTGTCGGGATTGGCTTCAATTCCCCGCTGAGACACGAAGAACCCGAGAAGCTTGCCGGAAGGGACTCCAAACACGCACTTCTCGAGGTTAAGCTTGAGGTTGATCTTGCGCAGATTTGCAAATGTCTCGTCTAAATCTTGAATCAGGGTCGCCCTGTTCTTGCTCTTGACCACTATGTCATCCATGTAGGCTTCCACATTTCTGCGCATCTGCGGCTCAAAAGCGTGGTGGACTACCCTTGCGAATGTTGAACCAGCATTCTTCAAACCGAAAGGCATCCGTACGAAGCAGTACGTGCCAGACGGGGTGATAAATGCGGTTTTCTCTTCATCCTCTTCTGCCATGAAGATCTGATGGTATCCTGAGTACGCATCAAGAAATGAAAGCAAATCACATCCGGCTGTGGAGTCAACAATCTGGTCAATGCGCGGCAAGGGAAATGGGTCTTTGGGACAAGCTTTATTAACATCAGTGAAGTCAATACAAAGCCTCCATTTCCCGTTAGCCTTGCGCACGACAACAGGATTGGCCAACCACGTGGGATGGAACACTCCTCTGACAAGGCCTGCTGCTTCCAACTTCTTGATTTCTTCTGCGATGAATTCTTGGCGCTCCACTGCCTGTTTCCTGACTTTCTGCTTGACGGGCCGCGCATGAGGACAAACGGCAAGGTGGTGCTCAATTACTTTCCTAGGAACACTGGGGATATCAGACGGTTGCCACGCAAACACGTCGACATTCGCCCGCAGGAAAGCAACGAGCGCGCTTTCCTATTTGGGGTCAAGAGTGGCGCTGATGGTGAAGGTACCATCAGTGCCGTCCTCCTTGGCGGACACCTTCTTGGTCTCAGGTGGAGCTGCCATTGCCTTCTTACACTTGCCGGTGGAGCTCGATGGTGCGTCCTCGACGGTAGCGCAGCACTCCGAAGAGGTGCGCTTGCCGGAGTGGGCATCAGAGCTCTTGCCGGACTTGGTCTTCTTCTTCCCCCCGGGAGCTTCAGCTGCAAGTGTCTTGCATTCTGCTGCGACTGCTGCTTCCCGATAGATCTTGTCGGCACAGATAAGAGCATCCTTCTTGTCGCCAGGGACAGAGATGACACTTATCAGGCCTGGCATTTTCAGTACGTTGTACGCATAGTGAGAGGTTGCCATGAACTTGGCGAGTGCCGGAAGGCCAAGGATTCCATTGTAAGGTAATGGAAAGTCAACAACATCAAATGTGACCCTCTCAGTCCTGAAGTTCAGCTCGCTGCCAAATGTTACCGGCAACGTGATCTTTCCCTTCGGCTTGCTCCTTCCCGGGTTGATTCCTTGAAATGTACCGGTCTCTTCGAGCTCGCTGTCAGGGATCTGGAGTTTCTGGAGCATCGCGGAGGAGATCAGGTTCAAGCCGGCCCCGCCGTCAACTAGCATCTTAGTGACCTTGAGGTTGTGGATTTTTGGTGAAACCAACATCGGCAAGCACCCGACCGCAGTTATGCGATCAGGGTGGTCCTCGATATCAAAGATGGTAGGCGTGCTGGACCATTTCAAAGGCTTGCGTGACTCGACGGGTGGTTCTGCTGCATTAACTTCTCGCACCCACTGCTTGAGCTGACGGTGCGAGGTATGCAAAGAAGCACCACCGTCAACGCACAGGACCTTTGTGGCTTTCTGGAACTCCTGCTCATCAGTCTCCTCATCATCCATGTCTTCATCGTCGTCGTCATCTTCATCCTTGTCGCGGCTGCGAGGAGGTCTGTCTCCTTGCCGCTGCTTGGCCTTGCCGCGACGTCCTCCTCGGCCAGGACGTTTCTTGCCGGATCCCCCAGCACCTTCCTGGGCCTTCTCCTTGTTGCGTCGCTTGTATTCAGCTTTCTGTTGCTCAACAAGCTGCTCAACTTTCTTGCAGCTCTGGAGATCATGGCCCTTGGTGCGGTGGATCTTGCAATACTGCTTGTTGGTGCCGTCCTGCTTGTCGGCGACCGCCACCTCCGCGGCAACCTCCTTGCCGGAGTCACCAGCTTTGGCTTTCTTGGCGCCACCACCGTTGCCGGACTGCTCAACAACTAGCACCTCTTTGCCTTTCCTCTTCCTGTTGTTCCGCCGCCGGTTTTTCCTTGCCGGGGCAGCATCTTCACTGTCAGATCCTCCCGCTCCTACATTCTCTCCGGGGAGTCTCCTCCCTTCCTCAGCACGTGCACACTTGTCGGCCAGTGCATATAACTCACTGACGTCCCTGATCTTGCACATCGCCATTTCCTCCCGCATCCTGCGGTTTCGCAGGTTCTGATGGAACACGCTGACCACCGCGGCAGGGTGGACGTCTGGGATGTTGTGCTGCACACTGCTAAATCTCTGAATGTACTTGCGCAGGGGCTCTCCTTCCTTCTAGGCGAGCAGATGAAGATCACTCTCCTGGCCATGAGGCTTGTGTCCGCCTGTGAAGGCGCCGACAAACTGATGGCACAGATCAGCCCAAGAGGATATGGAGTTGTCCGGCAAGTGCATGAGCCAGGATCTGACGTTGAGCTTGAGCACCAGCGGGAAGTAGTTGGCAAGGATCTTGTCATCCCGTCCCCTGGCAGCCTGCACCGCAATGGTGTAGATGCTGAGGAACTCCGACGGATGCGTCTTGCCGTCGTACTTCTCCGGTACGTCTGGCTTGAAGTTCTTCGTGTTGGGCCACTGGACTTGCCGCAGCTCACGAGTGAACGCAGGGCAACCTACCACGTATGGCAGATCGCCTGGTTCCCCTGGCGCATGCATGTCAACAGAGGGCCCAGCGCGCTTGTTGGATTGACGTCGCGCTTCTCTTCGGCGCTTGATGCGAGTTCGAGCGTCTTCTTGTTGTCGATCATGAAGAACTTGGCGCTGATCGCGACGAGCTCGTGGATCCGACGATGCGGTGGAGTCACTGTCGAGGTGGATCCGGTGAGTCAGCGATCTTAGCCTTTGGGGTGGTGATTGCATGGTAGTTGCACCTCCACCCGTTTCGTCGCCACCGGCTCGCGCCCGGCAACCCTGCCGCGGCGGCGACGCGCTCGGCCGCCGTGGAGTGTCGCCTTTGGCGTAGCCGATGAGACTCTGAATGGTGGCCCTCCAATCCTCGATCTTGTCCGACGTTGGAGGGTAATCTAGGAGCAGTTGAGCTCGCGCCAAAGCTTCTGCTGGAGTGGTGGGTGGCAGTGGCGGACGGCGCGAGGAGCGGGACATGCTCGGACTTCTAAAGATGTTAGAAGGAGCAGTATCCCGTCCAGGCGACCGTGCCCCGCTCATGCCAGCACGCTGGCGTGCATGCTGGTCTTGAGCGCCCCGAGATCCACCACCTTGGTCTTGGCCTATCATGCGTATGGCACTGCGAGTGCCATGACGCTGTTGGTCTTGCGCCTCCTGAGAGTGGCGCGGAACATGTACAGTCGCCGAGGTTTGTGCAGCCTTGTCCTTGGACCTGGCAGCATCATAAGCTTCCTCGTCGACGTCCATTCTTCCGCCGGCGTCCATTCCACCACCCGTTTGCTCCAACGGTGGCGGAAGTGACATGGACGGAGCAGCTGCCACCGAAGTCTTCTTCTTCGGTGGCATGTTGATGAAGGGAATGAAGATCTAGCTCGTGTGAACGCCGGATCAGGTTCACATAATCTCGACGCCCCCTACCTGGCGCGCCAAAGATGTCGGGGAAACTGATCCACGAACATCTATGGGGCCGGCGGACCGAGCCCCTTTTGGTTCGGCGGGGGGCGGAGATCACACGAAGAGCAGATCGAGGCGAAGCACACGAGCAGTTTACCCAGCTTCAGAGCTCTCCGAAGAGATAACACTCCTACTGCTGCTTGTTTGATTATCTTGTGTTCTTGCTCCAGAGAGAGAGCGTAGTGTTTTTCTGGGTTCTGAACCAGTCGAACCTGTCCAACCAGTCGAACCCCCTCTACGTTGCGCATGGGACTCCTTTTATACGCTAAAGGGGTCACCGACCGGTGGCAACGCAGAGAAGGGTACAGATGTAAAAAGTGAGGTGGTTGGTACAGTTACTTGTACAGTGCACCCTACCTAACCCTGACGGCAGGGGACAAGGGCATTAAATGCCCGTCTGAGTCGCCCAAACAGTGCAGAAAAGGACCGTTAGGGGCGCCACCGTTCGCCACGATGGCGATCTTGTCAGCTTCGCATGCCACTGCGCACTGCTGGCTGCACAGCCTCCCGCCACGCGCGCCTGGAGAGGCCCCCAGAGCGACACATTGGTGGATGCGCTGGAGCATGGGCACAGAGTGGCCGCCTGCCGCGGCAAGCGCCTTGCCGCTGCTGTTATCTTGTCGGGTCCGGAAGCTTGTCGCTCACCGGGCCTCGAGGTACCTTGGTTGGTCTTCCCGGCAAGCTCCTCTTGCCGGGGCCTTGTTGCCTTGCCGGAGCGCGTGGTGCATCGCGGCAGGTTCCTTGGAGTGCCTTGGTTGGCCTTCCCGGCAAGCTCCTCTTGCCGGGGCCTTGTCTCCTGAGCTTAAATACTTTGTTCTTGAATGGCTCCAAGGGAACCACAGAGGATCTTGGCGTTCGCCCGGCAAGCCTTGCCGCGGGGTGCTGCAACTGCCCGTGCACAAGTTCGGGGTACTAGGGTACCCCTATTCTAGTACACCGACACACTGAGTTCTGTGTATGTTATCCAAGTCCAGTTACTACCACACATTGGGTTCCGGTTATCCGGCCCCTCTCGGCTTATTAATCCACTTGATCTCTGTCCAGGAGTTGCAACTAGTTTCTGGTGTTTGTAGGTAGTGTTACTTGTCTACCAGGTGGTGTCTGACGGGACGGGCTTGGGACAGACTAGGCACCATGGCACGGTGTACCAAGTGGCACCCAGATGGTGGGCTTGGGAACCCTGCTCACATCGTTTGGGGCCGTGAGCGACACCCCGGCCGGATCTCCTTGCGGATGGAACCCGAATAGGCGATAAACCTGGATGAGAGACTTGTGTGGTTAGTTAGGTCGTGGCTGACACCCTCGCCCGGCTTCCGCTTGAAGGTTGCCGAGGTACATGACGTGTATAGGGCTATAAGTGGCGAGAGTGTGTGTGAAGAAGTACACCCCTGCAGGGTCAACATTATCTATTCTAATAGCCGTTTTCCTCGGATATGGAAACTTGGAGGACTTATGTAGTACATAGACAACTTGAAGTGGATACCCTAAAATCCGCAAGATAAGCGTGAGTGCTATGGATGGCCTTCTCGTAGGGAGACGGGAACGGATCCATAGTGGAGTATTGATATGGTGAATATGTGGACTCGTGTCCGTCTCTCACCTCAAAGAAGTTTCTGATACTCGTAGTATAGGTTAGCCACTGGGTCAAAGCTGGCTTGCTGCTGTTAAAACTCCACCACCCCCTTTGTTGATAATGTTGCATATGTAGATAGTTCTGATGTAAGACTTGCTGAGTACCTTCGTACTCAAGTTTTCTTATTTATGTTTTGCAGTTGGTTACACTAGTGACTTCGACGAGTAGCTTGTATCCCAGCTGCGATCTTGTACCCTTGGGAGGGTCGTGTTTAGTCAGGCTTCTTAGTCTTTTCCTTTTGTAGTTGTCTATACTCAGACATGTAATGCTTCCGTTGCTTGTATGCTCTGAATGATGGGTCATGAGACCCCTGTTTGTATTGAATGCTCTGTGGCTCTTCTGGGCCTTTATCTATATGAGTTTGAGTTATGTTGTGATGCCATGTTGTACAGCACATACTTGCATGTTATGCGTACGTGTAACGTGTATTGCTATGTGTGGGATCCGACAACCTAGTTGTTTATCCTTGGTAGCCTCTCTTATGGGGAAATGTAGTCTTGTGCTTCCATGAGCCATAGTAGTCCGCTACAGCCCGGTTCACCGGAGTCCTGCTAGCCCAGCACTACTGCTCCGGAACACTTGACTGGCCGGCATGTGATTCACTTCGTTCCTGTGTATGTCCCTTCGGGGAAATGTCACGCGGTGACATCCGGAGTCCTGCCTAGCCTGCTACAGTCCGGGTTCTCGGAGTCCTGTTAGCCCAGTGCTATAGCCCGGATTCATACGCTGTTGACCGACAGGCTCGAGGTTGATTCATGTATGCCTGTCCCTGTAAGTTAGTGCCACTTTGGGTTCACGACTAGTCATGTCGGCCTGGGTTCTCTGTCATATGGATGCTAGCGACACTATCATATACGTGAGCCAAAAGGCGCAAACGGTCCCGGGCCAGGTAAGGTGGCACCCATGGGAATACCATGCGTGAGGCCGCAAAGTGATATGAAGTGTTACATGCTAGATCGGTGTGACTTAGGATCGGGGTCTCGACACCGTTTGCTGCTTTAAATCTGAGAAGCGCCAGGGTGGCACTCAACTTGGAATATTTCTTTTTGCAACCTGGATACAATTCTTTCTGGGAGTCCGCATCAATGGTTGGCAGATCCTTGTACCCAATCATATGCTTATCTGGGCCGTCGAAATCTGCAATCATAGCAGCAAAATCTGGCATATCAAGATTGTCGTCATCTACGTCGACGTCTTGGTTTTCCAGTGGGTGTTTCGGCTTTCCACTGTTCCATTGGTAGCTTGACGCCTCTGCCCCGATGTTAGATTCAAAATCCATGTGACACTGATCGGGGTTTGGCATCTCGCTGCCTTGGGTATCTTCATCCATGACCTCCTCTTCACCGTGTCTGGTCCAACGTGTATCCATCGATGAATCCCCTAGAGACTAAGTGCATATGGACATCTGCAACTTCATGTGACTCTATATTGGCGCAATCAGTACATGGACACAAGATGTAATCCGCATCACCAATTATCCTCTTTGTACTTTCAGCCAAATTCATGAACTCTGTCACGCCACTGATAAAATCTGCGGTTTTCCGATTCTTCATCCATCAAGATCGTTCCATCTACAGCACACGAATGGTAATTAAAAACAAAACAACAACATTAATACACGGATTAACTGTTGTCCAAAGATGCATGCATAAATCACAAGGTTTTATTTTAATAATTACTGAGGGCGCTCCATGTTGTTATCCAGACGTGCTATGACAAAATTTAATGGCCAGTCAATTTACACGCAGAATACTAGTACAACACTACACTTAGGAATTGAATACCTAAATTTAGCCACTCACAAAAAGAATACATTAATTAATTAGTCGCGCGGCAACCTCCACCCAGCAGACAGACAAGCGTGATGCAGTGGCACGCCGAGACAGCAGGGTCGAGGAGCAAAGCTTAGTGCGGCTACCGCCTGAAGTTCGACCTCCACTATCCCGCCATTGACCGTGATGGATGTGCTCGAATCACGCCACCGCCGACCTCGATGGTTGAGCTCCTCCTATCTCCAGCCGTAAAACGAGGATTGACCTCCTATGACGCTGCCACCACCCACCGACCGAGGATTGACCTCTTCTCCGGTAGCCGCTTCCTAGGCCGCCGCCTCCATCTCTATATGCAGAGCGACTGTTTTTTTACAGATATCCGCGGAGTGGCTGTTTACACGGTATCTCACTGTAACTCAATTATATGGACAGGGTAGTACATCACATACGGTTATGTAACGGCAACCGTGTCTAACCTACGTCATCTTCTCACACGGTTTGGTGCGGAAATAGTGTGTGACGTTGTAATACCTAACACAAACGACATGTACAAATAGTGTGCCGTATATATACAACATATATATAGTGCCATTAGTAGTTCCCGACCGTTAGCTTATCTCCACAGTTTCCCCATTTCCTCCAAATCCCTACATAGCCTCTAAATTCCCTCGCGTGGCGCTGACATTGGGGGAATGCGAACGAGTGGTGCTGATGGTTTCGGTGCGGCTGCTCCTGCTCGTATCGCCGCCACGACGGCGGTCGCCGCCGAGCACTTGCCTAAGGTCATCAGAAGGCAGGTGTACTACGGATCCGAATCATCCTGTCAGGTTCCAATCTATCTCGATCTTTTTACCATGTCCAAAGTATGGCTCCTTGCTGAATCTGTCTTGAATGACCCCCCCCCCCCAAGAAAGTGATCTGCTGCCGGATCCGGAGCTTGACTCCGGACTCCCGCAACACGAGTTCGACTCTGAGTTTTGCGCCACTGATAAGTACCAAAAGCTGAGCTGTGTGCACGGGCACACTCCCGCTCGACGTGTATGCACGGAGGGATTCGACATTGGCAGGCGGTTTCTCAGTTGCCCCTTAGAGGTTAGTGCTAATTAAGTTCATCATTTTACTTCAGTTAATGCCACCGCTCATCCAGAATACTATTTAACATTGGCAGGGATATGAGGCTTGTGCCTTTGTTAACTGGCTGGATGAAGAATGGCATGGCAGGGCTTGGAGTGTTATCACCAAGCTCGCAGAAGATAACGTAAAGCTAAAGAAGAAACTGGCTGATCTGGAATGTACAATCAGTACGATGAAGCAAGAAAGAATCAATCATAGGCAATAGACGAAAGCAATAGACAAGAAGGAACTAGCATGTGCAGTTGTGGTTGTCGCATTAGCCATGTTCTATGCGCTATTTGCAATGATGATTAGGGGTTTTGTTTGACCGTATTGCTAAAGCACATCTAGATGTGCTCTAAGTAATGCACATCTAGGTCCTATATATTCCATTGATGTTACGCTAAGATTCATGTAGATATTTTTCTTTGTCTTTTTCTTTTCTTTTCCTTTCTAGTTTTATTATTACTAGCTTTATCAATAAGAAGAGCTCAATGTATTGCTTGCCAACTGTCCTACTCCGTTCGTACCGGTACCGGTGCATAATCCCAAAACTCGTTCCTTGTTTTTGTCCTGAAAAAGGAAACTAGCCAAATAGCCAATAGGAGTCCTGCGCAACCAACCCTAAAAAAAGGAGTTCTGCGCAACCCCGGGAATTTGGAGCGACTGGGTACAAATAATTGCGGTTGATTATATCAGTGGTTAGATAATACATCAACCCCTGCTTCAATTGGTAGTTCCTCTTCTTTGCATACCCCTCTTAAGTCTCCACCATCTTCACCGTCCCCGGCAGGCCGCGCTACACACTGGCACACACTTTGTAGCCATGTCAAGCGATAGCGAGGACGACAGTTCGGCCAGCAGTCTGGCGCCCGATGATAGGTCAACATCAAAATCATCCCGCTTGTGTTCCATGAGTCCGGCGTCAAGCTCAGACCTCGATTATATCCGGTTCATGGAAGGGACGCGGCCTCCGGAGTCGTCAGACGACAACCAGACGGACGAGGAGCCGTCGGAGGACGAAGAAGAGGACGACGACGATGGTGAGGAGGAATGGTCAAACGAGGAGGACGACGATGACGACAGCAATGACAATGATGATGGTGACGGCGATGAAAAGCCAACGGTCAGCGGCAAGAAGCGTCCTCGCCAAGACGATGTCGCGGGGCCATCCAACAAGAACAACAAGAAGAAGGACTAAATTAAGCAGGCTGTATATATCTCTGTTTATCATGTCAATCTCATTGCACACGATTAGTAATATGTATTCGACAGTGATCTTCTACATTATCGCCAACAGGTTGGTTTGTTGAACTGTGTGCCTTGACAAGCATACAATTCACAAAAAAAGACTGTATGGGATGTCTATAATGATTGCACACAATTCTGATTAACGACCTGTTTGTCGGGTATCACAAACATCTTTTTACGCCGAATTGTTTGTGTTCACCTCACTCATCGCAAATGGTTCATCAGACTGAACTGTATGATGTATATCGCACACACCTTGATCTGGCCGCCCGTTTCTGTTGTTCTGTCTCATCGAAAACAGTTCGTACAGATCAACTGTATGCCCCTCATCGCACACCCAACTATAATTTGAACCGTGTTTGATGTATCATTCATCGCAAACATTTTGCATCATTTCTGATGGTTTTCATACAGGACCGTTTACGATTATTGCATCGCACATGGTTTCTCGAAGGGTCTCTGATCGTAGTGTCGTGTTAGCAGCATCCTGCAGTAGTGAGTATTAAGTTCATAAGAACAGAGTAATGCTTTAGGCAAGATGACATGATGTAGAGGGATAAACTCAAGCAATATGATATAGACCCCATCTTTTTATCCTCGATGGCAACAATACAATATGTGCCTTGCCGCCCCTACTGACACTGGGAAAGGACACCTCAAGATTGAACCCAAAGCTAAGCACTTCTCTCATTGCAAGAAGGATCAATCTAGTAGGCCAAACTAAACCAATAATTTGAAGAGACTTGCAAAGATATCAAATCATGCATATAAGAATTCAGAGATGAACCAAATATTATTCATAGATAAACTTGATCATAAATCCACAATTCATCAGATCTCAGCTAATACACCGCAAAAAGTATTACATCGAATAGATCTCCAAGAACACCGAGGAGAACTTTGTATTGAGAACCAAAGAGAGAGAAGAAGCCATCTCACTAATAACTATGGACCTGAAGGTCTGTGGTAAACTACTCACACATCATCGGAGAGGCTATGGTGTTGATGTAGAAGCCCTCCGTGATCGAATCCCCCTCCGGCAGATCGCCAGAAAAGGCCCCATATGGGATCTCCCAGGTACAGAAGGTTGCGGCGGTGGAAAAGTGGTTTCATGGCTCCCCCTGATGTTTTTTGGGTATAAGAGTATATATAGGCGAAAGAAGTACGTCGGTGGAGCTCCCTGGGGCCCATGAGGGTGGGGGCGCGCCCCCTATCTCGTGGAAGCTTTGCGGAGTTCCAAACTTCCACTCCAAGTCTCCTGGTTTGCATTTGTTCCAAGAAAGATCCTCGCGAAGGTTTCGTTCCATTTGGATTTTGTTTGATATTCCTTTTCTGCGAAACACTGAAACAGGCAAAAAAATAGAAATTGGCACTGGGCCTCTGGTTAATAGGTTAGTCCCAAAAATAATATAAAAGAGCATATTAAAGCCCATTAAACATCCAAAACAGATAATATAATAGCATGGAACAATCAATAATTATAGATACGTTGGAGACGTATCAAGCATCCCCAAGCTTAATTCCTGCTCATCCTCGAGTAGGTAAATGATAAAAATAAAAATTTTGATGTCGAATGCTACCTAACATAATTTTCAAGGTAATTTTCTTTGCTGTGGCATGAATGTTCAGATCCAAAAGATTCAAGACAAAAGTTAAATATTGACATAAAAATAATAATACTTTAAGCATACTAACCAAGCAATTATGTCTTCTCAAAATAACATAGCCAAAGAAAGCTCATCCTTGCAAAATCATGTAGTTTCGTCATGCTTAATTTCTGTCACACAAAATGCTCCCATCATGCACAACCCCGATGACAAGCCAAGCAATTGTTTCATACTTAGCCTTTTCAAACTTTTTCAACTTTCACGCAATATATGAGCGCGAGCCATGGACATAGCACTATAGGTGGAATAGAATGGTGGTTGTGGAGAAGACAAAAAGGAGGAAGATAGTCTCACATCAACTAGGCGTATCAATGGGCTATGGAGATGCCCATCAAAAGATATCAATGTGAGTGAGTAGGGATTGCCATGCAACAGATTCAATAGAGCTATAAGTGTATGAAAGCTCAACAAAAGAAACTAAGTGGGTGTGCATGCAACTTTCTTGCTCACGAAGACCTAGGGCAATTTGAGGAAGCCCATCATTGGAATATACAAGCCAAGTTCTATAATGAAAAATTCCCACTAGTATATGAAAGTGACAACATAAGAGACTCTCTATCATGAAGATCATGGTGCTACTTTGAAGCACAAGTGTGGAAAAAGGATAGTAACATTGCCTCTTCTCTCTTTTCCTCTCATTTATTTTCTTTTCTTTGGGCCTTCTCTCTTCTTTTTTTATGGCCTCTTTTTTATATTTATTTTTCGTCTGGAGTCTCATCCCGACTTGTGGGGGAATCATAGTCTCCATCATCCTTTCCTAACATGGGACAATGCTCTAATAATGAAGATCATCACACTTTTATTTACTTACAACTCAAGAATTACAACTCGATACTTAGAACAAAATATGACTCTATGTGAATGCCTCCTATGGTGTACCGGGATGTGCAATGAATCAAGAGTGACATGTATAAAAAATTATGAGTGGTGGCCATGCCATAAATACGATGTCAACTACATGATCATGCAAAGCAATATGACTATGATGAAGCATGTCATAATAAACGGAATGGTGGAAAGTTGCATGGCAATATATCTCAGAATGGCTATGGAAAGGCTATAATAGGTAGATATGGTGGCTGTTTTGAGGAAGGTAAATGATGGGTTTATGGTACCGGCGGAAGTTGCACGGCACAAGAGAGGCTAGCAATGGTGGAAGGGTGAGAGTGCGTATAATCCATGAACTCAACATTAGTCATAAAGAACTCACCGACTTATTGCAAAAATCTACAAGTCATCAAAACCAAGCACTACGCGCATGCTCCTAGTGGGATAGATTGGTAGGAAAAGACCATCGCTCGTCCCCGACTACCACTCATAAGGAAGGCAATCAAAGAACACCTCATGCTTCAAATTTGTCACATAGCGGTTACCATACGTGCATGCTACGGGACTTGCAAACCCCAACACAAGTATTTCTCAATTTCACAATTACTCAACTAGCATGACTCTAATATTACCATCTTTATATCTCAAAACAAGTATCAAGTATTAAACTATTCAATGCACTTTATATGAAAGTTTTTATTATACCCATCTTGAATGCCCATCATATTAGGAATAATTTTATAACCAAAGGAAATTACCATGATGTTCTAAAAGACTCTCAAAATAATATAAGTGAAGCATGAGAGATCAATAATTTCTATAAAATAAAACCACCACCGTGCTCTAAAAAGATATAAGTGAAGCACTAGAGCAAAATTATCTAGCTCAAAAGATATAAGTGGGGCACATAGAGTATTCTAATAAATTCCGATTCATGTGTGTATCTCTCAAAAGGTGTGTACAACAAGGATGATTGTGGTAAACTAAAAATCAAAGACTCAAATCATACAAGATGCTCCGAGCAAAACACATATCATGTGGTGAATAAAAATATAGCCTCAAATAAAGTTGCCGATAGATGAAGACGAAAGAGGGGATGCCTTCCGGGGCATCCCCAAGCTTAGGCTTTTGGTTGTCCTTGAATTTTACCTTGGGGTGCCATGGGCATCCCCAAGCTTAGGCTCTTGCCACTCCTTATTCCAAAATCCATCAAATCTTTACCCAAAAACTTGAAAACTTCACAACACAAAACTCAACAGAAAATTTCATGAGCTCTGTTAGTATAGGAAAGCAAACCACCACTTTAATATACTGCAATTAACTCATTCTTTATTTATATTGGTGTTAAACCTACTGTATTCCAACTTCTCTATGGTTCATACCCCCCGATACTAGCCATAGATTCACCAAAATAAGCAAACAACACACGAAAAACAGAATCTGTCAAAACAGAACAGTCTGTAGCAATCTGGAGGTTTCGAATACTTCTGTAACTCCAAAAATTCTGAAAAATTACGAAGACCTAAATAATTTTTATATTGATCTACTTCAGTTGGAATTGGTATTTTATCACTCTCTGGTAAAAAATAAAAATTATTTTCGTGAGCACATACTTCTGTTTTTATCAGCAAGATCAAACAACAATCACCCAAGAAGATCCTAAAGGCTTTACTTGGCACAAACACTAATTAAAACATAAAAACACAATCGTAACAGAGGCTAGATAAATTATTTATTAGTAAAGAGGAATAAAAAGTAAAGAACAAAAAAATGGGTTGCCTCCCAACAAGCGCTATCGTTTAACACCCCTAGCTAGGCATAAAAGCAAGAATAGATCTAGGTATTGACATCTTTGGTATGCAATTCTTCAATTGAAAAATCATAACCCTTAGGAGGTTCTTTGTTTCTGCTAATGATCAAACTCCTCGGCAAGAAATCCAGAAATTCATTGGTAGCAAAAGGTTCCTTAATGATATTGAAAAAGTTGGGGTGAACACTTATTGATTTGAGATCCTCATTTTTACTAGAAGATTCACCCTTATTTTTAGGAACATAGATAAACTTGGCAACTTTGGTAGGATAAGGGTTTGAGGTATTTTTAACGGCGGAAAAGGTGGTCCCCAAGTTGGTAATAATATCTTCGAGTTTATCAATTCTAGTGGAATCTTGATCTATCTTCTCATTAACTATGGGTTCCTTTTCCTTAAGATTTTCAGAGTAACTCCTACCTTAGATCCATATTGGGTAATTTGGTTGTGGATCTTTTTATCCAAATTTTCAATTAACTCTACAGTGGCAATTTTATTTTCAATAATATCAAGCCTTTGTATCACATGTTCCAAGGTTAAAATAGTTCCATTGACCAAAAGAGGTGGCGGGCCTAACAAATCTATCATAGCATTATAAGAATCAAAAGTATGGCTACCCAAGAAATTCCCTCCGGTAATGGTATCAAGAATATATCTATTCCAAGGGGAGATGCCAACGTAAAAATTGCGAAGAAGAAAGGAAGTAGATTGCTTTCTAGTGGATCTATTTTGAGCATTGCAAATTCTATACCAAGCATCTTTTAGATTTTCTCCCTCCCTTTGTTTAAAATTAAGAACTTCATTATCGGGAGTATTAACAATGATAGAAGGACTAGCCATGAAGGCAAAACAAACGAACTAACACACGGGCACACAAGAAAAGAGACGAATGGAAAAGGGGCGAATAAAACGGCAAAGGTGAAGTGGGGGAGAGGCAAATGGAAAATAATGTAATGCGAGGGAGAAGAGTTGATGATGGGTACTTGTTATGTCTTGACTTGAGCATAGATCTCCCCGACAACGAAGCTAGAAATCCTTCTTCCTACCTCTTGAGAATGTGTTGGTTTTCCCTTGAAGAGGAAAGGGTGATGCAGCAAAGTAGCATAAGTATTTCCCTCAGTTTTTGAGAAGCAAGGTATCAATCCAGTAGGAGATAACACGCAAGTCACCTAGTACCTGCATAAACAATCAAGAACCTCGCAACCAACGCGATAAAGGGGTTGTCAATCCCTTCACGGTCAATTGCGCAAGTGAGATCTGATAAAGATAGTAAGATAAATATTTTTGGTATTTTTGTTGTATAGATTGTAAAGTAAAGATTGCAAAATAGTAAACGAGATGCGATAATAAAAAGAGATGCAATATAATAAGGAAGAGACCCGGGGCCATAGGTTTCACTAGTGGCTTCTCTCATGGTAGCATGTATTACGGTGGGCGAACAAATTATTGCCGAGCAATTGATAGAAGAGCGCATAGTTATGAGAATATCTAGGCAATGATTATGAACATAGGCATCACGTCTGTGTTAAGTAGACCGAAACGATTCTGCATCTACTACTATTACTCCACACATTGACCGCTATCCAGCATGCATCTAGAGTATTAAGTTCATAAGAACAGAGTAATGCTTTAGGCAAGATGACATGATGTAGAGGGATAAACTCAAGCAATATGATATAGACCCCATCTTTTTATCCTCGATGGCAACAATACAATATGTGCCTTGCCGCCCCTACTGACACTGGGAAAGGACACCTCAAGATTGAACCCAAAGCTAAGCACTTCTCTCATTGCAAGAAGGATCAATCTAGTAGGCCAAACTAAACCAATAATTTGAAGAGACTTGCAAAGATATCAAATCATGCATATAAGAATTCAGAGAAGAACCAAATATTATTCATAGATAAACTTGATCATAAATCCACAATTCACCGGATCTCGGCAAAAACACCGCAAAAAGTATTACATCGAATATATCTCCAAGAACATCGAGGAGAACTTTGTATTGAGAACCAAAGAGAGAGAAGAAGCCATCTAGCTAATAACTATGGACCCGAAGGTCTGTGGTAAACTACTCACACATCATTGGAGAGGCTATGGTGTTGATGTAGAAGCCCTCCATGGTCGAATCCCCCTCCGGCAGATCGCCGGAAAAGTCCCCAGATGGGATCTCACAGGTACAGGAGGTTGCGGCAGTGAAGAAGTGGTTTCGTGACTCCCCCTGATGTTTTTAGGGTATAAGAGTATATATAGGCCAAAGAAGTACGTCAGTGGAGCTCCGTGGGGCCCGCGAGGGTGGGGGCGCGCCTACCCCCTTGAGCGCGCCCCCCTATCTCGTGTAAGCTTCGCGGAGTTCCAGACTTCCACTCCAAGTCTCCTGGTTTGTGTTTGTTCCAAGAAAGATCCTCGCGAAGGTTTCGTTCCGTTTGATATTCCTTTTCTGTGAAACATTGAAATAGGCAAAAAAAACAGATACTAGCACTAGGCCTTCTGTTAATAGGTTAGTCCCAAAAATAATATAAAAGAGCATACTAAAGCCCATTAAAGATCCAAAACAGATAATATAATAGCATGGAACAATCAAAAAATATAGATACGTTGGAGACATATCAATCATCATACCTAGTTCAATCTCGTTACCGGCAAGTCTCTTTACTCATTCTGTAATGCATCATCCCGTGATTAACTCATTAGTTATATTTCTTGCAAGGCTTATGGTGATGTGCATTACCGAGAGGGCCCAGAGATACCTCTCCGATACATGGAGTGACAAATCCTAATCTCGATATATGCCAACCCAACAAAGACCATCAGAGACACCTGTAGAGCATATTTATAATCACCCAGTTACGTTGTGATGTTTGATAGCACACAAGGTGTTCCTCCGATATTTGGGAGTTGCATAATCTCATAGTCAGGGGAACATGTATAAGTCATGAAGAAAGCAATGGCAATAAAACTAAACGATCATTATGCTAAGCTAACGGATGGGTCTTGTCCATCACATCATTCTTTATTGATGTGATCCCGTTCATCAAATGACAACACATGTCTATGGCTAGGAAACTTAACCATCTTTGATTAACGAGCTAGTCTAGTAGATGCATACTAGGGACACTCTGTTTGTCTATGTATTCACATATGTACTAAGTTTCCGGTTAATACAATTCTAGCATGAATAATAAACATTTATCATGATATAAGGAAATATAAATAACATATTTATTATTCCTCTAGGGCATATTTCCTTCACTTTCCTCACCACATGATGCTTGCCAAAGGAGAAAATAAAAAGGAATAGAGAGAAAAACTTTGACTCTTTGCATAAAAGTAAATACATGAAAGTAAAAGATAGTCCCTTCGCAGAGGGAACCAGAGGTTGCCATGCGCTTATTTGTTTGTATGCTCAACCCCTTAGTGCAAAAGAATGTCCCGTTGCATTGCCCCTTGTGATAGCGACCTTTATTATGCAGTCTGTCGCTTTTATTCTTCACCATCACAAGTTCGTGCAATGCTCAATTTTATTTTACACTAAATGATCTTACACTTTTAGAAGCAATTTTTATTGCCTTTTTGCACTGATGACAACTTACTTGAGGGATCTTTCTTAGTCCCTAGGTAGGTATGGTGGACACTTGAAAGTAAGATTTGGGTTTAAGGGTTTTTGGATGCACAAGTAGTATCTCTACTTAGTGCGGAATTTTTGGCTAGCAAAGATAGGGGCAAGAACCACATGTTAAAGGATCTATGACAATATGACTTCTATGTGGATATAAACAAACATAAACCGTTAAGTTGTCTTCCTTGTCCAACGTCAACAATTTTGGCATATAATATTATGATGAGGGCTCACAATCACAAAAGATTTCTAGGATAGTATATTTATATGTGAATCTTCTCTTCCATTATTAATTCTTTCATGAGTTGCATCATTGACTAATGCTATGTTTGTCAATCCCTAATAAACTTTTGTACTTACAATTTTCCTTATGTGGTGACATCACCTACCATAAGCTTAGTATATGATATTTTCTTCATTTATTTCCTTTCTCCTTTTTTATTCTTATTTCTTTTCTTTAACTTGCAACATGAAAGTAAAGAAAGCAAAGACTCAAACTAAACTTTATTATATAACTTGCACACGATTACAAGGATAGATCACTAAGCAAACTCTCGAAGAAGAAAGGATCGAACTAAACTTTTATTCATCTAAAGAAAAAGTTCGAACTAAAATAAGTAAAGGAAAAAAGATAGTGGGATGATACGATACCGGGGCACCTCCCCCAAGCTTGGCGGAAGACAAGGGGAGTGTCCATACCCGATACTCAATTTTCCTTTGGTGATGAAGAAGAAGGTGGTGGTGAAGAGATCTTGTCCTCAGATTTCCATGGAAGTGGTACGCCATTGTGAGAGGAGGAGTGAATCTCACGGGTCCTACAACTAGCAGCCAAACTCATACCTTTAAACCTCGCCTCATATTCAAAGACTTGGTTTTGGAGATCATAGATCTGGCTTTGGAGGAAAATGATTTGCTCGTTGAGGGTGAAGACGATGTCCTTCATGGGCTTGCCATCCACCTTGAGATCATGAGAGAAGTCCGTCATCATGAGGTAATTATCATTGAGCCCACGCTCCACCATCCCCTTGCACCGGAAGACATCTTCCTCATAGCTTCAAGTCTGACCTCCATGTTCCCTTCCTCTTGGGACATGGCACACCGCGAAGGTGAAGCACCCCCTCATGCATCTGGATGGTCTGAGGGTGCTGCACCACCTCCCGCGGATATGGGTTGATGACGTTCTTGAAGAACTTGTCCTTGGAGGAGATTGAGGTGGCCATGGTAGATATGATCTGGAAGAACAACATCAAGAAAGGGAACACGGGATTTCTCTGCAATATGGTGATCAACAGGTTCGGGAAGTATATATAGATTTTCTATCTTGGGGGACAAGCAAACAGAAGAAAAACGGAGTCCGGAAGGTGTCCCAGGTGGGCCAAGCTTGCCTAGCGTGCCCTGGTGTCTTGTGCCCACCAGGGCATGCTTCCCAGTAGTTTCTTATTTTCCTATTTTTCCAAATCTTCCAAAACTGACAAAAAATATTTTTGTGGATTTTTCGGAGTCTGTTTTCTTACCGTATCACGTACCTCCTTATTTTCACGATTTTGGAGTGTTCCGGAAGGACTCTTTATGTGTTCTTCTGGTGTCAAAGTTTGGATAACACTACTTTCAACATTAATGGGCCTACATGAGATATAATGCTTTATTCGTTGCCCATTGACAACCTTCGGGTTAGTACCCTCAGAATTATTTATTTTGATGGCTCCAGACCGATAAACCTCCTCGATAACATAGGGGCCTTCCCATTTTGAGAGGAGTTTTCCTGCAAAGAATCTGAAACAAGAGTTGTACAAAAGAACATATTCTCCGACTTTAAACTCACGCTTGTGGATTCTTTTGTCATGCCATATTTTAAATTTTTCTTTGAATAATTTGCATTTTCATAATCTTGGGTTCTCCATTCATCTAATGAGCTAATATCAAATAACCTCTTTTCACCAGCAAGCTTGAAATCATAATTGAGCTCTTTGATGTCCCAATATGCTTTATGTTCTAACTCAAGAGGCAAATGACAAGCTTTTCCATAAACCATTTTATAAGGAGACATACCCATAGGATTTTTATATGCTGTTCTATAAACCCAAAGTGCATCATCTAATTTCTTAAACCAATTCTTCCTGGACCTATTGACAGTCTTTTGCAAAATTAATTTTATTTCTCTATTGCTAAGTTCAACTTGACCACTGGACAAAGGATGATAAGGTGATGCAATTCTATGGTTAACATCATACTTGGCAAGCATTTTACGGAAAGCACCATGAATAAAGTGTGAACCGCCATCAGTCATTAAATATCTAGGGACTCCAAACCTTGGGAAAATAACTTCCTTAAACATTTAATAGAGGTGTTGTGATCAGCACTACTGGTTGGAATAGCTTCTACCCATTTAGTAACATAATCAACAGTAACCAAAATATGTGTATACCCATTAGAGGAAGGGAAATGTTGTAGGATCGAGAAGAGGTGTCAAGAGGGGGGTGATTAGACCCTCAACAAAGAAAAGTACCAGTTTTTAATTTCTTTAAGTTAACGTGGAGTTTTAGCACAAGTTTAAACATTCACAATACATTTCAAGCAAGCATGGCAAGAGTATATGAGCAGCGGAAAGTAAAGCATGCAACTTGCAATAAAGTAAAGGGATGGGATTGGAGTGTGCAAACACAATTGGAGACACAGAGATTTTTGGCGTGGTTTCGATAGGTGGTGCTATCGTACATCCACATTGATGGAGACTTCAACCCACGAAGGGTAATGGTTGCGTGAGTCCACGGAGGGCTCCACCCACGAAGAGTCCACGAAGAAGCAACCTTGTATATCCCACCATGGCCATCACCCACGAAGGACTTTCCTCACTAGGGTAGATCTTCATGAAGTAGGCGATCTCCTTGCTCATACAAACTCCTTGGTTCAACTCAACAATCTTGTCGGAGGCTGCCAAGTGACACCTAACCAATCTAGGAGACACCACTCCCCAAAAGGTAATAGATGGTGTGTTGATTATGAACTCCTTGTTGTTGTGCTTCAAATGATAGTCTCCCCAACACTCAACTCTCTCTCTCACACACAAATTTGGATTTGGTGGAAAAGATGATTTGAGTGGAAAGCAACTTGGGGAAGGCTAGAGATCAAGATTCATATGGTTGGAATGGAATATCTTGGTATCAACACATGAGTAGGTGGTTCTCTCTCAGAAAATGTATGTTGGAAGTGTAGGCACATTCTGATGGCTCTCTCCACGAATGAAGAGTGGGTGGTGGGGTATTTATAGCCTCCACACAAAATCTAACCATTACACACAATTTACCAAACTCGATGGGACCGAATCAAAAAACTCGGTCAGACCGATTCAGTTCATAATGTGACCATTAGGCATTTCGATGGGACCGATATGATCAACTCGGTGGGACCAATGTGCTAGGGTTAGGGTAAAACCTCAACTCAGTTTGACCGATTACACAAACTCGGTGGGACCGATTTTGGTAATAAGCAAAACAAAGAGTTGGTCGAGCAAACTCGGTGGGACCGATTGCATATTTTGATGAGACTGAAATAGTTGCAACAGGTAACAGAGAGTTTGCAAGCCCATCTCGGTGAGGCCGAGATCCCATCAGTGAGGCTGAACTGATTAGGGTTTATGGCAGTGCTATGTCAAGTGAACTCGGTGGCGCCGGATAGATCAAATCAGTGGGGCCGAGTTTGACTTTTAGTTTGGGACATATGTGTATGTCAAAAAGTGGTTTAGGGCTTTGGAGCATATCACTAAGCACTTTGAGCAAGCAAGCCATTAAGCAACACCTCGGCCCCTTTTAATAGTATTGGCTTTCCTATGGACTCAATGTGATCTTGGGTCACTAAAATGAAGGTGCAGAGTCTTGAGCTTTTGAGCTTTTGCCAATCCTTTGTTCTTAGCATCTTGTAGGGGTTCCACATCCTCCCGTCCACGCCACTCCATTTGTTGAACTTATCTGAAATATACTAGATAAAAACATTAGTCCAACAAGATATATGTTGGCACTAATTACCAAAATCACCCAGTGAGCGCTTGTGCTTTCAATCTCCCCCTTTTTGGTAATTGATGAAAACATACATCAAAGCTTTAGATAAAGATATAAAGAATAACAAGTAAAGCTTTGGAAAAACATGTAACATGCATAGGCTTCCCCTACATGTATGCATCCATGTAACTATGGAATATGAGAGCATGTGAATGCATAAGCATGACAGAGCAAGCAAGAAGTTACATGTATCTTGGCTACATGCATCAGAGCAAATGGTGTAGATACTGGAAATATACCTTCATGTTCATGAGTCCTTCTTGCAAACAATATATACATTATCAAGAGATTATCATGCACATGAGTGCAATGCATACACTTACCTTGTGGTCTTAAGCTGGCTTTGAAAGAGATGAACCTGAGTAAACAAGGTTAGATAACACAGAAACATCTACTAATAGAGCAAACAGTAAAGCACAAGAGTACCAAGATTGGGATGACATGTAGAGAGTGAGTAGTGGGTACTCCTATTAGATATAGACATGTCCCCAAAGGTAAAGATGTGCAATGAATTCAAAGATTTCCTTCCCTAGAAGTCTTTCTCCCCCCGAATCTTATATTGGATAATGAGAGAAGATCGGGAAAATAAAATCAAAGCAAAACAAATCAGATCACAGAAACATAGCACAAGCTGACATGTCTTTTCCCCTCTTAAAGACATGTGACTTCTATCATCCTAAATACCAAGCATCTGGGGCTCTGATGTGATTTCTCCCCCTTTGAAGTACTCTCCACCTTTTGAAATGATTAAGCTTTGATGTGATCTCTCTCCCCCTTTGACATCAATTTCCAAGAAGGGATCTTCTGGAGTGTGAGTCAAAATAGGTTTGGTCCTTGAGTCACAGAGCAAAGCAGCATATAGAATGCAATGCAGGTAAAGGACAAGAATCATTGAGTGGAGCTGGAGTAAATATGCAGGATGCAAATGGCAAAGTGTTTTCTCAGCATTGAAATCGGTAACACCGAGTTGTTTTCTTTGGTGGCACCGAGATGGTTTGGTTTGACCGAAATAGAAAAACCGGTGTGTCCGAGTTCAACACAGAAAGAACATTTTCCATCTCAGCTCACTAGGCAAATAAGATCTCACAAAGATTTGCAAGGAATTAACTGAAGGATTTGCAATGAATTGGATGCAGGGAATGCAGAACATAACAAAGAAAAGAAAAAAACTAGATGAAGTTTTTTTTTGAAATAAGAAGGGGAACAAATATGCAATAAACAAATGCAAGAACATAGAGAAACACTAGAGAACTTCATCTAGGATTGGTCGGCGACAAAGTCACCTATGTTAGAGTATATTGACTGAGGAGTCAAGTGGGAACACTTGATCATAGGTCATACTCATCGTTTAAGCTCAAAATGGGGTTACCATTTTTCGTTTAAGCATTTGATGTATTTGGATCTTGTTGAGTTGCTTTGACCCATGACTTGGGGTAAAGCTTCTCTAAGATGGAATAACATACCTTGGGTGGTGGTGTAGAACTTGATCATGTAGTTGAACTTGTGTGGGATGCTCAAGGTTGATGTAGCTCATCAATGATTGGGAGCACCACTTGTAGTTTGAGTTCATCTACCTACATGGTTAGTCTAGCAAGGAAGAGCACTTGTGTGTCCAAAATGACAGTCATGAATTTGATACCAAATGAAATTTGATATAAATATTTTGTCAAAGGATATGTTGAAAGGTTTCATGCTTCCTTGTTTTCGACCACCATGTTGTAGGGACTTGGTGATGTAGAGATTGCTCAAGATGTGAGTGATTTGCAATCTCATAGATTTTGATTCATCCAAGTACCTACAAGGGCTAGATAGCATGCAAGGGCGCAAATATATCCAAGACATACGATCATCATCATCAGAGAAATATCAAGGAATAGTCAAAGGCTCATGCCTTGCATGTATCCAAATGGAGTTTCTACTCCAAGTTTGAAGCATCAATGATGTTCAATTCACCTCTCAAACGGCAAAATACTTTCTCATCAAGCGGTTTGGTGAATATATCCGCCAATTGCTTATCTATACGAACATGCTTAAGATCAATGTCCCCTTTGGCAACATGATCTCGAGTGAAATGATAATGAACTTCAATATGCTTAGTTCGAGAATGTTGCACGGGATTGTGAGCAATCTTAACAGCACTTTCATTGTCACAAAGCAATGGAACATGTTTCACATAGATCCCATAATTTTTAAGAGTTTGGGTCATCCAAAGTAATTCAGCACAACATGAACCGGCGGCAATGTATTCTGCTTTAGCAGTGGATAAGGATACCGAGTTTTGCTTCTTGGTGGACTAAGACACAAGAGATCTACCAAGAAACAGACAAGTACCCGAAGTGGACTTTCTATCAACCTTGTCACCGGCATAGTCCGAATCAGAGTAGCCAACAAGATCAAAAGAAGACCTCTTAGGATACCAAATGCCAACATTTGGTGTATGAATTAGGTATCTCACTATCCTTTTCATAGCCTTAAGATGAAATTCTTTGGGGGTCGCTTGATATCGTGCACACATGCACACACTTAGCATAATATTGGGACGAGAGGCACATAGATATAACAATGAACCAATCATTGAACGATAAACCTTTTGGTCAACCGAATTGACATCCTTAGTCAAGTCAAGATGTCCACTAGTAGGCATGGGTATTTTCATACCGTTGCATTCTTGCATGTTGAACTTCTTGAATAAGTCATTGGTGTACTTTGTTTGAGAGACAAAGGTGCCTTCCTTAGTTTTCTTGATTTGCAAACCAAGAAAGAATTTGAGTTCACTCATCATTGACATCTCAAACTTCTCCGACATTAGCTTTCCAAACTTTTCACTAAAATGAGGGTTAGTTGATCCAAATATAATATCATCGACATAAATTTGGCACACAAATAGTTCTCCATTAACCTTTTTAGTAAAAAGAGTAGAATCTATTTTTCCAATTTCAAAGCCTTTTTCAATAATAAACTTGGTCAAGCATTTATACCATGCTCTAGGAGCTTGTTTAAGACCATAAAGAGCTTTGTGAAGTTTGTAAACATGATTAGGTTTCTTAGGATTGACAAATACGGGAGGTTGCTTAACATAAACTTCCTCCTCTACTTCACCATTTAGAAAAGCACTTTTAATGTCCATTTGGTACAAGGTGATATCATGATGATTAGCATGGGCAAGTAAGATGTGAATGGACTCAAGTCTATCAATGGGGGCATATGTCTCACCATAGTCCATACCTTTGACTTGAGTGTAGCCTTGGGCGATGAGACGTGCTTTGTTGTGAACGACTTGTCCATCTTCATCTTGCTTGTTGCGAAACACCCATTTGGTACCGATCATGTTGTGGTTGTTGTCGGACTTCTCGACCAATGTCCACACTTTGTTTCTCTCGAAGTTGTGTAGCTCTTCATGCATGGCATTTATCTAATCCGGAACTTCCAATGCTTCTTCAACCTTGATAGTTTCAATGCTAGAGATGAATGAATAATGTTCACAAAAATTTGCCAAACGAGTTTTAGAGCAAGTGATTCTCCCGATTTGGATATCATTGAAGATTTGCTCGACGGGATGGTCTCTTGTGACTCTTGCTCGAACTCGTGAGAGCTTTGGCTTGGGCCGGGGTGGAACATCTTCTTCATCATCTCGTTCTTCTTCTTGGCCTTCTTCATTGTTGATGTTGTCATTCTCTTGTCGTGGTGGAGGAGGTTGATGAGGTTCATCTTGGTGTACTTCCTCGTTTTCTTCATCTTGGCATGTCCCACTTGTGGATGCTTCCATGTCAACTCTTGTTTCACCTTGTCGTGAGGTAGAAGCTTCCACTTGGATGGACGAGGTACTCTCCTTTACCTTCGTTGGACGAATCATGCCAATAGAAAAGTCTTGGATTGCTTCTGAAGGGTCTTTGTCTCCTACATCAATTAGCAATGGCTCTACTTGCGAGCCATTAGATTTATCAAACTTCACATCTACCATCTCTTCAACATGTCGGGTGAAATTGTTGTAGACACGGTAAGTGTGAGAGTTTGAGCCATAAACAAGTAGGAAACCCTCATGATATTTAGGAGAAATTTTAGAACGACAATGCTTATTAAGAATGTAGCACTTTGAGACGAATACTCGAAAATATCCAACTTGGGATTTGTTATCGGTGAGAAGCTCGTATGCTGTCTTGCCGAGTAACTTGTGAAGATACAAGCAATTTGTTGCATGACAAGTTGTCTCAACCGCTTCTCCCCAAAAGTGTTTTGGCATCTTGTACTCATCAACAATCGTTCTCGCCATCTCAATAAGAGTCCGGTTCTTCCTCTCAACAACTCCATTTTGTTGAGGTGTGTACGTAGCCGAGAACTCATGTGAAATCCCTTCTTCGTCAAGAAAGGTATCCACATTTGCGTTCTTGAACTCCGTTCCATTGTCGCTTTGAACCTTCTTGATCTTCACTTCAAATTGATTTTGGGCCTTCCTAGCAAAGTTCTTGAAGATCTTTTGGACCTGCGATTTATCATCAAGAAAGAACACCCACGTAAATCTTGAAAAATCATCGACTATGACTCAACCAAATGAGTTACCACCGAGACTTTTATAGGCATTGGGACCAAAGAGATCCATATTAAGTAGCTCGAGCGGTCTTCTCGTGGTCATGATGTTCTTCACGAGGTGACTTCCTCCAACTTGTTTTCCTTCTTGACAAGCACTTCACAATCTATCCTTGTCAAATAAAACATCTTTCACTCCAAGGATATGATCACCTTTAATTAGTTTATCAAGATTTTGCATGCCCACGTGACCTAACCTTCTATGCCACAACCAACCTTTGGAAGATTTAGCAATTAAGCAAGTTCTAGGTTGAGCCTTTTTAGTGAAATTAACAATGTAGAGATCACCTCTACGTAAATCGGTAAAGACCATATTATGGTTATCTCTACGAAACACTTGGCAATCTACTTCAGTAAATAGGACATTGAAACCAAAGTCAGCAAGTCTAGATATGGAAAGTAAATTATAGCCAAGGGATTCAATGAGCATAACATTTTGTATGGAGCTATCATGTGAGATGACCACCTTACCCTTTGAGTTATTGATGTCTACTACACAACCTTCTTCTTATAGACGTTGTTGGGCCTCCAAGTGCAGAGGTTTGTAGGACAGTAGCAAATTTCCCTCAAGTGGATGACCTAAGGTTTATCAATCTGTGGGAGGCGTAGGATGAAGATGGTCTCTCTCAAGCAACCCTGCAACCAAATAACAAAGAGTGTCTTGTGTCCCCAACACACCCAATACAATGGTAAATTGTATAGGTGCACTAGTTTGACGAAGAGATGGTGATACAAGTGCAATATGGATGATAGATATAGGGTTTTGTAATCTGAAAATATAAAAACAGCAAGGTAACTAATGATAAAAGTGGGAGAAAACGGTATTGCAATGCGTTGAAACAAGGCCTAGGGTTCATACTTTCACTAGTGCAAGTTCTCACAACAATAATAACATAATTGGATCGTATAACTATCCCTCAACATGCAACAAAGAGTCACTCCAAAGTCACTAATAGCGGAGAACAAACGAAGAGATTATTGTAGGGTACAAAACCACCTCAAAGATATCCTTTCTGATCGATCTATTCAAGAGTCCGTAGTAAAATAACACGAAGCTATTCTTTCCACTCAATCTAGCCTAGAGTTCGTACTAGAATAACACCTTAAGACACAAATAAACCAAAACCCTAATGTCACCTAGATACTCACCAATGTCACCTCAAGTATCCGTGGGTATAATTATACGATATGCATCACACAATCTCAGATTCATCTATTCAACCAACACAAAGAACTTCAAAGAGTGCCCCAAAGTTTCTACCGGAGAGTCAAGACAAAAACGTGTGCCAAACCCTATGCATAAGTTCACAAGGTCACGGAACTCGTAAGTTGATCACCAAAACATACATCAAGTGGATCACGTGAATATCCCATTGCCACCACAGATAAGCACATGCAAGACATACATCAAGTGTTCTCTTAAAGACTCAATCGGATAAGATAACTTCAAAGGGAAAACTCAATCCATTACAAGAGAGTAGAGGGGGAGAAACATCATAAGATCCAACTATAATAGCAAAGCTCGCGATACATCAAGATCGTGCCAAATCAAGAACACGAGAGAGACAGAGAGAGATCAAACACATAGCTACTAGTACATACCCTCAGCCCCGAGGGTTAACTACTCCCTCCTCATCATGAAGAGTGCCGAGATGATGAAGATGGCCACCGGAGAGGGATCCCCCCTCCAGCAGGGTGCCGAAACTGGTCTAGATTGGTTTTTGGTGGCTACAGAGGCTTGCGGCGGTGGAACTCCCGATCTAGGTTTCTTTCTGGAAGTCTAGGTATATATAGGAGGTGTTGGAGTCAGGAACAAGTCAGGGGGTCCCCAAGGCGGCCATGAGATAGGGGGCTCGTCCCCCACCCTCGTGGTGGCCTCGGGACTCCTCTGGTCCATCTCCAGTACTCCGTGGGCTTCTTCTTGTCCAAAAACAATCTTCGTGAATTTTCAGGTCGATTGGACTCCGTTTGATTTTCCTTTCCTGTAAAACTCAAAAACAAGGGGAAAACAGAAACTGGCACTGGGCTCTAGGTTAATAGATTAGTCCCAAAAATCATATAAAATAGCATATAAATGCATACAAAACATCCTAGATGGATAATATAATAGCATGGAACAATCAAAAACTATAGATACGTTGGAGACGTGTCAAGCATCCCCAAGCTTAATTCCTGCTCGTCCTCGAGTAGGTAAATGATAAAAACAGAATTTTTGATGTGGAATGCTACCTAACATATTCATCAATGTAATATTCTCTATTGTGGCAAGAATATTCAGATCCATAAGATTCAAGATAAAAGTTTAATATTGATATAAAAATAATAATACTTCAAGCATACTAACCAAGTAATCACGTCTTCTCAAAATAACATGGCCAAAGAAAGCTATCCCTACAAAATCATATAGTCTGGCTATGCTCTATCTTCATCACACAAATAATTTAAATTATGCACAACCCCCATGACAAGCCAAGCAATTGTTTCATACTTTTGATGTTCTCAAACTTTTTCAATCTTCACTCAATACATGAGCATGAGCCATGGACATAGCACTATAGGTGGAATAGAATGGTGGTTGTGGAGAAGACAAAAAGGAGAAGATAGTCTCACATCAACTAGGCATATCAACAAGCTATGGATATGCCCATCAATAGATATCAATGTGAGTGAGTAGGGATTTCCATGCAATGGGTGCACTAGAGCTATAAGTGTATGAAAGCTCAAAAAGAAACTAAGTGGGTGTGCATCC
The DNA here is from genome assembly GCF_002162155.2 of Triticum dicoccoides. Classification (NCBI taxonomy): domain Eukaryota; kingdom Viridiplantae; phylum Streptophyta; class Magnoliopsida; order Poales; family Poaceae; genus Triticum; species Triticum dicoccoides. The sequence continues at coordinate 284,136,296 of NC_041384.1, read as the reverse complement.
AACTTGCTTGCTCATGAAGACCTGGGCATTTTGAGGAAGCCCATCATTGGAATATACAAGCCAAGTTCTATAATGAAAGATTCCCACTAGTATATGAAAGTGACAACATAGGAGACTCTCAATCATGAAGATCATGGTGCTACTTTGAAGCACAAGTGTGGTAAAAGGATAATAGCATTGCCCCTGAAAGCACAAGTGCTCCCTAGCTGGTTTTGGTAATTAATGTCAACATATCTCTTGTTGGACTAACACTTTTACCTAGTATGTTTTAGATAAGTTCAACAATGAAGTGGCATGGACTAGAGGATGTGGAAACCCTTCAAAATGCTAAGGATAAAGGATCGGCTCAAGCTCCAAGCTCAAGACTCTACATTTTCTATTTTAGTGATCCAAGATCACATTGAGTCTATAGGAAAAGCCAATAATATTAAGAAGGGATGAGGTGTTGCTTAATGGCTTGCTTTCTCGAAGTGCTTAGTGATATGCTCCAAATCCCTCAACCACTTTCTCACTTCCAAATATGTCCCACACCAAATATCCAACTCGTCCCCACCGATTCTTTCTATATGGAGCCACCGAGTTCAGTTGACATAGCCACTGCCAGAAACCCTAATCAGTTCGATCTCACTGATGGGATCTCCGTCTCACCGAGATGGGCTTGCAAACTCTCTATTACCCACTGCAATATTTTCGGTCCCACCGAGATGTGCAATCGGCCCCATCGAGTTTGCTTGGCCAACTCTCTATTTCACTTATTACCCAAATGGGTCCCACCGAGTTTGAGTAATCGGTCAAACCGAGTTTTGAATTTACCCTAACCCTAGCACATCGGTCCCACCGAGTTGATCCAGTCGGTCCCACCTAAAACCCTAACGGTCACTAGATTTGTTGAATCAGTCCGACCGAGTTTATCAATTCGGTCCCACCGAGATTAGCAAGTTGTGTGTAATGGTTAGATTTTGTGTGGAGGCTATATATACCCCTCCACCACCTCTTCATTCGTAGAGAGAGCCATCAGAACACACCTACACTTCCAACCTACTTTTTCTGAGAGAGAACTACCTACACTTGTGTTCGGGCCAAGATATTCCATTCTTACCATATGAATCTTGATCTCTAGCTTTCCCAAGTTGCTTTCCACTCAAATCCTCTTTCCACCAAATCCATATCTTGTGAGAGAGAGTTGAGTGTTGGGAGACTATCATTTGAAGCACAAGAGCAAGGAGTTCATCATCAACACACCATTTGTTACTTCTTGGAGAGTGGTGTCTCCTAGATTGGCTAGGTGTCACTTGGGAGCCTCCAACAAGATTGTGGAGTTGAACCAAGGAGTTTGTAAGAGCAAGGAGATCGTCTACTTCGTGAAGATCTACCGCTAGTGAGGCAAGTCCTTCGTGGGCGACGGCCATGGTGGGATAGACAAGGTTGCTTCTTCGTGGACCCTTTGTGGGTGGAGCCCTCTGTGGACTCGCGCAGCCGTTACCCTTCGTGGGTTGAAGTCTCCATCAATGTGGATGTACGATAGCACCACCTATCGGAACCACATCTCAAAATCTATGTGTCTCCAAATTGCGTTTGCACGCTCCAATCCCATCCCTTTACATTCTTGCAAGTTGCATGCTTTACTTTCCGCTGCTCATATACTCTTTGCATGCTTGCTTGATACGTATTGTGTTTGTTAAACTTGTGCCAAAACTCCACTTCAACCTAAAGAAATTAAAAACTGTAACTTTTAGCACTTAGTGTCTAATCACCCCCCCCCTCTAGACACCTCTTCTCGATCCTTTCAATTGGTATCAGAGCTTTGGTCTCCATTGCTTTGGTTTAAACACCATTGGAGGAAGATGGATGAGTCTACTTTGGGGAGTCTTAGACATAGAGTGCCTATTCTTGATGGAGAATATTTTCATGAGTGGAAAAATGAAATGCTTGAGATTTTCAATGAATATCATTTGAACAAGTACATTTCTAGCCCTTGTGCACCTCATATTGATCCTTTGCATCCTACCCTTGATGAGTCTATTGATATGATCCGCAACCTTATAACTGTTAATCTTATCACCAGAGGCCTGCCTAGAAACTTGATTGAATGTTTGCCTACTCTTGATTGTTCCTACACTATATGGAGATTTCTTGAGGAACGCTTTCCAAGTTATTCCTTGAAAAATCTAGATGAAATTCTCCATAAGTCTATTGCCTTGATTAAGATGAGCTCCAATGATCCCAAATTTGGTGACTGCTTATTTGAGCTTACTAATCTTACGAGTGCCAAAGGAGATGTTGGAATCATTAGCAATATCATTTCCAAAGCTATTAGAATTCATAAAGATAACCATAGAAATGATCATTTATCTAATGAATTACCCTCTCTAGGAGTTGGTCAATCACAAGATGATGTTGAACATGGATACTATGATGAGGATGATGATGAGAGTGACTATGATCTTAATGATGCAATGAGACACTTTGATCTTATGGCAAATCTTCGCGGCTACATGGCTGGAGGAAAGGAATGGGTTCTTGATAGTGGATGTACTGATCATATGACCGGAGATAAAGATATGTTCAGTGAGCTTGCTGAAAACGACGGCCCTCGAAAGTATGTCACCTTTGGTGATAACTCAAAGGGTAAGGTGGTTGGCCTAGGTAAGGTGGCCATCGCACATGATAGCTCCATACAAAATGTCATGCTCGTTGAATCTCTTGGGTACAACTTACTTTCAGTATCTAGACTTGCTGATTTCGGTTTCAATGTCCTATTTACTGAAGTAGATTCCCAAGTGTTTCGAAGAGACAATCATAAAATGGCCTTTACTGGTATACGTAGAGGTGATCTTTACATTGTTGATTTCACTAAAAAGGCTCAACCTAGAACTTGCTTAATTGCTAAATCTTCTAAAGGTTGGTTATGGCATAGACGATTAGGTCATGTTGGTATGCGAAACCTTGAAAAGCTTATTAAAGGAAATCATATCCTTGGCATTAACGATGTCATATTTGATAAGGATAGACTTTGCAACGCTTGTCAAGCAGGTAAACAGGTTGGAGGAAGGCATCCCGTGAAGAACATCATGACCACAAGGAGGCCACTCGAGCTACTTCACATGGATCTTTTTGGTCCTAACGCTTACAAAAGTCTCGGTGGAAATTCTTTTGGTCTAGTTATAATTGATGATTTTTCAAGATTTACGTGGGTGTTCTTTCTCGATGATAAATCGCAGGCCCAAAAGATCTTTAAAAACTTAGCTAGGAAGGCCCAAAATCAATTTGAAGTGAAAATCAAGAAGGTTCGCAGCGACAACGGAACGGGGTTCAAGAATGCAAAAGTGGACACCTTTCTTGACGAAGAAGGGATTTCACATGAGTTCTCGGCTACGTACACACCTCAACAGAATGGAGTTGTTGAGAGGAAGAACCGGACACTCATCGAAATGGCGAGAATGATGCTTGATGAGTACAAGACACCAAAGCACTTTTGGGCGGAAGCGGTTGAGACAGCTTGTCATGCAACAAATCGCTTGTATCTTCACAAGCTACTCGGCAAGACGGCATACGAGCTCCTCACCGGTAACAAACCACAAGTTGGATACTTTCGAGTATTCGGCTCAAAGTGCTACATTCTTGATAAGCAGCGTCGTTCTAAATTTGCTCCTAAGTCTCATGAAGGTTTCCTACTTGGTTATGGCTCAAACTCTCACACATACCGTGTCTACAATAATTTCAACCGAAAGGTTGAAGAGACGGTAGATGTGAAGTTTGATGAATCTAATGGCTCGCAAGTAGAGCAATTGCCAATTGATGTAGGAGACAAAGACCCTTCGGAAGCAATCCAAGACTTGTCTATTGGCAAGATTCGTCCAACGGAGGTGAAGGAGGGTACCTTGTCCGTCCAAGTGGAAGCCTCTACCCCACGACAAGGTGAACTAAGAGTTGATACGGAAGCATCCACAAGTGGGACATACCAAGAAGAAGAAAACGAGGAAGTGCACCAAGATGAACGCCAACAACCTTCTTCTCCACCACGACAAGAGAACGACAACGTCAACAATGAAGAAGGCCAAGAAGAAGAACAAGATGAAGAAGATGTTCAACCAAGATGAAGCAAAAGCTTTCATGAGTTCGAGCAAGAATTGCTAAAGACCATCCCGTCGAGCAAATCTGCAATGATATCCAAGCTGGGAGAATTACTCGCTCAAAAACTCGTTTAGCTAACTTTTGTGAACACTATTCATTCATCTCTAGCATTGAATCTATGAAGGTTGAAGAAGCATTGGAAGTTTCGGATTGGATAAATGCCATGCATGAAGAGCTACACAACTTTGAGAGAAATCAAGTTTGGACATTAGTTGAGAAGCCCAACAACAACCACAACATCATCGGTACAAAATGGGTGTTTCGCAACAAGCAAGATGAAGATGGACAAGTAGTTCGCAACAAAGCACGTCTCGTCACCCAAGGCTACACTCAAGTCGAAGGTATGGACTATGGTGAGACATATGCCCCCGTTGCTAGACTTGAGTCCATTCGCATCTTACTTGCCTATGCTAATCATCATGATATCACCTTGTACCAAATGGACATTAAAAGTGCTTTTCTAAATGGTGAAATAGAGGAGGAAGTTTATGTTAAGCAACCTCCCGGATTTGTCAATCCTAAGAAACCTAATCATGTTTACAAACTTCACAAAGCTCTTTATGGTCCTAAACAAGCTCCTAGAGCATGGTATAAATGCTTGACCAAGTTTCTTACTGAAAAAGGCTTTCAAATTGGAAAAATAGATTCTACTCTTTTTACTAAAAGGGTTAATGGAGAACTATTTGTGTGCCAAATTTATGTCGATGATATTATATTTTGATCAACTAACCCTCATTTTAGTGAAAAGTTTGGAAATCTAATGTCGGAGAAGTCTGAGATGTCAATGATGAGTGAACTCAAATTCTTTCTTGGTTTGCAAATCAAGCAAACTAAGGAAGGTACCTTTGTCTCTAAACGAAGTACACCAAGGACTTATTCAAGAAGTTCAATATGCAAGAATGCAAAGGTATGACTACACCCATGCCTACTAGTGGACATCTTGATTTAACCAAAGATGGTGAGTCGGTTGATCAAAAGGTTTATCGCTCTATGATTGGTTCATTGTTATATCTATGTGCTTCATGCCCCGATATTATGCGAAGTGTGTGCATGTGTGCACGATATCAAGTTGCTCCTAAAGAATGTCATATTAAGGCCATGAAAAGGTGTGACGCCCCCAATTTGACCGTACACTAAGCATACACGCAAACGTGTACGATCAAGATCAGGGACTCACGAGAAGATATCACAACACAACTCTACAAATAAAATAAGTCATACAAGCATCATATTATAAGCCAGGGGCCTCGAAGGCTCGGATACAAGAGCTCGATCATAGACGAGTCAGCGGAAGCAACAATATCTGACTACAGACATAAGTTCAACAAGTTTGCCTTAAGAAGGCTAGCACAAACTGGGATACAGATCGAAAGAGGCACATGCCTCCTGCCTGGGATCCTCCTAAACTACTCCGGGTCGTCGTCAGCGGGCTGCATGTAGTAGTAGGCACCTCCAGTGTAGTAGGAGTCGTCGTCGGTGGCGTCTGGATCCTGGGCTCCAACATCTGGTTGGGACAACCAGGTAGAAGGGATAGGGGGAAAAGAAGGAGAAAGCAACCGCGAGTACTCATCCAAAGTACTCGCAAGCAAGGAGCTACACTACATATGCATGGGTATATGTGTAAAGGGCCATATCAGTGGACTGAACTGCAGAATGCCAGAATAAGAGGGGGATAGCTAATCCTATCGAAGACTACGCTTCTGGCAGCCTCCGTCTTGCAGCATGTAGAAGAGAGTAGACTGAAGTCCTCCAAGTAGCATCATGTAGCATAAACCTAACCGATGATCCTCCCCTCGTCGCCCTGTGAGAGAGCGATCACCAGTTGTATCTGGCACTTGGAAGGGTGTGTTTTATTAAGTATCCGGTTCTAGTTGTCATAAGGTCAAGGTACAACTCCAAGTCGTCCTATTACCGAAGATCACGGCTATTCGAATAGATTAACTTCCCTGCAGGGGTGCACCACATAACCCAACACGCTCGATCCCATTTGGCCGGACACACTTTTCTGGGTCATGCCCGGCCTCGGAAGATCAACATGTCGCAGCCCTACCTAGGCACAACAGAGAGGTCAGCATGCCGGTCTAAATCCTATGGCACAGGGGTCTGGGCCCATCGCCCTTTGCACACCTGCATGTTGCGAACGCGGCCGGTGAGCAGACCTAGCAACCTCCATTACAAAGGAAGTTGTGTTACGCGGTCCAACCCAGCGTGCGCCGCTCAGTCGCTGACGTCACGAAGGCTTCGGCTGATACCACGACGTCGAGTGCCCATAACTGTCCCCGCGTAGATGGTTAGTGCGTATAGGCCAGTAGCCAGACTCAGATCAAATACCAAGATCTCGTTAAATGTGTTATCTTGAAGACACCGCGAACGCCGACCAGGGCCAGGCCCACCTCTCTCCTAGGTGGTCTCCACCTACCCTATCGCTCCGCCACAAAGATCCACCCAGAGGGCCGTCGGGACAAAGGTCCTTTCAGCCCCCAAATCCGTGAATCACTCGTGGGTACTCCTCGAGCCAACCCGACTTTAGTCATCACATGTATCATGTATAAAGTATAGGTATATACCCGTGATCAACTCCCGAGTGATCACGGCCCGATAGTATAGCATGGCAGACGGACAAGAATGTATGGCCACTGATGATAAACTAGCATCCTATACTAAGCATTTAGGATTGCAGGTAAGGTATCAACAGTTGTAGCAACAATGACAGGCTATGCATCAGGATAGGATCAACGGAAAGCAGTAACATGCTACACTACTCTAATGCAAGTAGTATAGAGGAGAGTAGGCGATATATGGTGATCAAGGGGGGGGCTTGCCTGGTTGCTCTGGCAAGAGAGAGTGGTCGTCAACACTGTAGTCGTACTGGGTAGCAGCGGCGTCGGTCTCGGTGTCTAGCGAGAGAAGAGGGGGAAGAAACAATAAATATAATGCAAACAAAAGCATGACGATGCATGACATGGCAAAGTGTGATGCTAGTTGTGCCCTAACGCGGTACGAGGTGGTACCGGTGAAGGGGGAAAACATCCGGGAAAGTATTCCCGGTGTTTCACGTCTTCGGGCAGAGGAGCCGGAGGGGGAAAGTTGCATGTTCGCTATGCTAGGGATGTGTGGCGGATGAACAGGCTGCATATTCAGATTCGACTCATCGTTCTGAGCAACTTTAATGTACAAAGTTTTCTCATCCGAGATACGGTTTATTTTATACGATTTACCAAAGTTTATTGCATTTTTTTGTTTTTCTTTATCTAGTTAATTCAAATAGCAAAATATGGCAGATTACATTTTATACCCACAAGTGCGCTAGCCTAAGCGTATGACAGTGGGGGCCAGGGGCCCAGTCAACTAGTCCGGTCAGCAGTTGACCAGTCAATGTTGACTAGTCAACATGGTCAAAATGAACCTATATGGCATACACTCATGTGTTAAATAGATTGTTTTAATTCAGTCTAATTAGCGGTGGCTGCCCATTGTCATATGCATGTTAAACTAAGTAGTAATTATACTAACCTAAACAACGGGGCTACCTCGCAGTGTGTCACTACTATCCTAATACACACACACTAATTACACAGGGCCGGCCACGCACGGCCGTGGCCAAGCCGGCCACACACAGCGCGCAACACCTAGGGGTTGAATATGTTCTATGTTAACAGAAGATAGCAATTTGTGATTTTCATAGAATTTAATTCATGCATCAAATGGATTTGGTCCAATGAACACATTTGAGCCTTGTCAAGTGTACTATCTTCCCATATTTTTTAGCCTGTTAACATTTGTTTAACCGCAGTTTAGGAGCAGTAGAGGGGGTTACTCGATGTAATATTCGCAAAGCTAGCCTCATCTACAGTAATTAGTAGCAGCAGCCAACACCAACAGGCGGCGGTGAGAGAAACAAAGCAGTAGCAAAGCGGGCGGCATGCACGCGGTCGCGCGTGCTGGGCGCAGGGCGGGACGGACGCGAGGCATGGGCGCGCACGTGCGTGCGAGTGGCTGCGGCAGCTGCAGGCAGTAGCAAGCAGGTGGGAGCAGTGGCGAGCGCGTGCAGGAACAGGCGGCTGCGGAGAGGCCCAGCGCGGGCAGCACGGCAGTAGCGGCAGCAGAGGAGGCGCGCGCAGGGGCAGCCAAGTGGGGCCCTCGCAAGCAGCAGAGCAGCTCGGCAGGTGCAGGCGGCCGGCGAGCGGGGCATACGGGCGGCGGCAGCAGCAGATGCAGAAGCAGCAGCGACAGCATGCGAGCACAGCAGCAACGGCGAGGCCACCCGCGGCCATGGTGTTGTGTGGGCACTCGCGCGTGACGGCGGGCGCAGCAGCTGCGAGCGTGGGCCGTGAGCAACGGCGACGGCAGGGAGGCAGCGACAACAGGCGAGCGGAGCAGGAGGCGGCCGTAGCGAAGCGGGGTACGGTGAGCAGGGGCGTGGGTGGTTCGATCGGGGCCGGATTCGACGAAGTTCGCCGGCGAGGCAGAGGAAGAAGACGGCGTCGTGGACGATGCAGCGGTGGCTCCCGGCTCGGTCCGGTGGCGCGGACGACGTAGCCGAGCACGGCGGGGGCGTGGACGGACTAGCTGGGCTCGGGGGCGACGGGGAGCGCGAGGGCGACGGCGGCCATGGCGGTGCTGCATTGGGGAGGCCCCGACGCGTCCAGGACAGAGAGAGAGGCGCGAGAGGATAGGAGAGGACGAGTGTTAGGGTTAGCTAGGACGAGGGGGCGACGCCAGCTTTATAGGTGAGCAGGGAACCGGCGGGCACCGCCGGATGGTTGCCACGGTGACGTCTGTGACCGTGGCGGCCATCGGGCACGGCCACGACTTCGTCCCTGTAGCGGGCGAGTGGGGAGGGATGGCTGGGCCGGCCTGGTCGGCTGAGCCGACTGGCCCAAGAGGCCAAGTGAGGAAAGGTGGCCTTTTGGTTTTATACTTTTTTAATCTATCTTTTCTGTTGATTTGTTTTCAAATTTATTTCCTATTTACTTTCGTTCTATTATTATGAATCCATCTCCTAAGATAGAATTTCAATTTAGTACACTGCCCCAAAAAGTTTGATGCAATAATAAAATACTTTGCATATTTTTATTATTAAAAGGCATTTAAATATTTGTTTTAGCTGTTGTTTCCTTTACCTTTGAGCATATAAACATTTTATTAAAATGTGGATTCATCACCATAATTACCTATGCATTATATGTCACCTCTCGAACATTTTAGTTTTAGCTTTTGAAAACTATTGTTGTTTGCCTTTAAATTTAAATTCAAATTAGAATCGTTTGAACTAACCCAAGATTAGTAACAGTAATCGTGGTGACACAGCATCAGTAGCAGGGGATTACTGTAGCTTGGTTATCCGGGTGTTACAATTCTCCTCCACTACAAGAAATCTCGTCTCGAGATTTAAGAGGTGGAGTTAAGGGGAAAGGAATTGGTTGCGAAATTCTAATGGATCCTCTCGTTCTGGGTTGCTCTTCTCGAAGAGGTCGATCCATTACACTGATGTCTTCAGTCGTCTGCTTTAGGTCATCATGATGAAGTCATCGTCCTTCCTTCAGGATCTTCACCGTACTTACGAAAGGGTAAGAAGGGAAAACTCTATATGGATGGATTCTAACAATATCGAGCATCAGACGATTAACTCAGGGAAGAAGCATAAGTATCTCTCAATTTGAAACTGAAGAAGATACCGAGAGCAAAGTAAGAAGGTACCATGAGAAGTTTCAAACGGATAGGCAATCGTTTGATGCCTAATCAAAAGGTGAAAGGGTTTCAGGGCAGCGAGAATAGGTATTGCGCCTCATACCAGAATAGATCAATAGACACGTGGACGGTGAATTACATACGAAGTCAAGTGTGAGGAATAACTTTGACATCAGGGTGTACAAGAGAGTCAGGTTTCGATCCTGTGGAACTGTGGGTTATGGGCCCACCATGTTGGTTAAAAGTAGGAGGAGCGGTGACATCTTGCATGGTCATGATAGCAAGGCAAGTCAGAGGGTAGCATGTCAGTTATGTTGGCAACAACGTCGGTACTAAGGGCGAGGGACGAAGAGAACCATTTTCCTGCTCGTTGAACGAGGCAGACCAATAGGCAAAGTTCTCGTCCAGCGGTGGTTACCGGAATGTCATCAATAAAAGTATCAGGGTCTTGCTAACAAAAGTGTACACCAAGGTGTTTACATAAGCAGGAGAATATTATTGCTTAGACCATAAATAGATCACCAGAAAGGTTAAACAAACCAATGTAAGGGAAATGTGATCATCAGATCAAACAGAACAATGGAAAGGAAAATGTGTTTAAACACATATTTTAGGGGTATATCCTTCCCAAGGACAAGCAGAACATGATATCTATGATAGGATATAACGTAGAAAACCCTTTAGGTAAGGAGGGAGGAATCTCATGACATTACCCATACAGTGGTGTTTGGGTAATTGACCAGGAAACATTTAGCATTGGGCTTCAAATGTTCTCTTTGAAAATTGGAGTACCATAGACATGCTTCGAGATAGCATTGACATGGTCTTCAATCAAAGGTCAGACTCTGGATACACGAAGGGATTCATCATTAAGCCATGGAGAGGATGAGGAGGTGGTTGATGGACTCAACAATAATTCAATGAGGTATCCAAAAAGATGGATTTCCACAGTTATGTGAACAAGGAGATAACATTTGTTGGATCAAATGATATAATGATGTATGCTCAAGGAAAAACATACACAATTAAACATTAGTTGAAAAGGGTGCCCAAAGTATGGCCTTAGGTAGCATGATCAAATGTTAGAATGGTGATTCAGTGATCAATAGTCTAAGAATGAATGTTCGACCATTAACTTCAAAGCAATAGGGTTGCTAGAAGGGTAGAATCCAAACAGCACCTTTCACCTGTTGGTATCCCGGTTAGAACCAACACGGGGACCAAGAAAGAAAGGTGATGGTGAGAAGTATTACCTGTATCAAGAATCCTTAAGAGGTGGTGAAATCCTCATGACTTTCTTGACATTAAAGATGGTAATACTCCAAGGTAAAGAAGAACAAATGCTGGATAGCAAGGAAATCAAGGTATAACACAAAACACGAACAAGTTTGTGTTGGAGGGAAGTCAATAAAGTGGTCGATGGTAACACAAATCATCGAGGGCAAGGATGGTATTTCTTCATCATGAACTCAATTGATATCTTGGAAGATCTCGGAATGCTGATGATGATCACGACACATTTGTCGAGAGATTTCATGAAGATGTAATCAATCGGTGATGACATCTAGTCAAACGAATGATAAGCGAAAGGTTATTGGAACCATGGTTATGACACAAACTCGAAATCAAGCTTGCGGTTCAATCCGAAATGATATGATGAGGAAAATCGACGTAAGCTTAGCTCATCATCGAGAATTGTGCTCCGTGAAGAAGGACCAGGTAGCACAGTTAAAATTTAGCACAATGATGATATAGCCGATCAGGCTAGGAATGACTTAAATGATTATTAACTCATACGCAACAACAATTACTTAAGAGTTATTGAATCAGAGTGCAGAATCGATTCACTTATTGGTGTCCTCGGTTGACGACAACCCAGAACCCAGGAAAATTGGAATCAGTGAGAAATAATAGTTGATGAAGAACCCATAAGAAGTTATGCAGTTCTATGATATTCTTGAGATACCAGAGTGTAATACACGATGGTAGATCAAAGTAAAGGTTGGTCGGGTGCAATGATCTGTAGAAGACAATTACTTCAACTTGTCCGAGAAATGCTATTTAAAGGAGAACATGGTCAGAACCACGTCCAGAGATACAAGATGAACTTATAACAGGGGGATAATTATTTTAAGAGAAGCTTCCATGATAAGGTATACATCGGGTCCATGGGCATGAACACAGGGTTCAAGGTCGACTCCCACTTGTTCAACATATAATCTTTCATTCACTGCTCTAGATAAAAATGATTTCAGTGTCAAAACCTACCTGGTGAATTACCAGAGGAGTATGACCCGTGAAAACTTTCGGGTTCACACAGATTAAGAAAGGCATAGGTTCAACCCATCAGGGCATTGTGGAAACATATACCACAAGCTTTAATAGTAAATAACAGATGCTCAAAAGTAGAGCATGGTTGGCAAAAGTAGAGGATACAATTTACCAAAGGCATTATGTATCAGGGAAAGAAGTCACGAGGTTATTGAATAAGGAGGACACTGTCGAATAGTAATCCAATAAAGGATCTGACGGTCCATAGCAGAGCTGATGTGAGCATCGGCACACAATTAGTTGAAGAAAGGATGAAGGGCATCAGATTATAGAACACCTGAATGATTCGATGCTTAGATATCAAAGGAATTATGATTTCCAAATAGAAGGATCAGAAGCAGACGCTCTGATCAAGGGTGGATAAGTTCAATAGACCTAAGGGTACAATTGACGACAATAGATTGGTCGAGATCCAGCTCATGTTTAAAATGGTGTTTGAGTCGGAAGGATGAATTCTAGCATCTGGTTGATGATTGCGAGCATTCACACTTATTGAATCAATGGGCTCAAAATGATAATGGCAAAGGATGCCAATAAGATTACTACACTTATGGGATTAACCATAATGCAAGCAAGCAAGAATTTCAAGAGCAACAAGCTGCTGAGGATTTTCGGAAGATCAAATAGTATTTCGAAGACTTTGGTGAAACACATGAACAACTAGGGAGAAACAAATCATCGGTGTGTGTGAGGATTAATTTGTAGGTCTATTCAGGTGACAAGGAACTGCAAGGCAGTAGGTACAAGGATTCTCGGAACAACAACGAGTATTTTGGGGTATCTTGTAATAACAAGAGCAACTGGGGACTAAGGTGAAAATGGCAAGTGCATGTAGTTATCTATAGGGGTTGATGGTGGAAGGAAATTGCAAACGCAATGAGCACAAGTTCTCGGGATAACATCGGGGAGTATCTTCTGAATCTTCTGGTGCAGCAGGCGATCATCTGTAATAAGGGGCTCTCCGGAAGGAAGTAATTACGAGAACCTAGAGTTAGAGTTAGCAAAACCTTTTAACCTGAATAGAAGAGTGATCAGAGTCCCAGAGTATAGACAAGGAATAAAAGATCCTAATACCACCCAAATGGCAATGTGGGCCCGTAAGCCACACAGCCATATTAGTAAAAGTTTTTCAATGACTAGACTCAACTTCGGCCAAGGAGTTGGAAAGGGGGATTCCTACAGGCAGTCGGCTCTGATACCAACTTGTGACGCCCCCAATTTGACCGTACACTAATCATACACGCAAACGTGTATGATCAAGATCAGGGACTCACGGGAAGATATCACAACACAACTCAACAAATAAAATAAGTCATACAAGCATCATATTACAAGCCAGGGGTCTCGAAGGCTCGAATACAAGAGCTCGATCATAGATGAGTCAGCGGAAGCAACAATATCTGAGTATAGACATAAGTTAAACAAGTTTGCCTTAAGAAGGCTAGCACAAACTGGGATACAGATTGAAAGAGGCGCAGGCCTCCTGCCTGGGATCCTCCTAAACTACTCCTGGTCGTCATCAGCGGGCTGCATGTAGTAGTAGGCACCTCCAGTGTAGTAGGAGTCGTCGTCGTCGGTGGCGTCTGGATCCTGGGCTCCAACATCTGGTTGCGACAACCAGGTAGAAGGGATAGGGGGAAAAGAAGGAGAAAGCAACCGTGAGTACTCATCCAAAGTACTCGCAAGCAAGGAGCTACACTACATATGCATGGGTATATATGTAAAGGGCCATATCGGTGGACTGAACTGAAGAATGCCAGAATAAGAGGGGGATAGCTAATCCTGTCGAAGACTACGCTTCTGGCAGCCTTCGTCTTGCAGCATGTAGAAGAGAGTAGACTGAAGTCCTCCAAGTAGCATCGTGTAGCATAAACCTAACCGATGATCCTCCCCTCGTCGCCCTGTGAGAGAGCGATCACCAGTTGTATCTGGCACTTGGAAGGGTGTGTTTTATTAAGTATCCAATTCTAGTTGTCATAAGGTCAAGGTACAACTCCAAGTCGTCCTGTTACCGAAGATCACGGCTATTCGAATAGATTAACTTCCTTGCAGGGGTGCACCACATAACCCAACACGCTCGATCCCATTTGGCCGGACACACATTTCTGGGTCATGCCCGGCCTCAGAAGATCAACACATCGCAGCCCTACCTAGGCACAATAGAGAGGTCAGCATGCCGGTCTAAATCCTATGGTGCAGGGGTCTGGGACCATCGCCCTTTGCACACCTGCATGTTGCGAACGCGGCCGGTGAGCAGACCTAGCAACCTCCATTACAAAGGAAGTTGCGTTACGCGGTCCAACCCAGCGCGCGCCGCTCAGTCGCTGATGTCACGAAGGCTTCGGCTGATACCACGACGTCGAGTGCCCATAACTGTCCCCGCGTAGATGGTTAGTGTGTATAGGCCAGTAGCCAGACTCAGATAAAATACCAAGATCTCGTTAAACGTGTTATCTTGAAGACACCGCGAACGCCGACCAGGGCCAGGCCCACCTCTCTCCTAGGTGGTCTCCACCTACCCTATCGCTCCGCCACAAAGATCCACCCAGAGGGCCGTGGGGACAAAGGTCCTTTCAGCCCCCAAATCCGTGAATCACTCGTGGGTACTCCTCGGGCCAACCCGACTTTAGTCATCACATGTATCATGTATAAAGTATAGGTATATACCCGTGATCAACTCCCGAGTGATCACGGCCCGATAGTATAGCATGGCAGACGAACAAGAATGTATGGCCACTGATGATAAACTAACATCCTATACTAAGCATTTAGGATTGCAGGTAAGCTATCAACAGTTGTAGCAACAATGACAGGCTATGCATCAGGATAGGATCAACGGAAAGCAGTAACATGCTACACTACTCTAATGCAAGTAGTATAGAGGAGAGTAGGCGATATATGGTGATCAAGGGGGGGGCTTGCCTGGTTGCTCTGGCAAGAGAGAGTGGTCGTCAACACTGTAGTCGTACTGGGTAGCAGCGGCGTCGGTCTCGGTGTCTAGCGAGAGAAGAGGGGAAGAAACAATAAATATAATGCAAACAAAAGCATGACGATGCATGACATGAAAAAGCGTGATGCTAGTTGTGCCCTAACGCAGTACGAGGTGGTACCGGTGAAGGGGAAAAACATCCGGGTAAGTATTCCCGGTGTTTCACGTCTTCGGGCAGAGGAGCCGGAGGGGGAAAGTTGCGTGTTCGCTATGCTAGGGATGCATGGCGGATGAACAGGCTGCATATTCAGATTCGACTCGTCGTTCTGAGCAACTTTAATGTACAAAGTTTTCTCATCCGAGATACGGTTTATTTTATACGATTTACCAAAGTTTATTGCATTTTTTTGTTTTTCTTTATCTAGTTAATTCAAATAGCAAAATATGGCAGAATACATTTTATACCCACAAGTGCGCTAGCCTAAGCGTATGACAGTGGGGGCCAGGGGCCCAGTCAACTAGTCCGGTCAGCAGTTGACCAGTCAATGTTGACTAGTCAACATGGTCAAAATGGACCTATATGGCATACACTCATGTGTTAAATAGATTGTTTTAATTCAGTCTAATTAGCGGTGGCTGCCCATTGTCATATGCATGTTAGACTAAGTAGTAATTATACTAACCTAAACAACGGGGCTACCTCGCAGTGTGTCACTACTATCCTAATACACACACTAATTACACAGGGCCGGCCACGCATGGCCATGACCAAGCCGGCCACACACAGCGCGCAACACCTAGGGGTTGAATATGTTCTATGTTAACAGAAGATAGCAATTTGTGATTTTCATAGAATTTAATTCATGCATCAAATGGATTTGGTCCAATGAACACATTTGAGCCTTGTCAAGTGTACTACCTTCCCATATTATTTAGCCCTGTTAACATTTGTTTAACCGCAGTTTAGGAGCAGTAGAGGGGGTTACTCGATGTAATATTCGCAAAGCTAGCCTCATCTACAGTAATTAGTAGCAGCAGCCAACACCAACAGGCGGCGGTGAGAGAAACAAAGCAGTAGCGAAGCGGGCGGCATGCACGCGGTCGCGCGTGCTGGGTGCAGGGCGGGACGGACGCGAGGCATGGGCGCGCACGCGCGTGCGAGTGGCTGCGGTGGCTACAGGCAGTAGCAAGCAGGTGGGAGCAGCGGCGAGCGCGCGCAGGAACAGGCGGCTGCGGAGAGGCCCGGCGCGGGCAGCACGGCAGCAGCGGCAGCAGAGGAGGCGCGCGCAGGGGCAGCCAGGGGGGGCCCTCGCAAGCAGCAGAGCAGCTCGTCAGGTGCAGGCGGCCGGCGAGTGGGGCGTACGGGCGGCGGCGGCAGCAGATGCAAAAGCAGCAGCGGCAGCATGCGAGCACATGAGCAACAGCGAGGCCACCCGCGGCCACGGTGCTGTGTGGGCACTCGCGCGTGACGGCGGGCGCAGCGGCTACGAGCATGGGCGGTGAGCAATGGCAACGGCAGAGAGGCAGCGACAGTAGGCGAGCGGAGCAGGAGGCGGCCGTAGCGAAGCGGGGTACGGTGAGCAGGGGCGCGGGTGGTTCGATCGGGGCATGGCCTCGCGCGCAGAGGCGCGTCCTAGGGCACAGCCAGGAGCGAGCGGCGAGGCATGGCACAGCGGCGACTACGGCTTGGGGCGCGGATCCACGAAGAAAAGAGAGGGGGAAGAAGCGGAGCTCACCAAGGGAGCACAAGGAGGCTCGGTGATAGCTTAGTAGCGCAGATGGTGGCCGGATTCGACGAAGTTCACCGGCGAGGCAGAGGAAGAAGATGGCGTCATGGACGACGCAGCGGTGGCTCCCGGCTCGGTCCGGTGGCGCGGACGACGTAGCCGAGCACGGCGGGGGCATGGACGGACTAGCTGGGCTCGGGGGCCATGGCGGTGCTGCATTGGGGAGGCCTCGACGCGTCCAGGACAAAGAGAGAGGCGCGAGGGGATAGGAGAGGATGAGGGTTAGGGTTAGCTAGGACGAGGGGGGCGATGCCAGCTTTATAGGCGAGCAGGGAACCGGCGGGCACCGCCGGATGGTTGCCACGGTGACGTCCGTGACCGTGGCGGCCATCGGGCGCGGCCACGACTTCGTCCCTGTAGCGGGCGAGTGGGGAGGGATGGCTGGGCCGGCCTGGTCGGCTGAGCCGACTGGCCCAAGAGGCCAAGTGAGGAAAGGTGGCCTTTTGGTTTTATACTTTTTTTTAATCTATCTTTTCTGTTGATTTGTTTTCAAATTTATTTTCTATTTACTTTAGTTCTATTATTATGAATCCATCTCCTAAGATATAATTTCAATTTAGTACACTGCCCCAAAAAGTTTGATGCAATAATAAAATACTTTGCATATTTTTATTATTAAAAGGCATTTAAATATTTGTTTTAGCTGTTGTTTCCTTTACCTTTGAGCATATAAACCTTTTATAAAAATGTGGATTCATCACCATAATTACCTATGCATTATATATCACCTCTCGAACATTTTAGTTTTAACTTTTGAAAACTATTGTTGTTTGCCTTTAAATTTAAATTCGAAATAGAATCGTTTGAACTAACCCAAGATTAGTAACAGTAATCGTGGTGACACATCATCAGTAGCAGGGGATTACTGTAGCTTGGTTATCCGGGTGTTACAAAAGGATAGTGAGATACTTAATCCATACACCAAATTTTGGCATTTGGTATCCAAAGAGGGCCTCCTTTGATCTTATTGGCTACTCCGACTCGGACTATGCCGATGACAAGGTTGATAGAAAGTCCACTTCGGGTACTTGTCAATTTCTTGGTAGATCTCTTGTGTCTTGGTCTTCCAAGAAACAAAACTCAGTATCCTTATGCACCGCCGAAGCGGAGTACATTGCCGTTGGATCATGTTGTGCTCAATTACTTTGGATGACCCAAACTCTTAAAGATTATGGGATATATGTGAAACATGTTCCATTACTTTGTGACAATGAAAGTGTTATTAAGATTGCTCACAATCCCGTGCAACATTCTCGAACTAAGCATATTGAAGTTCGTCATCATTTCATTCAAGATCATGTCGCCAAAGGGGACATTAATCTTAAGCATGTTCGCACTGAAAAGCAGTTAGCTGATATATTCAAGAAACCACTTGATGAGAAAGTGTTTTGCAGGTTAAGAGGTGAATTGAACATCATTGATGCTTCAAACTTGGAGTAGGAACTCCATTTGATACATGCAAGGCGTGAGCCTATGACTAATCCTTGATATTTCTCTTATGTTGACTATCTTAGTCTTGGATATATTTGCACCTTACATGTTATCTAACCCGTGTAGGTACTTGGATGAATCTAAATCTATGAGATTGCAACTCACTCACATCTTTAGTAATTTCTGTATCATCAAGTCTCTACACAATGGTGGATGAAGACAAGTAAGCACTCAACCATTCAAACATATCCTTTGACAAATTTTATGTTGAGTTTCATGATTGTCATTTTGGATACACAAGTGCTCTTCCTTGCAAGAACTAACCCATGTAGGTAGATGAACTCAAACTCCAAGTGGTGCTCCCAACTCTTGATGAGCTACATCAACCTTGAGCAACCCACACAAGTTCAACTACATGATCATGATCAACGCCACCACCCAAGGTATGTTATTCCATCTTAGAGAAGCTTTACTCCAAGTCATGAGTCAAAGCAACTCGACAAGATGTGAATACATCAAAAAGCTTAAACGAAAAATGGTAACCCCATTTTGAGCTTAAACGATGAGTATGACCTATGATCAAGTGATCTCACTTGACTCCTAAGTCAATATACTCTAACATAGGTGACTTTGTCGCCGACCAATTCTAGATGAAGTTCTCTTCAGTTCTTTTTGTGCTCTTGCATTTGTCTCATGCATATTTGTTTCCAACTTCATCTAGACTTCTTTTTGGTTTCTTTTTTTATTTTCTGTTCTGCATTCCTTGTATCAAATTCATTGCAAATCTTTCAGTTAATTCCTTGCAAATCCGTGTGAGATCTTACTTGTCTAGTGAGCTAAGGTGACAAGTGTTTTCTCTGTGATGAACTCGGTCTCACCGGTCTGATGCTTTCGGTCCAACCGAATCCTCTCGGTATAACCGAACCATACAACTTAGTGTCACCGATTTCACTACAGGAAAGACATCTTGCCACTTGCCTCTGCATTCTTCTTGATCCAGCTCCACTCAATGAATCTTGTCCTCGATTAGCATCCCATCCAACTTGCTGCTTTGTTCTGCAACTCAAGGACCAAACCCATCATGACAAAATCCAGAAGAACCCTTCTTGGAAATTGATGTCAAAGGGGGAGAGAGAGATCACATCAAAGCTTAATCATATCTATAGGGGGAGAGAATAGTCAAGGGAAGAAAGAGTAATCATCAAGGACCCCAGATGCTTGGTGTTCAAGAGGAGAGAAGTCACATGTCTTCAAGAGGGGAAAGACATGTTCATATTTGCTCGTTTGCATTAGCTCTGTTTATATCCTTTGAGCTCTAATTTTGCTCTGATTTTCTGTTCCTTATCTTTTCCCAGCATCCCATGCTAGATTCAGGGGGAGCAAGACATCTAAGGGGAGGAAATCCTTGAATTTATTGCACATCTTTACCTTTGGGGACATGTCTATATCCAATGTAGTACTTAGTACTCACTCTACATGTCATCCCAGTCTTGGTACTCTTGTGGTTTCTTTTGTTTGCTCTAACCAGTAGGTGTATCTGTGTTATCTAACCTTGTTTACGTAGGTTCATTCCATCCTAAGCCAACTCAATACCACAAGGTAAGTATATGCATCACAGTCATGCGTATGAGAAATTCTTGCTGATGTACATACTGTTTGCAAGAAGGACTCATGAGCATGAAGGTACACTTCTCATATTCACATCATTTGCTCTGATGCATATAGCCAAGATACATGTAACATGTTGCTTACTCTATCATGTTTATGCATTCACATGCTCCTATATTCCATATTCACATGATTGCACACATGTAGGGGGAGCCTATGCATGTTACATGTCTTTCCAAAGCTTTGCTTACTACTCTCTCTATCTTTATCTAAAGCTTTGATGTATGTTGTCATCAATTACCAAAAAGGGGAGATTGAAAGCACAAGTGCTCCCTAGGTGGTTTTGGTAATTAATGTCAACATATCTCTTGTTGGACTAACACTTTTACCTAGTATGTTTCAGATAAGTTCAACAATGAAGTGGCATGGACTAGAGGATGTGGAACCCCTTCAAAATGCTAAGGACAAAGTATTGGCTCAAGCTCCAAGCTCAATACTCTACATTTTCTATTTTAGTGATCCAAGATCACATTGAGTCTATAGGAAAAGCTAATACTATTAAGAAGGGATGAGGTGTTGCTTAATGGCTTGCTTGCTCAAAGTGCTTAGTGATATGCTCCAAAGCCCTCAACCACTTTCTCACTTCCAAATATGTCCCACACCAAATATCCAACTCGGCCCCACCAATTCTTTCTATCCGGAGCCACCGAGTTTAGTTGACATAGCCACTGCCAGAAACCCTAATCAGTTCGTTCTCACCGATGGGATCTCGGTCTCACCGAGATGGGCTTGCAAACTCTCTGTTACCCATTGCAATATTTCTGGTCCCACCGAGATATGCAATCGGCCCCACCGAGTTTGCTTGGCCAACTCTATGTTTCGCTTATTACCCAAATCGGTCCCACCGAGTTTGAGTAATCGGTCAAACCGAGTTTTGGATTTACCCTAACCCTAGCACATCGGTCCCACCGAGTTGATCCAGTCGGTCCCACCGAAAACCCTAACGGTCACTAGATTTGCTGAATCGGTTCGACCGAGTTTATCAATTCGGTCCCACCGAGATTGGC
The DNA here is from genome assembly GCF_002162155.2 of Triticum dicoccoides. NCBI lineage: Eukaryota > Viridiplantae > Streptophyta > Magnoliopsida > Poales > Poaceae > Triticum > Triticum dicoccoides. Next base: position 284,115,318 of record NC_041384.1, on the reverse strand, counting down.
AATTTGTGTGTAACGGTTAGATTTTATGTGGAGGCTATATATAACCCTCCACCACCTCTTCATTCGTAGAGAGAGCCATCAGAACAAACCTACACTTCCAACCTACTTTTTTTGAGAGAGAACTACCTACACTTGTGTTGAGGCCAAGATATTCCATTCTTACCATATGAATCTTGATCTCTAGCTTTCCCAAGTTGCTTTCCACTCAAATCCTCTTTCCACCAAATCCATATCCTGTGAGAGAGAGTTGAGTGTTGGGGAGACTATCATTTGAAGCACAAGAGCAAGGAGTTCATCATCAACACACCTTTTGTTACTTCTTGGAGAGTGGTGTCTCCTAGATTGGCTAGGTGTCACTTGGGAGCCTCCGACAAGATTGTGGAGTTGAACCAAGGAGTTTGTAAGGGCAAGGAGATCGGCTACTTCGTGAAGATCTACCGCTAGTGAGGCAAGTCCTTCGTGGGCGACGGCCATGGTGGGATAGACAAGGTTGCTTCTTCGTGGACCCTTCGTGGGTGGAGCCCTCCGTGGACTCGCGCAGCCGTTACCCTTCGTGGGTTGAAGTCTCCATCAACGTGGATGTACGATAGCACCACCTATCGGAACCACGTCTCAAAAATCTCCGTGTCTCCAAATTGTGTTTGCACACTCCAATCCCATCCCTTTACATTCTTGCAAGTTGCATGCTTTACTTTCCGCTGCTCATATACTCTTTGCATGCTTGCTTGATATGTATTGTGTTTGTTAAACTTGTGCCAAAACTCAACTTCAACCTAAAGAAATTAAAAACTGCAACTTTTAGCACTTAGTTTCTAATCACCCCCCCTCCTGACACCTGTTCTCCATCCTTTCAGCCCCTTCTCTCTTTTTCTCTCATTTTTTGTTTTTGTTCTTTTTGGGCCTTCTCTTTTTTATGGCCTCTTTTTCTATTTTTTTTATTTTTCGTCCGTAGTCTCATCCCGACTTGTGGGGGAATCATAGTCTCCATCATCCTTTCCTCACATGGGACAATGCTCTAAAAATGATGACCATCACACTTTTATTTACTTACAACTCAAGAAGTACAACTAGATACTTAGAACAAAATATGACTATGTGAATGCCTCTGGCAGTGTACCAGGATGTGCAATGAATCAAGAGTGACATGTATGAAAGAATTATGAGTGGTGGCTTTGCCACAAATACGATGTCAACTACATGATCATGCAAAGCAATATGACAATGATGGAGCGTGTCATAATAAACGGAACGGTGGAAAGTTGCATGGCAATATATCTAGGAATGGCTATGGAAATGCCATAATAGGTAGGTATGGTGGCTGTTTTGAGGAAGAAAAATGGTGGGTTTATGGTACCGGCGAAAGTTGCGCGGTACTAGAGAGGCTAGCAATGGTGGAAGGGTGAGAGTGCATATAATCCATGGACTCAACATTATTCATAAAAACTCACATGCTTATTGCAAAAATATATTAGTTATCGAAACAAAGCACTATGCGCATGCTCCTAGGGGGATAGATTGATAGGAAAAGACCATCGCTCGTCCCCGACTGCCACTCATAAGGAAGACAATCAAAAAATAAATCATGCTCCGACTTCATCACATAACGATTCACCATACGTGCATGCGACGGGAATCACAAACTTTAACACAAGTATCTATCAAATTCACAACTACTCAACTACCATGACTCTAATATCACCATCTTCATATCTCAAAACAATCATCAAGTATCAAACTTCTCATAGTATTCAATGCACTCTATATGAAAGTTTTTATTATACCTATCTTGGATGCCCATCATATTAGGACTAGTTTCATAACCAAAGCAAATTACCGTGCTGTTTAGGACTCTCAAAATAATATAAGTGAATCATGAGAGTTCATCTATTTCTTCAAAATAAAACCACCGCCATGCTCTAAAAAGATATAAGTGAAGCACTAGAGCAAATGACAAACTACTCCAAAAGATATAAGTGAAGACCAATGAGTAGTCGAATAATTATGCAACTATGTGAAGACTCTCTAACATTTAAGAATTTCAGATCTTGGTATTTTATTCAAACATCAAGCAAAATAAAAGAAAATAAAATGACGCTCCACGCAAAACACATATCATGTGGTGAATAAAAATATAGCCTCAAGTAAAGTTACCGATGAACGAAGACGAAAGAGGGGATGCCTTCCGGGGCATCCCCAAGCTTAGGCTCTTGGTTGTCCTTGAATATTGCCTTGGGGTGCCTTGGTCACCCCCAAGCTTAGGCTCTTGCCACTCCTTGTTCCATACTCCATCGAATCTTTACCCAAATCTTGAAAACTTCACAACATAAAACTTAACAGAATACTCGTAAGCTCCCTTAGTATAAGAAAATAAATCACCACTTAGGTACTGTTGTGAACTCATTCTAAATTAATATTGCTGTAATATCTAGTGTATTCCAACTTCTCTATGGTTCATACCCTCCGATACTACTCATAGATTCATCAAAATAAGCAAACAACACAATGAAAACAGAATCTATCAAAAACAGAACAGTCTGTAGCAATATGGAGGTTCCGAATACTTCTGTAACTCCAAAAATCCTGAAAAATTATGAAGTCCTAGGCAATTTGTTTTATTAATCTACTGCAAGTGGAATTGGTATTTTATCGCCCTCTGGTAAAAAATGAAAATTATTCTCGTGAGTGCATACTTTCTGTTTTTTACAGCAATATCAAATAACAATCACTCAAGAAGATCCTAAAGACTTTACTTGGCACAAACACTAATTGAAACATAAAAAATACAATCATAACATAGGATAGATGATTTATTTATTACTAAACAGGAACAAAAAGCAAGGAACAAAAATAAAATTGGGTTGCCTCCCAACAAGCATTATTGTTTAACACCCCTAGCTAGACATGATGATTTCAATGATGCTCACATAAAAGATAATAATTGAAACATAAAGAGAGCATCATGAATAATATAACTAGAACATTTAAGCCTAACCTACTTCCTATGCATAGGGATTTTGTGAGCAAACAACTTGTGGGAACAAGAATCAACTTGCATAGGAAGGTAAAACAAGCAAATCTTCAAGATTTTCAACACATAGAGAGGAAACTTGATATTATTGCAACTCCTACAAGCATATATTCCTCCCTCGTAATAATTTTCAGTAGCATCATGAATGAATTCAACAATATAACTATCATATAAAGCATTCTTTTCATGATCTACAAGCATAGAAAAATTACTATTCTCCACATAAGCAAAATTCTTCTCATTCGGAATAGTGGGAGTATCATAAGAAACCCGAATACTATAGATGGTTTCCACGTTAAAAGAGTAATGTTCAGAAAAAGGGTAATAATAATCATGAAAAGTTTTATAAATATAATCATCACTATTTTTTATAGCATAAGTGTCATCACAATAGTCATCATAAATAGGAGGCATGCTATCATCATAATAAATTTGCTCATCAAAACTTGGGAGACTAAAAATATCATCTCCATTGAACATATCATCCCCAAGCTTGGGAATAAGGATGGCAATGGGTAGGGTATAGGGCGGGCACAACAATCCCATACCCATGCCCATGTTGCTCATGGGCACAAAACCACAGCCATATCCATGCCCACGGGCACAAAACACTGCCCATACCCATACCCATACCCATCGGGCACCCATCGGGCAGCTCAATAATACATATATTATGCCATCACCAATACAAAATATAACAAAAATAATTAATTATCTCAATTCACAGTTAACAAGCATAAGTAAATAATCTGACTGTGTTCGCAAAACCAATGGTCAAACAATCACACGCAGTAGTAAATATCCTTATTACATGAGTAGCCCATATAGCAGTGCAAAATTATGTAAAACAAAAAAGTACATCTCCAAATATTGAAAGATGATTTTATTAAATAACAAATGTGCTTTCTATCGCAGCCGCCAACCAGTAGCTCCAAGTCTTCATTCTTGAGTGATAATTGAAGTAGATTCATCCTTCACATGATATAGATCAAAAGAACATGATTTAATTATGCAGCAATAATCTTACAATTTAACAGCAAAATCTTGAAGTGCAAACAACAAGGTTGCAACAAAAGTAGTTACCATCTCTTCTTCATTGTCCTCAAGAACACTTTGAAATGTTGCAAAGAGAGTGGAATTCTAGCCACCTAATGAAATAACCAACAATTAGTATGTAAACAGCAAGGTATTTCGAAAATAAGAATAAGATGCAAGTTCAAACATTGAGTACCTAATAAATTAGCACGAGACCAAGCTTGCATGCACATGAGAGATTGAGCCACATTAGGAGTAAGTCTACTATGGTGTGCACTAAGAGCTCTACCACTAGTACTGAATGCACATTCTGAAGCAACGGATGTTATAGGAATAGGCAATATATCACGAGCAAGTTTTTGTAAGGTAGGATACTTGAAGCCCTCAACCTTCCACCAATCAATGATGTCCAGGTCTTGTGTTCTAGGCAGAGGAGCTTCTTCCAAATACAATTCCAATTCTGTATGGGACGAAGAAGAAGAAGAAGGTGTAACAACACGATTGGACATATAAAGATCCAAGAGTTTCATGGCTTCATCCTCTTCTCCAGATGGGATTGAAGTAGCAAAAGCATCCCATGTATCCTCACATTCTGCTTTATCTTGGTATTGCTTTACCAAGTCAAACATTAACCCCCTCACTTTCTCTATTTCTTTGGATGCATGATGTCTTCCGTACAGAGGACGATACAGAGCATTGAGAATATGAAGTTTGTACCTTGGATCAAGGACTGTTGCAACTGCCATAAGACCATGTATATCTTTCCAATACTTCTCAAATTTATCCTTCATTTCCTCTGACATTTTTTTATAAGCTCATTTTCACTTTTACCCCATTTCCTTATGGCCAAACAAATGGTAACTACTTTAGGGAAAAAGAGATTTGTTGTTACATACTTAGTTCCTGAAAATGACTTAGTGATATCAAAGAAGAGCTTCAGCCTATCACACATTTCCTTTGCAAACTTCCAATCATCTTTGGTTGGGCAGCAATCAAATTTCTTTTCACGTGCCTTCAATTTTTCAAATATCTCTATGTATTGTAGGGCAATGCTTATCATAAGGTAAGTTGAATTCCATCTAGTCTTGCAGTCAAGATTTAACCTTCTGTTATACTCTATGTTCAATGTTTTTGCCATCTTTTCAAACTTTTCATGCCTTTTAGGCGTTGCCGACCAAAATGCAACACTATCACGTACTCTCTCTACACCTTCCTCTAAGGCACTCATTCCATCTTTCACAATTGGGTTTAATATGTGAGCAGCACAACACATATGCAGAAACTGGTCATCTAACATAAGAGAGCTAGTATCCAACTTATCTGGCAATATGGTCATAGCTTTCTCATTAGATGTGCAGTTGTCCAATGTGATAGTGGAAATCTTCCTCTCTAGGTGCCACTTAACAAGACACTCATACAAGGCTTCACATATGACCTCAGTTGTATGTGGGCATGGCACATAAGCAAACCTGACACCATAAACATAAATAAATCATGAGTGGCTACATAACCATGGTAATAATTTAAATTCTGGAATATTTAGAATTTTGCCTTATAAGAAAGCTCTTCAGGTTCCAAGAATCATCTATGTAGTGTGCCGTAACAGCCATGTAACCTCTCTTTTGATAGCCTGCTGTCCACAAATCTGTAGTGACAGCCACTCGGTGTTTGAAGCTTGCAAAAAAATTCACCATCTTCTTCCTCTGAGTAGAATGCATAGCTACAATGTCATTCCTAATAGTATTTCTGCTCACCATCTTGAACAATGGTTGCAAATAAGAACAAAACCTACGAAAACCATGGTGATCCACCATAGATAAAGGGTACTCATGTTCGCAGATCATCAGTGCAAGCTCTCTCCTAGCCTTCTCTTGATCAAAAGTGTAATTTTCAACATTTACTTTTCCACCTTCAGCCGCTGTCAACTTTAATTTTTGTTGCTTTGGACCCATAGGTACATGCCTAGTAGGACAAGAGGCCAAATGAGCATGCAAATGTTTGGTTCCATGTGTACCAAGCGCACTAAGTTTTGTGTGACAATAATTGCATTCAGCTTTCCATACTCCATCAATAAGTTTCTTTTCCATCTCATCCCATACTGCTGATGTGAGCTTCCTCTTACTACCAACTTTGCTTGTTGTACCAGCAGTAGCAATTTGAGATGGAGCAGCTTCACATATTGGAGTGGCCTGAGCATCAGATGCTGGGGCACTAGCTGAGTTCACATTTTCAGTGTTTGCCACAGCTGAGAGTTGTGCTTCATCTTGAGAAGCATGTAAACTATGCATAATACAAAACAACCAAGTTTCTAAACTGTATAGAAGATAGTCTTCAGTTTTAGTAAAAATGAACCAAGGTACAGAATCTTTAAAATGTAAAAATCGGAAATATTGTGATCGCTAAATAGCAATATTTAAAATGAGAATAACCGGTAACTAATTAACATTCTTTCCACCAAAATCATACAACAGAAGAATCTTAATTGGAAGTTTATAGATATTAACTAATTAGTCAAACGGGAAAACACAATAGTGCACACACGAATACATACATGTACTGCATACACTAGTATAAGACTATTATTCAGTTTGGCGTACACTAGTATAGGAATCCTTTTCTACTATTCACGCATGCACGTACTATTACCTAGAGCAGAAAGCATATAGAGATTATATTAATATGTATAGAGGTTATGATCATGGACTAAGATAATTGTGAGACTCTATTCTGTCGCACCTACCCTGATCGTTGAAGCTAACAGTTTGCTCAAAATGCATTTTAGTGGACGATAATATGCACTGAAATTCAATCATGGCATTTTTTTGTCAGTATAGCATGAACTTGATAGAGACTAGCCAAATAAATTTCACTTGGTTTCATCTACTTATATTCTTCAGGGTCACATGAGGCCATGACTGAGGTACCATTCACTCATGCCATGCATGATGCATCTGACCATGAAAACTGCAGGTGCAGGTTCGCAAGCCGTGCATGGAAATTGATATTTTGCAGTTTGTTTAAGGAATCCGACAGCGTCCGGTCCAAGAATGAGAATTATGTGTTTTCTTAATAGTGACTTGAATCTAAAATCATAAAAGTATGTTTGTAGTTCAGCCATGCTTTGCGTATTCAATTTCTTTTATTTTTAACAAGAACACAAACAACCAAGTTTCTGAACTGTATGGAAGATAGTTTTCAGTTTCAGTAAAAATTGAAATATTGTGATCCCTAAATAGCAATATTTAAAATCAGAGTTACCAGTAACTACTTAGCATTCTTCGCACCAAAAACATGCAACAGAAGAATCTTAACTGGAAGCTTATAGATATTAACTTGTTAATTAAACGGGCAAACACAATAGTACACACACGAATACATCCATGTAGTGCGTACACTAGTATAGGAATATCCACCAGTTTGACATACACTAGTACTGAACAAGAACTCATTCGATATACACTAGTACTGAATCAGTTCATACTCATTTTGTACGAATAGGTAAGATTCATACCCTAAACGTCGGCAGTTTTGCCTGGTCATCGGAGCGGTCCTGCTCCCTGCCATATGGTACTAGCTCGCGGCCCACCTCGTCATTGTGGCCTACCTCACCTTCACCGCAGCCCCGTGCAGGGATGGTCACCACGGACGGCGACTTAGATGGCTCATCGCTGGGAGCCTGGGACAGATGGAGATTTCAAAGAAAAAGGGAAGGTTCTGGGAGGACGGCCAGGAGAAGAGGAGACGAGGACGTCAATTTGTCAACGATTATATGGGAAAAATCATGTTGTAGCATATACTCGGGGCTGGTAGAGTAATTTATGGCAGAGTAATTTCCTTTTCCTTTATTTTTGATCTGATTTCCTTATACTCTTTAGATAACAAATGTGATTACGTGGCTACAAGGAAAGAGTTAATGGGGCAGGGAAGAAAGGTTGTCAGACTATCGGGTCGGGTTCGGGTATACTCACGGGTAAAGAATTATGCCCATGCCCTACCCACGATTAATCGGGTCGGGTTCGGGCGCTGCCCATGGGCACAAAACCATGCCCATACCCTGCCCATTCGGGCCGGGTACCCACGGGTACCCATGCCCATGGGTAAAATTGCCATCCTTACTTGGGAAAAACATTAATTGTAGCAAATAATTTCTCAAACATGTCATTCTCATCCAACATAGCATCCCCAAGCTTGGACCTTTTCATATCATAAGCATAATCACTCTCATCATTAATAGTATGGATAGCACCAATAGTATAACAATTATCATCATCACAATGAGTAATAGGAGCAACATCATTTGGGAGGGATACCTTTTGACCTTTGCTTATCTATCTTTTCTTTCTCTTCTTCACATCATGTGTGGGTTTAATCCTCTTTTCGGAGCTCCTTATTAATGAGATTGGTTGAATAGAAGGCTACTCCTCGTTACCTGATTCATCATAAGAAATAATATGAGGATATTGGGAAGTCTCTTCCCTTTCATTAGTATTATCTTCATCTTCTATTTGTTTTCTTGTCTTTTTGTAATTGGCAATATAAGGATTTTGAATGCAATTCACCGCACAATACATATAAATTTCCTCTAGATCAAAGTCAAGAACTTTATCAAGGGCAAATTCTGGAATATCCTTAGTTATACGTTTCATTTCTTTATAACCCAAAAGCAAACTAAGTTCATTATGATGCGCAAGGGAAATCAAGTCATCACAATTTTTGGACACGATTCGATCATGAAACAATTTGCATTGTATATTTAAATGACCATGTTCATTGCAAAGTTTACAAGGATGGCTAGGAAAATTTAATTTTTCAGCACAAACATCTAGCCTTTCTTGCAACCATTTACTTTCTAAATACTTATGCCTCTTGCAAAATCTATCTTCCCTATTTGGTGTGTACTTCCAAACCCTATGCACTCCACAAAAACTGACATGCTTATAAGAGACATTTTCATCATGACTAGTGCAGTCATCATTAGTACTATGGATATTCAAAGAGTTCGTACTAACAACATTGCAATCATGCTCATCATTCAAATATTTAGTGCCAAACATTTTAATGCATTCTTCTTCTAGCATTTTGGCACAATTATCGGAATCCTTATTTTCATGAAACATATTAAAAAGATGAAGCATATGAGGTACCCTCAATTCCATTTTTTGTAGTTTTATTTTATAGACTAAACTAGTGATAAAACAAGAAACTAAAAGATTCGATTGCAAGATCTAAAGATATACCTTCAAGCGCTAACCTCCCCGGCAACGGCGCCAGAAAAGAGCTTCGTTGACGGGGTGTTAGTGTCGCTTTCCTCACCTCCCTGGCAACTGCACCAGAAAAGAACTTGATGTCTACTACACAACCTTCTTCTTGTAGTCGTTGTTGGGCCTCCAAGTGCAGAGGTTTGTAGGACGGTAGCAAATTTCCCCCAAGTGGATGACCTAAGGTTTATCAATCCGTGGGAGGCGTAGGATGAATATGGTCTCTCTGAAGCAACACTGCAACCATATAACAAAGAGCCTCTTGTGTCCCCAACACACCCAATACAATGGTAAATTGTATAGGTGCATTAATTTGACGAAGAGATGGTGATACAAGTGCAATATGGATGCTATATATAGGTTTTTGTAATCTGAAAATATAAAAACAGCAAGGTAACTAATGATAAAAGTAGGCAAAAACGGTATTGCAATGCGTTGAAACAAGGCCTAGGGTTCATACTTTCACTAGTGCAAGTTATCTCAACAATAATAACATAATTGGATCATATAACTATCCCTCAACATGCAACAAAGAGTCGCTCTAAAGTCACTAATAGCGGAGAATAAACGAATAGATTATTGTAGGGTACGAAACCACCTCATTGTTATCCTTTCTGATCGATCTATTCAAGAGTTCGTAGTAAAATAACACGAAGCTATTCTTTCCTTTCAATCTATCCTAGAGTTCGTACTAGAATAACACCTTAAGACACAAATAAACCAAAACCCTAATGTCACCTAGATACTCCAATGTCACCTCAAGTATCCATGGGTATGATTATACGATATGCATGACACAATCTCAGATTCATCTATTCAACCAACACAAAGAACTTCAAAGAGTGCCCCAAAGTTTCTACCGGGGAGTCAAGACGAAAACGTGTGCCAACCCCTATGCATAAGTTCACAAGGTCACGGAACTCGCAAGTTGATCACCAAAACATACATCAAGTGGATCACGTGAATATCCCATTGTCACCGTAGATAAGCACATGCAAGACATATATCAAGTGTTCTCAAATCCTTAAAGACTCAATCCGATAAGATAACTTCAAAGGGAACACTCAATCCATTACAAGAGAGTAGAGGGGGAGAAACATCATAAGATCCAACTATAATAGCAAAGCTCACGATACATCAAGATCGTGCCAAATCAAGAACATGAGAGAGAGAGAGAGATCGAACACATAGCTACTGGTACATACCCTCAGCCCAGAGGGTAAACTACTCCCTCCTCGTCATGGAGAACGTGGGATGATGAAGATGGCCACCGGAGAGGGATCCCCCCTCCAGCAGGGTGCCGGAATGGGTCTAGATTGGTTTTCGGTGGCTACAGAGGCTTGCGGCGGCGGAACTCCTGATCTAGGTTTCTTTCTGGAAGTTTGGGTATATATAAGACGTGTTGGAGTCGGGAACAAGTCAGTGGGGTCCCCGAGGCAGCCACGAGATAGGGGGGCACGCCCAAAGGGGTAGGTCGCGCCCCCCACCCTCATGGTGGCCTCGGGACTCCTCTGGTCTATCTCCGGTACTCCGTGGGCTTGTTCTGGTCCAAAGACAATCTCCGTGAATTTTTAAGTCGATTGGACTCTGTTTGATTTTCCTTTTCTGTAAAACTCAAAAACAAGGAAAACAGAAATTGGAACTGGGCTCTAGGTTAATAGGTTAGTCCCAAAAATCATATAAAATAGCATAAATGCATATAAAACATCATAGATGGATAATATAATAGCATGGAACAATAAAAAATTATAGATACGTTGGAGACATGTCATTTATCACCAAAGGTGACATACTTTCGAGGGTCGTTGTTTTCAGCAAGCTCACGAAACATGTCCTTATCTCTGGTCATGTGATCGGTACATCCACTATCAAGAACCCATTCCTTTACTCCACCCATGTAGCCGCGAAGATTTGCCATAAGACCAAAGTGTCTCATAGACTCGTCGAGATCAAAGTCACTATCATCATCCTCATCATAGTATCCATGTTCAACATCGACTTGTGATGGATCAATTCCTAGAGACTGTGATTCATTAGATAAATGATCGTCACAATAATCATCTTTATGAATTCTAATGGCTTTGGAGATGATATTGCTAATGATTTCGACATCTCCTTTGGCACGCATAAGATTAGTAAGCTCAAATAGACAATCACCAAATTTAGGATCATTGGAACTCATCTTACTCAAAGTAATAGACTTATGAAGAATTTCATCTAAGTTTTGCAAGGAATAATTTGGAAATCGTTCCTCAAGAAATGTCCATATGGTGTAGGCACAATCAAGAGCAGGCAAGCTAGCAATCAAGTTTCTAGGTAATCCTCTAGTGATTAAATTGACAGTTCAAAGATTATGGATCATGTCAATAGACTCATCAAGGGTAGGATGCAAGGGGTCAACAAGGCGCGTACAAGGAGTAGTAATGTGTTCGTTCAAGTGATATTCAATGAAAATCTCAAGCATCTCAATTTTCCACTCATGAAAGAACTCTCCATCAAGTATAGGCACTCTATGTCTAAGACTCCCAAATGTAGGCTCATCCATCTTCCTCCAATGGAAATTAAACCAAAGCAATGGAGACCAATGCTCTGATACCAATTGTAGGATCGAGAAGAGGTGTCTAGAGGGGGGTGATTAGATCCTCAACAAAGAAAAGTAGAAGTTCTTAATTTCTTTAAGTTAAGGTGGAGTTTTACCACAAGTTTAAACATTCACAATACATTTCAAGCAAGCATGGCAAAGAGTATATGAGCAGCAAAAAGAAAGCATGAAACATGCAAGAAAGTAAAGGGATGGGATTGGAGTGTGCAAACGCAATTGGAGACATGGAGATTTTTGGCATGGTTCCGATAGGTGGTGCTATCGTACATCCACGTTGATGGAGACTTCAACCCACAAAGGGTAACGGTTGCGCGAGTCCACAGAGGGCTCCACCCACGAAGGGTCCACGAAGAAGCAACCTTGTCTATCCCATCATGGCCATCGCCCACGAAGGACTTGCCTCACTAGGGTAGATCTTCACGAAGTAGACGATCTCCTTACCCGTACAAACTCCTTGGTTCAACTCCACAATCTTGTCAGAGGCTCCCAAGTGACACCTAACCAATCTAGGAGACACCACTCTCCAAAAGGTACTAGATGGTGTGTTGATGATGAACTCCTTGCTCTTGTGCTTCAAATGATAGTCTCCCCAACACTCAACTCTCTCTCATGAATTTGGATTTGGTCGAAAAGATGATTTGAGTGGAAAGCAACTTGGGGAAGGCTAGAGATCAAGATTCATATGGTTGGAATGGAATATCTTGGTCTCAACACATGAGTAGGTGGTTCTCTCTCAGAAAATGTATGTTGGAAGTGTAGGCACGTTCTGATGGCTCTCTCCATGAATGAAGAGTGGATGGAGGGGTATATATAGCCTCCACACAAAATCTAGTCGTTACACACAATTCTCCAAACTCGATGGGACCGAAGCAAGAAATTCGGTCAGACCGATTTAGTTCAAAATGTGAATGTTAGGCATTTCGATGGGACCGATATGATCAACTCGGTGGGACCGATGTGCTAGGGTTAGGGTAAAACCTCAACTCGGTTTGACCGATTACACAAACTTGGCGGGACCGATTTTGGTAATAAGAAAAACAGAGAGTTGGTCAAGCAAACTCGGTGGGACCGATTGCATATCTCGGTGAGACCGAAATTATTGCAACAGGTAATAGAGAGTTTGCAAGCCCATTTCGGTGAGACCGATATCCCATCGGTGAGACCGAACTGATTAGGGTTTCTGGTAGTGGCTATGTCAAGTGAACTCGATGGCGCTGGATAGATCAAATTGGTGGGGGCGAGTTTGACTTTTGGTTTGGGACATATGTGGATGTGAGAAAGTGGTTGAGGGCGTTGGAGCATATCACTAAGCACTTTGAGCAAGCAAGCCATTAAGCAACACCTCATCCCCTTTTAATAGTATTGGCTTTCCTATGGACTCAATGTGATCCCGGATCAATAAAATGAAGGTGCAGAGTCTTGAGCTTTTGAGCTTTTGCCAATCCTTTGTTCTTAGCATCTTGTAGGGGTTCCACATCCTCTCGTCCACGCCACTCCATTTGTTGAACTTATCTGAAATATACTAGATAAAAACATTTGTCCAACAAGTGATATGTTGGCATTAATTGCCAAAATCACCCAGGGAGCACTTGTGCTTTCAAAGGTCCCATGTAATCAAATCCCCAAACATCAAATGGCTCAACAGCAAGCGAATAATTCATAGGCATTTCTTGATGCTTACCGATATTACCTATTCTTTGACATTCATCACAAGATAAGACGAACTTACGTGCATCCTTGAAGAGAGTAAGCCAATAAAATCCAGATAGCAATACCTTGTGAGCAGTTCGATCTCCAGCATGATGCCCTCCATAAGCTTCAGAGTGACATTTACGTAGGATTTGTCCTTGTTCAGGCTCAGGTACACAACGCGTAATAATACCATCTACTCCTTCTTTATAAAGATGTGGGTCATCCCAAAAGTAATGTCTTAAATCATAGATTTTTTTCTTTTGTTGGTATGTAAAGCTAGGCGTAAATATTTAGCAACAATGTAATTAGCATAATCAGCATACCAAGGAGTACTTTGAGCAACATTTATTTCAGCTAACTGCTCATCAGGAAAACTATCATCAATAGGTAGTGGGTCATCAGGTACATTTTCAAGCCTAGATAAATTATCGGCTACGGGGTTCTCAGCTCCTTTTCTATCAATGATATGTAAATCAAATTCTTGTAACAAGAGAACCCATTGAATAAGTCTAGGTTTGGCATCTTTCTTTTCCATAAGATATTTAATAGCAGCATGGTCTGTGTGAACAGTTACTTTGGAATCAACAATATAAGGACTAAATTTATCACAAGCAAACACCACTGCTAAGAATTCTTTTTCAATAGTAGCATAATTTGTTTGAGCACTGTCTAGAGTTTTACTAGCATAATGAATAACATCCAGTTTCTTATCAACTCTTTGTCCTAGAACAACACCAATAGGATAATCACTAGCATCACACATAATTTCAAAAGTCAAGTTCCACTCAGGTGGTTGAACAATATGTGCAGAAATTAAGGCTTTCTTGAGTGTTTCAAAGGCTTCTAAACAATCATCATCAAAAAACAGAAGGAATATCCTATAGAAACTAGCATGACCTAAGAAACTACGAATAGCTTTTATATCGTTAGGACATGGCATTTTCTCAATTGCATCAACCTTAGCTTTGTCCACTTCAATACCTCTTTCAGAAATTTTATGACCCAAGACAATGCCTTCATTAACCATAAAGTGGCACTTATCCCAATTCAAGTCAAGATTTGTTTGTTCACATCTCTGCAAAACTCGATCAAGATTAATTAAACAATCATCAAAATACTTCCCACAAACAGAGAAGTAATCCATGAAAACCTCTACAATCTTTTCACAAAAGTCAGAGAATATAGCAGTCATACATCTTCAAAGTTGCGTTTAATTCTTTCCAAAAGATCCCACTGGAATTCAATAGTCTTCTTCATAAAAGAACCATCACAAAAAGTATCAAGCATGGTTTGATCATTACGAGAAAGTCGAGCATAAAAGTTCTGGATAATAGTCGCCTTCATGATTGGGGCATGAATATAACATTGACTTAAGCCTCCCCCAAGCTAGAGAGATACTTTCTCCTTCACGAGGCCAAAAATTATATATATAATTCCGATCACGATGAACTAGATGCATAGGATAATTTTTTTAATGGAACTCCAATTTCAAATGATTCCAATTCCAAGATCCAATATCATCGCATATCCTATACCATGCCAATGCCTTTACCTTCAAAGATAAAGCAAAAACCTTCTTCATAACTTCATCTCCGGGTAAACCTGCAAGCTTGAACAATCCACAAATTTGTTCTACATATATCAAGTGCATATCAGGATGTTCGGTTCCGCCTCCTACATAAGGATTAGCTAGCAGTTGTTCTATCATACCCAAAGGAATTTCATATTCAATATTTTCAGTAGGTGCAGTAGGTTGAGAGATAGCTAATTGTGGTTCCGGTCGAGGTGAAGATACCCCGAACAAACCCCTTAAAGGATTGTTTTCCATAGTAACAAGTGACAATAAATTTCAGCACACTATATAAATGTTTCCTTACCAAATTCCACTTACCAAAGGCGCTTCACTCCCCGGCAATGGTGCCAGAAAATAGCCTTGATGACCCACAAGTATAGGGGATCAATTGTATCTCTTTTCGATAAGTAAGAGTGTCGAACCCAACGAGGAGCAGAAGGAAATGACAAGTGGTTTTCAACAAGGTAATGTCTGCAAGTGCTGAAATTGCATGTAGCAGAGTAGTTTGATAGCAAGGTAATTTGTAACAAGCAAGTAACGATAATAGTAGAAAAAGTGCAGCAAGGTAGCCCAATCCTTTTGACGCAAAGGATAGGCCAAAACGGTCTCTTATAATAAGCAAAGCGTTCTTGAGGGTACACGGGATTTTCATCTAGTCACTTTCATCATGTTGGTTTAATTCGTGTGTGGTACTTTGATAATTTGATATGTGGGTGGACCGGTGCTTAGGTGTTTTTCTTACTTGAACAAACCTCCTACTTATGATTAACCCTCCCTCAAGCGTCTGCAACTATGAGAAAAGTATTAAGAATAAATTCTAACCATAGCATTAAACTTTTGGATCCAATCGGTCCCTTACGGAATAGCACATAAACTGGGGTTTAAGCTTCTGTCACTCTCACAACCCATCATCTAATTGCTACTCCACAATGCATTCCCTTAGGCCCAAATATGGTGAAGTGTCATGTAGTCGACGTTCACATGACACCACTAAGGGAATCACAACATACATACTATCAAAATATCGAACACATATCAAGTTCACATGATTACTTGCAACATGATTTCTCCCGTGACCTCAAGAACAAAAGTAACTACTCACAAATGATAATCATGCTCAAGATTAGAGGGGTATTAAATAGCATATTGGATCTGAACATATAATCTTCCACCAAATAAACCATATAGAAATCAACTACAAGATGTAATCAACACTACTAGTCACGCACAAGCACCAATCTATAGTTCTGGTAACAAGATTGAACACAAGAGATGAACTAGGGTTTGAGAGCAGATGGTGTTGTTGAAGATGTTGATGGAGATTGCCCTCCCCAAGATGGGAGAGTTGTTGGTGATGATGGTGACGATTATTTCCCCCTCCAGGAGGGAAGTTCCCCTGGCGGAATCGCTCCACCGGAGGGCAAAAGTGCTCCTGCCCAAGTTTTGCCTCGAGACGGCGCCGCTCCATCCCGAAAGTCCTCCCCTTATTTTTTTCTAGGTCAAAATGACTTATATACCAGAAGATGGGCACCGGAGGTGGGCCTGGGTGAGCACAACCCACTAGGGTGCGCCTGGGCTCCTGGCGCGCCCTGGTGGGTTGTGCCCACCTGGTGGGCCCCCTCTGGTAGTTATTTGCTCCAATATTCATCAAATATTCCATAAAAATTCTCCGTGAAGTTTTAGCTTATTTGGAGTTGTACAGAATAGGTCGCCTGACGTAGCTTTTCTAGGTCTAGATTTGCAGCTGCCGGAATTCTCCCTCTTTGCGTATACCTTGCATATTATGAGAGAAATGGCATTAGAATTACCCCAAAAACATTATTATGGATAAAAACATCTTAAATAACAGTAAGAAAACATGATGCAAAATGGACATATCAAATATCATTTACCTCTGTTTTAAAAACCTGAGCTCTGGCACCTCTGTAAATCACTGCTTCCCTCTGCGAAGGGACTATCTATTTACTTTTATGTTGTGTCATCACCTTCTAAAACAAGCGCCAGAACCTAAGAGCACTACTGTCATGACTTATGCATTGTGTGTAGCTAATGTTGGGTGCATCATGACTGGATCTTTTCTACCATGAATTACAATGTGTAGTCACTGCTTGGACTTCGGAGGTGCTCTGCATTTATGTTTTGCAGTCTCAGAAAGGGCTAGCAAGATACCACTATTGTCATATTATATCATGGTTGTTTAGACAACGTGTTGCTGTTTGAGATATATTATTATTGCTCGCTAGCTGATTATGTCATTGATATGAGTTAATATAATCTTTAAGAGTTACTGTCGGCATGGTTAGTTATAATGTTGGCTGAAAACCTGGGTGTTGTTTAAGCTTATTTATGCAAACAAGAGCAAAAGAGTTCGTAAAAGTTTTTCTTTTTCACTTTCAGTTTATCAACTGAATTGCTTGAGGACAAGCAAAGGTTTAAGCTTGGGGGAGTTGATACGTCTCCAACGTATCTACTTTTCCTAATGCTTTTCCTCTTGTTTTGGACTCTAATTTGCATGATTTGAATGAAACTAACCCCGGACTGACGATGTTCTCACTAGAACTACCATGGTGGTGTTTTTGTGCAGGAATAAAACTTCTCGGAATGGAACGAAACTTCGCGAGGAATTTTAATACAATAAACAAGAATTTCTGGAGCCAAGAACCACTGGAGGGGGGCACCTGTGTGGGTACAACCCACTAGGGCACGCCCCCCTCCTGGCGCACTCAGGTGGGTTGTCCCCACCTAGTGGCCCCACAGACCATAATTCCAACTCCATAAATACCTATTTTTCAGAAAAATCAAGGAGAAAGAATTATCGCGATCCACGAGACGAAGCCGCCGTCACCTCATGTTCTTCATCGGGAGGCCAGATCTGGAGTCTGTTTGGGGCTCCAGAGAGGGGGATCTTCATTCTTCGGCATCACCAACCCTTCTCCGTCGCCAATTCCATGATGCTCCCCACCGGGAGTGAGTAATTCCTTCGTAGGCTCACTGGTCGGTGAGGAGTCAGATGAGATTCATCATCTAATCGAGTTAGTTTTGTTAGGGCTTGATCCCTAGTATCCACTATGTTCTAAGATTGATGTTGCTATGACTTTGCCATGCTTAATGCTTGTCACTTTGGACCTGGGTACCATGATTTCAGATCTGAACCGTTTATGTTATCACCATTATATCCGTGTTCTAGAAACGATCTTGCAAGTTATAGTCACCTACTACGTGTTATGATCCGGCAACCCCGGAGTGACAATAGTCGGGACCACTCTCGGTGATGACCATAGTTTGAGGAGTTCATGTATTCACCGTGTGTTAATGCATTGTTCCGGTTCTCTATTAAAAGGAGGCCTTAATATCCCTTAGTTTTCGATAGGACCCCGCTGCCACGGGAGGGTAGGACAAAAGATGTCATGCAGGTTCTTTTCATAAGCACGTATGACTATTTACGGAATACATGCCTACATTATATTGATGAGCTGGAGCTAGTGTCATATCGCCCTAGGTTATAACTGTCTCATGATGAATATCATCCAACAAGTCACCGATCCAATGCCTACGAATTTATCTTATATTGTTCTTGCTAAGTCGATACTGCTATCGCTACTATTATCACTGTTACCATTACCATTGCTGCTGCTACTATTATCAAAACTATCATATTACTTTGCTACTGATCACGTTGCTGCAGAGAATTAATCTCCAGGCATGGTTGAATTGAAAACTCAGCTGCTAATACCTTCACATATTCTATGGCTCCCCTTGTGTTGAATCTATAAATTTGGGTTGAATACTCTACCCTCGAAAACGGTTGTGATCCCCTATACTTGTGTTATCAAGGCAGTCTGGGGGCACCCAAGGTGGGCACAAACCCACCAGGGCACGCCTGGAGGCCCAGGCGCGCCCTGGTGGGTTGTGCTCCGCTCGGAGCAGCCCCCAGGTGCTTCTTCGGCCCATTGGTTGTCTTCTGGTCCAAAAAAATCCACAAAAAGTTTCGCTGCGTTTGGACTCCATTTGATATTGATTACCTGCGATGTAAAAAACATGCAAGAAACAGCAACTCACACTTGGCACTATGTCAATAGGTTAGTACCAAAAAATGATATAAAATGACTCTAAAATGATTATAAAACATCCAAGATTGGTAATATAACAGCATGGAACAATCAAAAATTATAGATACGTTGGAGACGTATCAACATCCCCAAGCTTAATTCCTGCTCGTCCTTGAGTAGGTAAATGATAAAAACATAATTTTTGATGTGGAATGCTGCCTAACATGTCATCTCATATTCTTTTGTTTATAGCATGGACATTTGGACTTTTATATTGTTCAAAGAAATAGTCTAGTTTTGACATGATAACTTAAATACTCAAGCATATCAACAAGCAACCATGTCTTTCAAAATATCAATGCTAAAATAAGCTATCCCTAGCCCATCATGCTCAATCATTGATACATTCATGAAACACACTCGCATATTAACTACACCCAATGCTCAAGTACGATCATAGTGCCTCGTAGTTGGTGCTTTTATAAGATAAGATGGAGACTCAAATTCAAAAATGCATAAAGTAAAAGAAAGGCCCTTCGCAGAGGGAAGTAGGGGTTTGTAGAGGTGCCAGAGCTCAAAGCAAAAATTGAGAGATAAAAACATTTTGAGAGGCGTACTTTTCCCACCAACGAAAACGACTTAGAGTTCCCAACACTTTCCTTGCTAGATATATCATAGGCGGTTACCAAACAGAAATTAAAGTTTATTCCTTTTTCCACCATACTTTCACTTTTCATGGCTAACCGTATCCACGGGTGCCTTCCATAGCAACACTTCCCAAGGAATTTATTATTTGACAATATAAAGTAAATTTATTTTTCATTTCGGGACTGGGCATCCCTAATACCTTTGCCTTACTCCCGTGTAATGACAAGGAATAAACACTCGTCATGAGAATAACATATCTAGCATGGAAAATTGTAACATTCGAAAATTCTAAATTTTGGAATGTTATATTAATTAAGTAATATTGATTGCTTGTGTGATTTGTGGTGTGAAATTGAGTGGAAATTTGAAACTTTTGAAAGTTAAATGAGAGGGAATAAAAGGACTTTCCCAAACTTTCACCTTGCATTTATGATCTCCATGAATTCAAATTATTTTCAGTTACAAAACCCTGGAGTGAAGATCATATGACATCTTCCATTTAAATAAATGAAAAGGGTTTTTGAAAATATTTGAATTTCATTTGGAAATATTTCAAATTCAGAAACTTTATGCAACTCAATGATTTTCTAGAGAGAAGATAAAATGACTTCTTCAAAACATATGAAATATGAATTGAAAGCTTAAAAGAAATCAAATTTAAGTCCCTATGAAATTATTTTCATTTTAGAGTTATTTGGTTTTTATTCAAATTATTTTTCTCCAAAAATAAAATATATTGAAAATAGGGTAAAATGATTCCCTACAGTAGAAAATTGGAGAAAAATGGTTTTGAAATCATTTTGGTATTTTTAAAATGATTTTATGGGTTTTTATTGAACTAGTAGCACTTTTTGCTTTATTTAAATTTTTGTGAATTTTATTTGATGCTAGAAAAATGTTCATGTTGTAGAAAATGTTTTTCTGAAAATTATGATATATTATATGCCTATAGTATATATTTTTTATTTTATTTTATTTGATTTTTTATTTTCTATAAAATTGTTTCAAAAAACATCGTCCGCCGACTGGGCCGGCCCAGCCAACCTGGCCAGGCCATGGCCCAGCCCAACCGCGCATCGTCCTCGACCTCCCGCTCGACTCCGTCTCCAGTATGCTGTCGCGCCGCCATCGGAGCGCGAGTCCGCCCCGGACTCCTCCGCCGCCTTGCCCCTCCCTCACGCCACCGCCCCAGACTCCTCCGTCGCCTTGCCCCTCCCTCACGCCACCGCCCCGCCTCCCTCCTATAAAGCCGCCCCGGCCTCTCTCTCCTCTTCCTCAACCAACGCCGCCGCCTCACATCGCCGCCGCCGCTACATCTCCATCGCCGCCGCAGCCACGCCTCACCCGTGACACCGCCGCCCGCTGCCGCGCTGCAGCCACTGCTGCCTGTTGTCGCGCCGCCGCTCGCTGTCGCCCCATAGCCGTCGTCGCCCGCGTTGCCGCCGCCCGCCGTTGCCAAAGCACGCAACTACCGCCGGAAACCGCTTCCAATGACGAAACCGCCATGGACCGTTAAAACCGTCACCCCGGTTCGATCCGGTTTATTTTTGGTTTTCTCGGTTTTCTATAAAACCCGGTTTCTAAATTTAGTTAGGTTATTCAGTGGACGTATGCTAGTTTAGGTTCTGTAGCAAACGCATTCATTAGATTAGATCTGTTTAGCGAACGTTCGTTCGTTAGGTTTTTCTTTTTCTATTTTAATTTCGACCAGGGACTTAGATGCAATTAGTTTATTTATAGTTTAGCCCCTGATCTTCAAATGATCACAATTTTTTGCTCTCTTATCCAAATCAAACGAAACCAACACCCACTTCTTCGTTATGATCCCCTCTATCCCGATAATCAACTTAAACCTGTCTCTGAAAATTTAAAATTTGATTTCAAACATATTTGAATTTGAACTTCTTTTGTTCATAACTTGAGTTTTATAAGTCCGATTTAGTTGATTCTTTTTGCTAATCAAAGCTCTTGACCTAAACTTTCTGATAAGACCAAATCCACCCAATTTTGGTCCTGTTAGAAATTGTTTTCTGTTGCAAGAGTTAATTTCTTGTTTTCGAAGTTTTCCGAGATCTTTTCTTCGATTCTTTTGCATGAGTGCTTATGTATGCAATTGCTTGCTCATGATAGATTGAATGGAGTGTGACGTCTAGAACTATTAGGAGTTATGAGTGTGAATCATCTTCATCAACAGTACAAGGCAAGTTCACACTTTGATTGTATCCCTTTATTACCCAGTTGTTATGCATTAGTTTCAACTTTCAAACATTGCATGAGTAGGACTTGATAACATGTGGGTACTAGGGAGTAGATGATGAGGTAGGAACCTATTTCCTTTTATTCAAACCCTGGGTATTGCTACGTTATGCTTATACTGCTATGATATACTCGTAGACGTGGATTGGTTTTGAGAGAATTCATGAAATATGTGAGAGTTATTATTAACTAAGGGAAACTTAAGGTGGCTACTTTAATACACATCTGGGTGGATTGTTTGTGGGCACCTGGGGAATCCGGTGTTGTCCAAGGAGATCCCTGGGTATCCGTGTGATCATCCTATGGTTCGCCACCCAGGCTCAAAGGGATCATAATGTTATTCATGCTGGAAACTTCTGTGTGCAGCCACAAGCCATTATTGGCTCTGGCATAGTTGAGTATGTTGTGTGACCTCTTTCAGTGGTAGACTAGCAGATGTAGGGGATGTAGGTGGTACGGTCTACCCATCGTAAAGAGTTAATGATTTTGAAAGACTGTGTCTCGGTCATCCGTTTCTCAAACATCGTGTAGTGCAAGAAATTCAATGGAGGAGATCGAGTCTTGTGGGGAAAAGTGCGCAAACCTCTGCAGAGTGTGCAAACTAATCATGATTAGCCATGTCCCCGATTATGGACATCTTGAGTATTTGGTGCTTAAATTATAGCCAAGGGATTCAATGAGCATAACATTTTGTATGGAGCTATCATGTGAGATGGCCACCTTACCCTTTGAGTTATTGATGTCTACTACACAACCTTCTTCTTATAGACGTTGTTGGGCCTCCAAGTGCAGAGGTTTGTAGGACAGTAGCAAATTTCCCTCAAGTGGATGACCTAAGGTTTATCAATCCGTGGGAGGCGTAGGATGAAGATGGTCTCTCTCAAGCAACCCTGCAACCAAATAACAAAGAGTGTCTTGTGTCCCCAACACACCCAATACAATGGTAAATTGTATAGGTGCACTAGTTTGACGAAGAGATGGTGATACAAGTGCAATATGGATGATAGATATAGGGTTTTGTAATCTGAAAATATAAAAACAGCAAGGTAACTAATGATAAAAGTGGGAGAAAACGGTATTGCAATGCATTGAAACAAGGCCTAGGGTTCATACTTTCACTAGTGCAAGTTCTCACAACAATAATAACATAATTGGATCATATAACTATCCCTCAACATGCAACAAAGAGTCACTCCAAAGTCACTAATAGCGGAGAACAAACGAAGAGATTATTGTAGGGTACAAAACCACCTCAAAGATATCCTTTCTGATCGATCTATTCAAGAGTCCGTAGTAAAATAACACGAAGCTATTCTTTCCGCTCAATCTAGCCTAGAGTTCGTACTAGAATAACACCTTAAGACACAAATAAACCAAAACCCTAATGTCACCTAGATACTCACCAATGTCACCTCAAGTATCCGTGGGTATAATTATACGATATGCATCACACAATCTCAGATTCATCTATTCAACCAACACAAAGAACTTCAAAGAGTGCCCCAAAGTTTCTACCGGAGAGTCAAGACAAAAACGTGTGCCAAACCCTATGCATAAGTTCACAAGGTCACGGAACTCGTAAGTTGATCACCAAAACATACATCAAGTGGATCACGTGAATATCCCATTGCCACCACAGATAAGCACATGCAAGACATACATCAAGTGTTCTCTTAAAGACTCAATCGGATAAGATAACTTCAAAGGGAAAACTCAATCCATTACAAGAGAGTAGAGGGGGAGAAACATCATAAGATCCAACTATAATAGCAAAGCTCGCGATACATCAAGATCGTGCCAAATCAAGAACACGAGAGAGACATAGAGAGATCAAACACATAGCTACTGGTACATACCCTCAGCCCCGAGGGTGAACTACTCCCTCCTCATCATGAAGAGTGCTGAGATGATGAAGATGGCCACCGGAGAGGGATCCCCCCTCCAGCAGGGTGCCGAAACGGGTCTAGATTGGTTTTTGGTGGCTACAGAGGCTTGCGGCGGTGGAACTCCCGATCTAGGTTTCTTCCTGGAAGTCTAGGTATATATAGGAGGTGTTGGAGTCGGGAACAAGTCAGGGGGTACCCAAGGCGGCCATGAGATAGGGGGCTCGTCCCCCACCCTCGTGGTGGCCTCGGGACTCCTCTGGTCCATCTCCAGTACTCCGTGGGCTTCTTCTTGTCCAAAAACAATCTTCGTGAATTTTCAGGTCGATTGGACTCCGTTTGATTTTCCTTTCCTGTAAAACTCAAAAACAAGGGGAAAACAGAAACTGGCACTGGGCTCTAGGTTAATAGATTAGTCCCAAAAATCATATAAAATAGCATATAAATGCATACAAAACATCCTAGATGGATAATATAATAGCATGGAACAATCAAAAACTATAGATACGTTGGAGACGTGTCAAGCATCCCCAAGCTTAATTCCTGCTCGTCCTCGAGTAGGTAAATGATAAAAACAGAATTTTTGATGTGGAATGCTACCTAACATATTCATCAATGTAATATTCTCTATTGTGGCAAGAATATTCAGATCCATAAGATTCAAGATAAAAGTTTAATATTGATATAAAAATAATAATATTTCAAGCATACTAACCAAGTAATCATGTCTTCTCAAAATAACATGGCCAAAGAAAGCTATCCCTACAAAATCATATAGTCTGGCTATGCTCTATCTTCATCACACAAATAATTTAAATTATGCACAACACCCATGACAAGCCAAGCAATTGTTTCATACTTTTGATGTTCTCAAACTTTTTCAATCTTCACTCAATACATGAGCATGAGCCATGGACATAGCACTATAGGTGGAATAGAATGGTGGTTGTGGAGAAGACAAAAAGGAGAAGATAGTCTCACATCAACTAGGCATATCAACAAGCTATGGATATGCCCATCAATAGATATCAATGTGAGTGAGTAGGGATTTCCATGCAATGGGTGCACTAGAGCTATAAGTGTATGAAAGCTCAAAAAGAAACTAAGTGGGTGTGCATCCAACTTGCTTGCTCATGAAGACCTGGGCATTTTGAGGAAGCCCATCATTGGAATATACAAGCCAAGTTCTATAATGAAAGATTCCCACTAGTATATGAAAGTGACAACATAGGAGACTCTCAATCATGAAGATCATGGTGCTACTTTGAAGCACAAGTGTGGTAAAAGGATAATAGCATTGCCCCTGAAAGCACAAGTGCTCCCTAGCTGGTTTTGGTAATTAATGTCAACATATCTCTTGTTGGACTAACACTTTTACCTAGTATGTTTTAGATAAGTTCAACAATGAAGTGGCATGGACTAGAGGATGTGGAAACCCTTCAAAATGCTAAGGACAAAGGATCGGCTCAAGCTCCAAGCTCAGGACTCTACATTTTCTATTTTAGTGATCCAAGATCACATTGAGTCTATAGGAAAAGCCAATAATATTAAGAAGGGATGAGGTGTTGCTTAATGGCTTGCTTTCTCAAAGTGCTTAGTGATATGCTCCAAATCCCTCAACCACTTTCTCACTTCCAAATATGTCCCACACCAAATATCCAACTCGTCCCCACCGATTCTTTCTATATGGAGCCACCGAGTTCAGTTGACATAGCCACTGCCAGAAATCCTAATCAGTTCGATCTCACTGATGGGATCTCCGTCTCACCGAGATGGGCTTGCAAACTCTCTATTACCCACTGCAATATTTTCGGTCCCACCGAGATGTGCAATCGGCCCCATCGAGTTTGCTTGGCCAACTCTCTATTTCACTTATTACCCAAATCGGTCCCACCGAGTTTGAGTAATCGGTCAAACCGAGTTTTGAATTTACCCTAACCCTAGCACATCGGTCCCACCGAGTTGATCCAGTCGGTCCCACCTAAAACCCTAACGGTCACTAGATTTGTTGAATCAGTCCGACCGAGTTTATCAATTCGGTCCCACCGAGATTAGCAAGTTGTGTGTAATGGTTAGATTTTGTGTGGAGGCTATATATACCCCTCCACCACCTCTTCATTCGTAGAGAGAGCCATCAGAACACACCTACACTTCCAACCTACTTTTTCTGAGAGAGAACTACCTACACTTGTGTTCGGGCCAAGATATTCCATTCTTACCATATGAATCTTGATCTCTAGCTTTCCCAAGTTGCTTTCCACTCAAATCCTCTTTCCACCAAATCCATATCTTGTGAGAGAGAGTTGAGTGTTGGGAGACTATCATTTGAAGCACAAGAGCAAGGAGTTCATCATCAACACACCATTTGTTACTTCTTGGAGAGTGGTGTCTCCTAGATTGGCTAGGTGTCACTTGGGAGCCTCCAACAAGATTGTGGAGTTGAACCAAGGAGTTTGTAAGAGCAAGGAGATCGTCTACTTCGTGAAGATCTACCGCTAGTGAGGCAAGTCCTTCGTGGGCGACGGCCATGGTGGGATAGACAAGGTTGCTTCTTCGTGGACCCTTTGTGGGTGGAGCCCTCTGTGGACTCGCGCAGCCGTTACCCTTCGTGGGTTGAAGTCTCCATCAATGTGGATGTACGATAGCACCACCTATCGGAACCACATCTCAAAATCTATGTGTCTCCAAATTGCGTTTGCACACTCCAATCCCATCCCTTTACATTCTTGCAAGTTGCATGCTTTACTTTCCGCTGCTCATATACTCTTTGCATGCTTGCTTGATACGTATTGTGTTTGTTAAACTTGTGCCAAAACTCCACTTCAACCTAAAGAAATTAAAAACTGTAACTTTTAGCACTTAGTGTCTAATCACCCCCCCCCCTCTAGACACCTCTTCTCGATCCTTTCAATTGGTATCAGAGCTTTGGTCTCCATTGCTTTGGTTTAAACACCATTGGAGGAAGATGGATGAGTCTACTTTGGGGAGTCTTAGACATAGAGTGCCTATTCTTGATGGAGAATATTTTCATGAGTGGAAAAATGAAATGCTTGAGATTTTCAATGAATATCATTTGAACAAGTACATTGCTAGCCCTTGTGCACCTCATATTGATCCTTTGCATCCTACCCTTGATGAGTCTATTGATATGATCCGCAACCTTATAACTGTTAATCTTATCACCAGAGGCCTGCCTAGAAACTTGATTGAATGTTTGCCTACTCTTGATTGTTCCTACACTATATGGAGATTTCTTGAGGAACGCTTTCCAAGTTATTCCTTGAAAAATCTAGATGAAATTCTCCATAAGTCTATTGCCTTGATTAAGATGAGCTCCAATGATCCCAAATTTGGTGACTGCTTATTTGAGCTTACTAATCTTACGAGTGCCAAAGGAGATGTTGGAATCATTAGCAATATCATTTCCAAAGCTATTAGAATTCATAAAGATAACCATAGAAATGATCATTTATCTAATGAATTACCCTCTCTAGGAGTTGGTCAATCACAAGATGATGTTGAACATGGATACTATGATGAGGATGATGATGAGAGTGACTATGATCTTAATGATGCAATGAGACACTTTGATCTTATGGCAAATCTTCGCGGCTACATGGCTGGAGGAAAGGAATGGGTTCTTGATAGTGGATGTACTGATCATATGACCGGAGATAAAGATATGTTCAGTGAGCTTGCTGAAAACGACGGCCCTCGAAAGTATGTCACCTTTGGTGATAACTCAAAGGGTAAGGTGGTTGGCCTAGGTAAGGTGGCCATCGCACATGATAGCTCCATACAAAATGTCATGCTCGTTGAATCTCTTGGGTACAACTTACTTTCAGTATCTAGACTTGCTGATTTCGGTTTCAATGTCCTATTTACTGAAGTAGATTCCCAAGTGTTTCGAAGAGACAATCATAAAATGGCCTTTACTGGTATACGTAGAGGTGATCTTTACATTGTTGATTTCACTAAAAAGGCTCAACCTAGAACTTGCTTAATTGCTAAATCTTCTAAAGGTTGGTTATGGCATAGACGATTAGGTCATGTTGGTATGCGAAACCTTGAAAAGCTTATTAAAGGAAATCATATCCTTGGCATTAACGATGTCATATTTGATAAGGATAGACTTTGCAACGCTTGTCAAGCAGGTAAACAGGTTGGAGGAAGGCATCCCGTGAAGAACATCATGACCACAAGGAGGCCACTCGAGCTACTTCACATGGATCTTTTTGGTCCTAACGCTTACAAAAGTCTCGGTGGAAATTCTTTTGGTCTAGTTATAATTGATGATTTTTCAAGATTTACGTGGGTGTTCTTTCTCGATGATAAATCGCAGGCCCAAAAGATCTTTAAAAACTTAGCTAGGAAGGCCCAAAATCAATTTGAAGTGAAAATCAAGAAGGTTCGCAGCGACAACGGAACGGGGTTCAAGAATGCAAAAGTGGACACCTTTCTTGACGAAGAAGGGATTTCACATGAGTTCTCGGCTACGTACACACCTCAACAGAATGGAGTTGTTGAGAGGAAGAACCGGACACTCATCGAAATGGCGAGAATGATGCTTGATGAGTACAAGACACCAAAGCACTTTTGGGCGGAAGCGGTTGAGACAGCTTGTCATGCAACAAATCGCTTGTATCTTCACAAGCTACTCGGCAAGACGGCATACGAGCTCCTCACCGGTAACAAACCACAAGTTGGATACTTTCGAGTATTCGGCTCAAAGTGCTACATTCTTGATAAGCAGCGTCGTTCTAAATTTGCTCCTAAGTCTCATGAAGGTTTCCTACTTGGTTATGGCTCAAACTCTCACACATACCGTGTCTACAATAATTTCAACCGAAAGGTTGAAGAGACGGTAGATGTGAAGTTTGATGAATCTAATGGCTCGCAAGTAGAGCAATTGCCAATTGATGTAGGAGACAAAGACCCTTCGGAAGCAATCCAAGACTTGTCTATTGGCAAGATTCGTCCAACGGAGGTGAAGGAGGGTACCTTGTCTGTCCAAGTGGAAGCCTCTACCCCACGACAAGGTGAACTAAGAGTTGATACGGAAGCATCCACAAGTGGGACATACCAAGAAGAAGAAAACGAGGAAGTGCACCAAGATGAACGCCAACAACCTTCTTCTCCACCACGACAAGAGAACGACAACGTCAACAATGAAGAAGGCCAAGAAGAAGAACAAGATGAAGAAGATGTTCAACCAAGATGAAGCAAAAGCTTTCATGAGTTCGAGCAAGAATTGCTAAAGACCATCCCGTCGAGCAAATCTGCAATGATATCCAAGCTGGGAGAATTACTCGCTCAAAAACTCGTTTAGCTAACTTTTGTGAACACTATTCATTCATCTCTAGCATTGAATCTATGAAGGTTGAAGAAGCATTGGAAGTTTCGGATTGGATAAATGCCATGCATGAAGAGCTACACAACTTTGAGAGAAATCAAGTTTGGACATTAGTTGAGAAGCCCAACAACAACCACAACATCATCGGTACAAAATGGGTGTTTCGCAACAAGCAAGATGAAGATGGACAAGTAGTTCGCAACAAAGCACGTCTCGTCACCCAAGGCTACACTCAAGTCGAAGGTATGGACTATGGTGAGACATATGCCCCCGTTGCTAGACTTGAGTCCATTCGCATCTTACTTGCCTATGCTAATCATCATGATATCACCTTGTACCAAATGGACATTAAAAGTGCTTTTCTAAATGGTGAAATAGAGGAGGAAGTTTATGTTAAGCAACCTCCCGGATTTGTCAATCCTAAGAAACCTAATCATGTTTACAAACTTCACAAAGCTCTTTATGGTCCTAAACAAGCTCCTAGAGCATGGTATAAATGCTTGACCAAGTTTCTTACTGAAAAAGGCTTTCAAATTGGAAAAATAGATTCTACTCTTTTTACTAAAAGGGTTAATGGAGAACTATTTGTGTGCCAAATTTATGTCGATGATATTATATTTTGATCAACTAACCCTCATTTTAGTGAAAAGTTTGGAAATCTAATGTCGGAGAAGTCTGAGATGTCAATGATGAGTGAACTCAAATTCTTTCTTGGTTTGCAAATCAAGCAAACTAAGGAAGGTACCTTTGTCTCTAAACGAAGTACACCAAGGACTTATTCAAGAAGTTCAATATGCAAGAATGCAAAGGTATGACTACACCCATGCCTACTAGTGGACATCTTGATTTAACCAAAGATGGTGAATCGGTTGATCAAAAGGTTTATCGCTCTATGATTGGTTCATTGTTATATCTATGTGCTTCATGCCCCGATATTATGCGAAGTGTGTGCATGTGTGCACGATATCAAGTTGCTCCTAAAGAATGTCATATTAAGGCCATGAAAAGGTGTGACGCCCCCAATTTGACCGTACACTAAGCATACACGCAAACGTGTACGATCAAGATCAGGGACTCACGGGAAGATATCACAACACAACTCTACAAATAAAATAAGTCATACAAGCATCATATTATAAGCCAGGGGCCTCGAAGGCTCGGATACAAGAGCTCGATCATAGACGAGTCAGCGGAAGCAACAATATCTGACTACAGACATAAGTTCAACAAGTTTGCCTTAAGAAGGCTAGCACAAACTGGGATACAGATCGAAAGAGGCACATGCCTCCTGCCTGGGATCCTCCTAAACTACTCCGGGTCGTCGTCAGCGGGCTGCATGTAGTAGTAGGCACCTCCAGTGTAGTAGGAGTCGTCGTCGGTGGCGTCTGGATCCTGGGCTCCAACATCTGGTTGCGACAACCAGGTAGAAGGGATAGGGGGAAAAGAAGGAGAAAGCAACCGCGAGTACTCATCCAAAGTACTCGCAAGCAAGGAGCTACACTACATATGCATGGGTATATGTGTAAAGGGCCATATCAGTGGACTGAACTGCAGAATGCCAGAATAAGAGGGGGATAGCTAATCCTATCGAAGACTACGCTTCTGGCAGCCTCCGTCTTGCAGCATGTAGAAGAGAGTAGACTGAAGTCCTCCAAGTAGCATCATGTAGCATAAACCTAACCGATGATCCTCCCCTCGTCGCCCTGTGAGAGAGCGATCACCAGTTGTATCTGGCACTTGGAAGGGTGTGTTTTATTAAGTATCCGGTTCTAGTTGTCATAAGGTCAAGGTACAACTCCAAGTCATCCTATTACCGAAGATCACGGCTATTCGAATAGATTAACTTCCCTGCAGGGGTGCACCACATAACCCAACACGCTCGATCCCATTTGGCCGGACACACTTTTCTGGGTCATGCCCGGCCTCGGAAGATCAACATGTCGCAGCCCTACCTAGGCACAACAGAGAGGTCAGCATGCCGGTCTAAATCCTATGGCACAGGGGTCTGGGCCCATCGCCCTTTGCACACCTGCATGTTGCGAACGCGGCCGGTGAGCAGACCTAGCAACCTCCATTACAAAGGAAGTTGTGGTACGCGGTCCAACCCAGCGTGCGCCGCTCAGTCGCTGACGTCACGAAGGCTTCGGCTGATACCACGACGTCGAGTGCCCATAACTGTCCCCGCGTAGATGGTTAGTGCGTATAGGCCAGTAGCCAGACTCAGATCAAATACCAAGATCTCGTTAAATGTGTTATCTTGAAGACACCGCGAACGCCGACCAGGGCCAGGCCCACCTCTCTCCTAGGTGGTCTCCACCTACCCTATCGCTCCGCCACAAAGATCCACCCAGAGGGCCGTCGGGACAAAGGTCCTTTCAGCCCCCAAATCCGTGAATCACTCGTGGGTACTCCTCGAGCCAACCCGACTTTAGTCATCACATGTATCATGTATAAAGTATAGGTATATACCCGTGATCAACTCCCGAGTGATCACGGCCTGATAGTATAGCATGGCAGACGGACAAGAATGTATGGCCACTGATGATAAACTAGCATCCTATACTAAGCATTTAGGATTGCAGGTAAGGTATCAACAGTTGTAGCAACAATGACAGGCTATGCATCAGGATAGGATCAACGGAAAGCAGTAACATGCTACACTACTCTAATGCAAGTAGTATAGAGGAGAGTAGGCGATATATGGTGATCAAGGGGGGGGCTTGCCTGGTTGCTCTGGCAAGAGAGAGTGGTCGTCAACACTGTAGTCGTACTGGGTAGCAGCAGCGTCGGTCTCGGTGTCTAGCGAGAGAAGAGGGGGAAGAAACAATAAATATAATGCAAACAAAAGCATGACGATGCATGACATGGCAAAGCGTGATGCTAGTTGTGCCCTAACGCGGTACGAGGTGGTACCGGTGAAGGGGGAAAACATCCGGGAAAGTATTCCCGGTGTTTCACGTCTTCGGGCAGAGGAGCCGGAGGGGGAAAGTTGCGTGTTCGCTATGCTAGGGATGTGTGGCGGATGAACAGGCTGCATATTCAGATTCGACTCATCGTTCTGAGCAACTTTAATGTACAAAGTTTTCTCATCCGAGATACGGTTTATTTTATACGATTTACCAAAGTTTATTGCATTTTTTTGTTTTTCTTTATCTAGTTAATTCAAATAGCAAAATATGGCAGATTACATTTTATACCCACAAGTGCGCTAGCCTAAGCGTATGACAGTGGGGGCCAGGGGCCCAGTCAACTAGTCCGGTCAGCAGTTGACCAGTCAATGTTGACTAGTCAACATGGTAAAAATGAACCTATATGGCATACACTCATGTGTTAAATAGATTGTTTTAATTCAGTCTAATTAGCGGTGGCTGCCCATTGTCATATGCATGTTAAACTAAGTAGTAATTATACTAACCTAAACAACGGGGCTACCTCGCAGTGTGTCACTACTATCCTAATACACACACACTAATTACACAGGGCCGGCCACGCACGGCCGTGGCCAAGCCGGCCACACACAGCGCGCAACACCTAGGGGTTGAATATGTTCTATGTTAACAGAAGATAGCAATTTGTGATTTTCATAGAATTTAATTCATGCATCAAATGGATTTGGTCCAATGAACACATTTGAGCCTTGTCAAGTGTACTATCTTCCCATATTTTTTAGCCTGTTAACATTTGTTTAACCGCAGTTTAGGAGCAGTAGAGGGGGTTACTCGATGTAATATTCGCAAAGCTAGCCTCATCTACAGTAATTAGTAGCAGCAGCCAACACCAACAGGCGGCGGTGAGAGAAACAAAGCAGTAGCGAAGCGGGCGGCATGCACGCGGTCGCGCGTGCTGGGCGCAGGGCGGGACGGACGCGAGGCATGGGCGCGCACGCGCGTGCGAGTGGCTGCGGCAGCTGCAGGCAGTAGCAAGCAGGTGGGAGCAGTGGCGAGCGCGCGCAGGAACAGGCGGCTGCGGAGAGGCCCAGCGCGGGCAGCACGGCAGCAGCGGCAGCAGAGGAGGCGCGCGCAGGGGCAGCCAAGTGGGGCCCTCGCAAGCAGCAGAGCAGCTCGGCAGGTGCAGGCGGCCGGCGAGCGGGGCATACGGGCGGCGGCAGCAGCAGATGCAGAAGCAGCAGCGACAGCATGCGAGCACAGCAGCGACGGCGAGGCCACCCGCGGCCATGGTGTTGTGTGGGCACTCGCGCGTGACGGCGGGCGCAGCAGCTGCGAGCGTGGGCCGTGAGAAACGGCGACGGCAGAGAGGCAGCGACAACTGGCGAGCGGAGCAGGAGGCGGCCGTAGCGAAGCGGGGTACGGTGAGCAGGGGCGTGGGTGGTTCGATCGGGGCCGGATTCGACGAAGTTCGCCGGCGAGGCAGAGGAAGAATACGGCGTCGCGGACGATGCAGCGGTGGCTCCCGGCTCGGTCCGGTGGCGCGGACGACGTAGCCGAGCACGGCGGGGGCGTGGACGGACTAGCTGGGCTCGGGGGCGACGGGGAGCGCGAGGGCGACGGCGGCCATGGCAGTGCTGCATTGGGGAGGCCCCGACGCGTCCAGGACAGAGAGAGAGGCGCGAGAGGATAGGAGAGGACGAGTGTTAGGGTTAGCTAGGACGAGGGGGCGACGCCAGCTTTATAGGTGAGCAGGGAACCGGCGGGCACCGCCGGATGGTTGCCACGGTGACGTCTGTGACCGTGGCGGCCATCGGGCGCGGCCACGACTTCGTCCCTGTAGCGGGCGAGTGGGGAGGGATGGCTGGGCCGGCCTGGTCGGCTGAGCCGACTGGCCCAAGAGGCCAAGTGAGGAAAGGTGGCCTTTTGGTTTTATACTTTTTAATCTATCTTTTCTGTTGATTTGTTTTCAAATTTATTTTCTATTTACTTTCGTTCTATTATTATGAATCCATCTCCTAAGATAGAATTTCAATTTAGTACACTGCCCCAAAAAGTTTGATGCAATAATAAAATACTTTGCATATTTTTATTATTAAAAGGCATTTAAATATTTGTTTTAGCTGTTGTTTCCTTTACCTTTGAGCATATAAACATTTTATAAAAATGTGGA
Source organism: Triticum dicoccoides (assembly GCF_002162155.2). NCBI lineage: Eukaryota > Viridiplantae > Streptophyta > Magnoliopsida > Poales > Poaceae > Triticum > Triticum dicoccoides. Next base: position 284,080,883 of record NC_041384.1, on the reverse strand, counting down.
TTCATCACCATAATTACCTATGCATTATATGTCACCTCTCGAACATTTTAGTTTTAGCTTTTGAAAACTATTGTTGTTTGCCTTTAAATTTAAATTCAAATTAGAATCGTTTGAACTAACCCAAGATTAGTAACAGTAATCGTGGTGACACAGCATCAGTAGCAGGGGATTACTGTAGCTTGGTTATCCGGGTGTTACAATTCTCCTCCACTACAAGAAATCTCGTCTCGAGATTTAAGAGGTGGAGTTAAGGGGAAAGGAATTGGTTGCGAAATTCTAATGGATCCTCTCGTTCTGGGTTGCTCTTCTCGAAGAGGTCGATCCATTACACTGATGTCTTCAGTTGTCTGCTTTAGGTCATCATGATGAAGTCATCGTCCTTCCTTCAGGATCTTCACCGTACTTAAGAAAGGGTAAGAAGGGAAAACTCTATATGGATGGATTCTAACAATATCGAGCATCAGACGATTAACTCAGGGAAGAAGCATAAGTATCTCCCAATTTGAAACTGAAGAAGATACCGAGAGCAAAGTAAGAAGGTACCATGAGAAGTTTCAAACGGATAGGCAATCGTTCGATGCCTAATCAAAAGGTGAAAGGGTTTCAGGGCAGCGAGAATAGGTATTGCGCCTCATACCAGAATAGATCAATAGACACGTGGACGGTGAATTACATACGAAGTCAAGTGTGAGGAATAACTTTGACATCAGGGTGTACAAGAGAGTCAGGTTTCGATCCTGTGGAACTGTGGGTTATGGGCCCACCATGTTGGTTAAAAGTAGGAGGAGCGGTGACATCTTGCATGGTCATGATAGCAAGGCAAGTCAGAGGGTAGCATGTCAGTTATGTTGGCAACAACGTCGGTACTAAGGGCGAGGGACAAAGAGAACCATTTTCCTGCTCGTTGAACGAGGCAGACCAATAGGCAAAGTTCTCGTCCAGCGGTGGTTACCGGAATGTCATCAATAAAAGTATCAGGGTCTTGCTAACAAAAGTGTACACCAAGGTGTTTACATAAGCAAGAGAATATTATTGCTTAGACCATAAATAGATCACCAGAAAGGTTAAACAAACCAATGTAAGGGAAATGTGATCATCAGATCAAACAGAACAATGGAAAGGAAAATGTGTTTAAACACATATTTTAGGGGTATATCCTTCCCAAGGACAAGCAGAACATGATATCTATGATAGGATATAACGTAGAAAACCCTTTAGGTAAGGAGGGAGGAATCTCATGACATTACCCATACAGTGGTGTTTGGGTAATTGACCAGGAAACATTTAGCATTGGGCTTCAAATGTTCTCTTTGAAAATTGGAGTACCATAGACATGCTTCGAGATAGCATTGACATGGTCTTCAATCAAAGGTCAGACTCTGGATACACGAAGGGATTCATCATTAAGCCATGGAGAGGATGAGGAGGTGGTTGATGGACTCAACAATAATTCAATGAGGTATCCAAAAAGATGGATTTCCACAGTTATGTGAACAAGGAGATAACATTTGTTGGATCAAATGATATAATGATGTATGCTCAAGGAAAAACATACACAATTAAACATTAGTTGAAAAGGGTGCCCAAAGTATGGCCTTAGGTAGCATGATCAAATGTTAGAATGGTGATTCAGTGATCAATAGTCTAAGAATGAACGTTCGACCATTAACTTCAAAGCAATAGGGTTGCTAGAAGGGTAGAATCCAAACAGCACCTTTCACCTGTTGGTATCCCGGTTAGAACCAACACGGGGACCAAGAAAGAAAGGTGATGGTGAGAAGTATTACCTGTATCAAGAATCCTTAAGAGGTGGTGAAATCCTCATGACTTTCTTGACATTAAAGATGGTAATACTCCAAGGTAAAGAAGAACAAATGCTGGATAGCAAGGAAATCAAGGTATAACACAAAACACGAACAAGTTTGTGTTGGAGGGAAGTCAATAAAGTGGTCGATGGTAACACAAATCATCGAGGGCAAGGATGGTATTTCTTCATCATGAACTCAATTGATATCTTGGAAGATCTCGGAATGCTGATGATGATCACGACACATTTGTCGAGAGATTTCATGAAGATGTAATCAATCGGTGATGACATCTAGTCAAACGAATGATAAGCGAAAGGTTATTGGAACCATGGTTATGACACAAACTCGAAATCAAGCTTGCGGTTCAATCCGAAATGATATGATGAGGAAAATCGACGTAAGCTTAGCTCATCATCGAGAATTGTGCTCCGTGAAGAAGGACCAGGTAGCACAGTTAAAATTTAGCACAATGATGATATAGCCGATCAGGCTAGGAATGACTTAAATGATTATTAACTCATAAGCAACAACAATTACTTAAGAGTTATTGAATCAGAGTGCAGAATCGATTCACTTATTGGTGTCCTCGGTTGACGACAACCCAGAACCCAGGAAAATTGGAATCGGTGAGAAATAATAGTTGATGAAGAACCCATAAGAAGTTATGCAGTTCTATGATATTCTTGAGATACCAGAGTGTAATACACGATGGTAGATCAAAGTAAAGGTTGGTCGGGTGCAATGATCTGTAGAAGACAATTACTTCAACTTGTCCGAGAAATGCTATTTAAAGGAGAACATGGTCAGAACCACGTCCAGAGATACAAGATGAACTTATAACAGGGGGATAATTATTTTAAGAGAAGCTTCCATGATAAGGTATACATCGGGTCCATGGGCATGAACACAGGGTTCAAGGTCGACTCCCACTTGTTCAACATATAATCTTTCATTCACTGCTCTAGATAAAAATGATTTCAGTGTCAAAACCTACCTGGTGAATTACCAGAGGAGTATGACCCGTGAAAACTTTCGGGTTCACACAGATTAAGAAAGGCATAGGTTCAACCCATCAGGGCATTGTGGAAACATATACCACAAGCTTTAATAGTAAATAACAGATGCTCAAAAGTAGAGCATGGTTGGCAAAAGTAGAGGATACAATTTACCAAAGGCATTATGTATCAGGGAAAGAAGTCACGAGGTTATTGAATAAGGAGGACACTGTCGAATAGTAATCCAATAAAGGATCTGACGGTCCATAGCAGAGCTGATGTGAGCATCGGCACACAATTAGTTGAAGAAAGGATGCAAGGGCATCAAATTATAGAACACCTGAATGATTCAATGCTTAGATATCAAAGGAATTATGATTTCCAAATAGAAGGATCAGAAGCAGACGCTCTGATCAAGGGTGGATAAGTTCAATAGACCTAAGGGTACAATTGACGACAACAGATTGGTCGAGATCCAGCTCATGTTTAAAATGGTGTTTGAGTCGGAAGGATGAATTCTAGCATCTGGTTGATGATTGCGAGCATTCACACTTATTGAATCAATGGGCTCAAAATGATAATGGCAAAGGATGCCAATAAGATTACTACACTTATGGGATTAACCATAATGCAAGCAAGCAAGAATTTCAAGAGCAACAAGCTGCTGAGGATTTTCGGAAGATCAAATAGTATTTCGAAGACTTTGGTGAAACACATGAACAACTAGGGAGAAACAAATCATCGGTGTGTGTGAGGATTAATTTGTAGGTCTATTCAGGTGACAAGGAACTGCAAGGCAGTAGGTACAAGGATTCTCGGAACAACAACGAGTATTTTGGGGTATCTTGTAATAACAAGAGCAACTGGGGACTAAGGTGAAAATGGCAAGTGCATGTAGTTATCTATAGGGGTTGATGGTGGAAGGAAATTGCAAACGCAATGAGCACAAGTTCTCGGGATAACATCGGGGAGTATCTTCTGAATCTTCTGGTGCAGCAGGCGATCATCTGTAATAAGGGGCTCTCCGGAAGGAAGTAATTACGAGAACCTAGAGTTAGAGTTAGCAAAACCTTTTAACCTGAATAGAAGAGTGATCAGAGTCCCAGAGTATAGACAAGGAATAAAAGATCCTAATACCACCCAAATGGCAATGTGGGCCCGTAAGCCACACAGCCATATTAGTAAAAGTTTTTCAATGACTAGACTCAACTTCGGCCAAGGAGTTGGAAAGGGGGATTCCTACAGGCAGTCGGCTCTGATACCAACTTGTGACGCCCCCAATTTGACCGTACACTAATCATACACGCAAACGTGTATGATCAAGATCAGGGACTCACGGGAAGATATCACAACACAACTCAACAAATAAAATAAGTCATACAAGCATCATATTACAAGCCAGGGGTCTCGAAGGCTCGAATACAAGAGCTCGATCATAGATGAGTCAGCGGAAGCAACAATATCTGAGTATAGACATAAGTTAAACAAGTTTGCCTTAAGAAGGCTAGCACAAACTGGGATACAGATTGAAAGAGGCGCAGGCCTCCTGCCTGGGATCCTCCTAAACTACTCCTGGTCGTCATCAGCGGGCTGCATGTAGTAGTAGGCACCTCCAGTGTAGTAGGAGTCGTCGTCGTCGGTGGCGTCTGGATCCTGGGCTCCAACATCTGGTTGCGACAACCAGGTAGAATGGATAGGGGGAAAAGAAGGAGAAAGCAACCGTGAGTACTCATCCAAAGTACTCGCAAGCAAGGAGCTACACTACATATGCATGGGTATATATGTAAAGGGCCATATCGGTGGACTGAACTGAAGAATGCCAGAATAAGAGGGGGATAGCTAATCCTGTCGAAGACTACGCTTCTGGCAGCCTTCGTCTTGCAGCATGTAGAAGAGAGTAGACTGAAGTCCTCCAAGTAGCATCGTGTAGCATAAACCTAACCGATGATCCTCCCCTCGTCGCCCTGTGAGAGAGCGATCACCGGTTGTATCTGGCACTTGGAAGGGTGTGTTTTATTAAGTATCCAATTCTAGTTGTCATAAGGTCAAGGTACAACTCCAAGTCGTCCTGTTACCGAAGATCACGGCTATTCGAATAGATTAACTTCCTTGCAGGGGTGCACCACATAACCCAACACGCTCGATCCCATTTGGCCGGACACACTTTTCTGGGTCATGCCCGGCCTCAGAAGATCAACACATCGCAGCCCTACCTAGGCACAATAGAGAGGTCAGCATGCCGGTCTAAATCCTATGGTGCAGGGGTCTGGGACCATCGCCCTTTGCACACCTGCATGTTGCGAACGCGGCCGGTGAGCAGACCTAGCAACCTCCATTACAAAGGAAGTTGCGTTACGCGGTCCAACCCAGCGCGCGCCGCTCAGTCGCTGATGTCACGAAGGCTTCGGCTGATACCACGACGTCGAGTGCCCATAACTGTCCCCGCGTAGATGGTTAGTGTGTATAGGCCAGTAGCCAGACTCAGATAAAATACCAAGATCTCGTTAAACGTGTTATCTTGTAGACACCGCGAACGCCGACCAGGGCCAGGCCCACCTCTCTCCTAGGTGGTCTCCACCTACCCTATCGCTCCGCCACAAAGATCCACCCAGAGGGCCGTGGGGACAAAGGTCCTTTCAGCCCCCAAATCCGTGAATCACTCGTGGGTACTCCTCGGGCCAACCCGACTTTAGTCATCACATGTATCATGTATAAAGTATAGGTATATACCCGTGATCAACTCCCGAGTGATCACGGCCCGATAGTATAGCATGGCAGACGGACAAGAATGTATGGCCACTGATGATAAACTAACATCCTATACTAAGCATTTAGGATTGCAGGTAAGCTATCAACAGTTGTAGCAACAATGACAGGCTATGCATCAGGATAGGATCAACGGAAAGCAGTAACATGCTACACTACTCTAATGCAAGTAGTATAGAGGAGAGTAGGCGATATATGGTGATCAAGGGGGGGGCTTGCCTGGTTGCTCTGGCAAGAGAGAGTGGTCGTCAACACTGTAGTCGTACTGGGTAGCAGCGGCGTCGGTCTCGGTGTCTAGCGAGAGAAGAGGGGAAGAAACAATAAATATAATGCAAACAAAAGCATGACGATGCATGACATGGAAAAGCGTGATGCTAGTTGTGCCCTAACGCAGTACGAGGTGGTACCGGTGAAGGGGAAAAACATCCGGGAAAGTATTCCCGGTGTTTCACGTCTTCGGGCAGAGGAGCCGGAGGGGGAAAGTTGTGTGTTCGCTATGCTAGGGATGCATGGCGGATGAACAGGCTGCATATTCAGATTCGACTCGTCGTTCTGAGCAACTTTAATGTACAAAGTTTTCTCATCCGAGATATGGTTTATTTTATACGATTTACCAAAGTTTATTGCATTTTTTTGTTTTTCTTTATCTAGTTAATTCAAATAGCAAAATATGGCAGAATACATTTTATACCCACAAGTGCGCTAGCCTAAGCGTATGACAGTGGGGGCCAGGGGCCCAGTCAACTAGTCCGGTCAGCAGTTGACCAGTCAATGTTGACTAGTCAACATGGTCAAAATGGACCTATATGGCATACACTCATGTGTTAAATAGATTGTTTTAATTCAGTCTAATTAGCGGTGGCTGCCCATTGTCATATGCATGTTAGACTAAGTAGTAATTATACTAACCTAAACAACGGGGCTACCTCGCAGTGTGTCACTACTATCCTAATACACACACTAATTACACAGGGCCGGCCACGCATGGCCATGACCAAGCCGGCCACACACAGCGCGCAACACCTAGGGGTTGAATATGTTCTATGTTAACAGAAGATAGCAATTTGTGATTTTCATAGAATTTAATTCATGCATCAAATGGATTTGGTCCAATGAACACATTTGAGCCTTGTCAAGTGTACTACCTTCCCATATTATTTAGCCCTGTTAACATTTGTTTAACCGCAGTTTAGGAGCAGTAGAGGGGGTTACTCGATGTAATATTCGCAAAGCTAGCCTCGTCTACAGTAATTAGTAGCAGCAGCCAACACCAACAGGCGGCGGTGAGAGAAACAAAGCAGTAGCAAAGCGGGCGGCATGCACGCGGTCGCGCGTGCTGGGTGCAGGGCGGGACGGACGCGAGGCATGGGCGCGCACGCGCGTGCGAGTGGCTGCGGTGGCTGCAGGCAGTAGCAAGCAGGTGGGAGCAGCGGCGAGCGCGCGCAGGAACAGGCGACTGCGGAGAGGCCCGGCGCGGGCAGCACGGCAGCAGCGGCAGCAGAGGAGGCGCGCGTAGGGGCAGCCAGGGGGGGCCCTCGCAAGCAGCAGAGCAGCTCGTCAGGTGCAGGCGGCCGGCGAGTGGGGCGTACGGGCGGCGGCGGCAGCAGATGCAGAAGCAGCAGCGGCAGCATGCGAGCACAGGAGCAACGACGAGGCCACCCGCGGCCACGGTGCTGTGTGGGCACTCGCGCGTGACGGCGGGCGCAGCGGCTGCGAGCATGGGCGGTGAGCAATGGCAACGGCAGAGAGGCAGCGACAGTAGGCGAGCGGAGCAGGAGGCGGCCGTAGCGAAGCGGGGTACGGTGAGCAGGGGCGCGGGTGGTTCGATCGGGGCATGGCCTCGCGCGCAGAGGCGCATCCTAGGGCACAACCAGGAGCGAGCGGCGAGGCATGGCATGGCGGCGACTACGGCTTGGGGCGCGGATCCGCGAAGAAAAGAGAGGGGGAAGAAGCGGAGCTCACCAAGGGAGCACAAGGAGGCTCGGTGATAGCTTAGTAGCGCAGATGGTGGCCGGATTCGACGAAGTTCACCGGCGAGGCAGAGGAAGAAGATGGCGTCGTGGACGACGCAGCGGTGGCTCCCGGCTCGGTCCGGTGGCGCGGACGACGTAGCCGAGCACGGCGGGGGCATGGACGGACTAGCTGGGCTCGGGGGCCATGGCGGTGCTGCATTGGGGAGGCCTCGACGCGTCCAGGACAAAGAGAGAGGCGCGAGGGGATAGGAGAGGATGAGGGTTAGGGTTAGCTAGGACGAGGGGGGCGATGCCAGCTTTATAGGCGAGCAGGGAACCGGCGGGCACCGCCGGATGGTTGCCACGGTGACGTCCGTGACCGTGGCGGCCATCGGGCGCGGCCACGACTTCGTCCCTGTAGCGGGCGAGTGGGGAGGGATGGCTGGGCCGGCCTGGTCGGCGGAGCCGACTGGCCCAAGAGGCCAAGTGAGGAAAGGTGGCCTTTTGGTTTTATACTTTTTTTTAATCTATCTTTTCTGTTGATTTGTTTTCAAATTTATTTTCTATTTACTTTAGTTCTATTATTATGAATCCATCTCCTAAGATATAATTTCAATTTAGTACACTGCCCCAAAAAGTTTGATGCAATAATAAAATACTTTGCATATTTTTATTATTAAAAGGCATTTAAATATTTGTTTTAGCTGTTGTTTCCTTTACCTTTGAGCATATAAACCTTTTATAAAAATGTGGATTCATCACCATAATTACCTATGCATTATATATCACCTCTCGAACATTTTAGTTTTAACTTTTGAAAACTATTGTTGTTTGCCTTTAAATTTAAATTCGAAATAGAATCGTTTGAACTAACCCAAGATTAGTAACAGTAATCGTGGTGACACAGCATCAGTAGCAGGGGATTACTGTAGCTTGGTTATCCGGGTGTTACAAAAGGATAGTGAGATACTTAATCCGTACACCAAATTTTGGCATTTGGTATCCAAAGAGGGCCTCCTTTGATCTTATTGGCTACTCCGACTCGGACTATGCCGATGACAAGGTTGATAGAAAGTCCACTTCGGGTACTTGTCAATTTCTTGGTAGATCTCTTGTGTCTTGGTCTTCCAAGAAACAAAACTCAGTATCCTTATGCACCGCCGAAGCGGAGTACATTGCCGCTGGATCATGTTGTGCTCAATTACTTTGGATGACCCAAACTCTTAAAGATTATGGGATATATGTGAAACATGTTCCATTACTTTGTGACAATGAAAGTGTTATTAAGATTGCTCACAATCCCGTGCAACATTCTCGAACTAAGCATATTGAAGTTCGTCATCATTTCATTCAAGATCATGTCGCCAAAGGGGACATTAATCTTAAGCATGTTCGCACTGAAAAGCAGTTAGCTGATATATTCAAGAAACCACTTGATGAGAAAGTGTTTTGCAGGTTAAGAGGTGAATTGAACATCATTGATGCTTCAAACTTGGAGTAGGAACTCCATTTGATACATGCAAGGCGTGAGCCTATGACTAATCCTTGATATTTCTCTTATGTTGACTATCTTAGTCTTGGATATATTTGCACCTTACATGTTATCTAACCCGTGTAGGTACTTGGATGAATCTAAATCTATGAGATTGCAACTCACTCACATCTTTAGTAATTTCTGTATCATCAAGTCTCTACACAATGGTGGATGAAGACAAGTAAGCACTCAACCATTCAAACATATCCTTTGACAAATTTTATGTTGAGTTTCATGATTGTCATTTTGGATACACAAGTGCTCTTCCTTGCAAGAACTAACCCATGTAGGTAGATGAACTCAAACTCCAAGTGGTGCTCCCAACTCTTGATGAGCTACATCAACCTTGAGCAACCCACACAAGTTCAACTACATGATCATGATCAACGCCACCACCCAAGGTATGTTATTCCATCTTAGAGAAGCTTTACTCCAAGTCATGAGTCAAAGCAACTCGACAAGATGTGAATACATCAAAAAGCTTAAACGAAAAATGGTAACCCCATTTTGAGCTTAAACGATGAGTATGACCTATGATCAAGTGATCTCACTTGACTCCTAAGTCAATATACTCTAACATAGGTGACTTTATCGCCGACCAATTCTAGATGAAGTTCTCTTCAGTTCTTTTTGTGCTCTTGCATTTGTCTCATGCATATTTGTTTCCAACTTCATCTAGACTTCTTTTTGGTTTCTTTTTTTATTTTCTGTTCTGCATTCCTTGTATCAAATTCATTGCAAATCTTTCAGTTAATTCCTTGCAAATCCGTGTGAGATCTTACTTGTCTAGTGAGCTGAGGTGACAAGTGTTTTCTCTGCGATGAACTCGGTCTCACCGGTCTGATGCTTTCGGTCCAACCGAATCCTCTCGGTATAACCGAACCATACAACTTAGTGTCACCGATTTCACTACAGGAAAGACATCTTGCCACTTGCCTCTGCATTCTTCTTGATCCAGCTCCACTCAATGAATCTTGTCCTCGATTAGCATCCCATCCAACTTGCTGCTTTGTTCTGCAACTCAAGGACCAAACCCATCATGACAAAATCCAGAAGAACCCTTCTTGGAAATTGATGTCAAAGGGGGAGAGAGAGATCACATCAAAGCTTAATCATATCTATAGGGGGAGAGAATAGTCAAGGGAAGAAAGAGTAATCATCAAGGACCCCAGATGCTTGGTGTTCAAGAGGAGAGAAGTCACATGTCTTCAAGAGGGGAAAGACATGTTCATATTTGCTCGTTTGCATTAGCTCTGTTTATATCCTTTGAGCTCTAATTTTGCTCTGATTTTCTGTTCCTTATCTTTTCCCAGCATCCCATGCTAGATTCAGGGGGAGCAAGACATCTAAGGGGAGGAAATCCTTGAATTTATTGCACATCTTTACCTTTGGGGACATGTCTATATCCAATGTAGTACTTAGTACTCACTCTACATGTCATCCCAGTCTTGGTACTCTTGTGGTTTCTTTTGTTTGCTCTAACCAGTAGGTGTATCTGTGTTATCTAACCTTGTTTACGTAGGTTCATTCCATCCTAAGCCAACTCAATACCACAAGGTAAGTATATGCATCACAGTCATGCGTATGAGAAATTCTTGTTGATGTACATACTGTTTGCAAGAAGGACTCATGAGCATGAAGGTACACTTCTCATATTCACATCATTTGCTCTGATGCATATAGCCAAGATACATGTAACATGTTGCTTACTCTATCATGTTTATGCATTCACATGCTCCTATATTCCATATTCACATGATTGCACACATGTAGGGGGAGCCTATGCATGTTACATGTCTTTCCAAAGCTTTGCTTACTACTCTCTCTATCTTTATCTAAAGCTTTGATGTATGTTGTCATCAATTACCAAAAAGGGGAGATTGAAAGCACAAGTGCTCCCTAGGTGGTTTTGGTAATTAATGTCAACATATCTCTTGTTGGACTAACACTTTTACCTAGTATGTTTCAGATAAGTTCAACAATGAAGTGGCATGGACTAGAGGATGTGGAACCCCTTCAAAATGCTAAGGACAAAGTATTGGCTCAAGCTCCAAGCTCAATACTCTACATTTTCTATTTTAGTGATCCAAGATCACATTGAGTCTATAGGAAAAGCTAATACTATTAAGAAGGGATGAGGTGTTGCTTAATGGCTTGCTTGCTCAAAGTGCTTAGTGATATGCTCCAAAGCCCTCAACCACTTTCTCACTTCCAAATATGTCCCACACCAAATATCCAACTCGGCCCACCAATTCTTTCTATCTGGAGCCACCGAGTTCAGTTGACATAGCCACTGCCAGAAACCCTAATCAGTTCATTCTCACCGATGGGATCTCGGTCTCACCGAGATGGGCTTGCAAACTCTCTGTTACCCATTGCAATATTTCTGGTCCCACCGAGATATGCAATCGGCCCCACCGAGTTTGCTTGGCCAACTCTATGTTTTGCTTATTACCCAAATCGGTCCCACCGAGTTTGAGTAATCGGTCAAACCGAGTTTTGGATTTACCCTAACCCTAGCACATCAGTCCCACCGAGTTGATCCAGTCGGTCCCACCGAAAACCCTAACGGTCACTAGATTTGCTGAATCGGTTCGACCGAGTTTATCAATTCGGTCCCACCGAGATTGGCAATTTGTGTGTAACGGTTAGATTTTATGTGGAGGCTATATATAACCCTCCACCACCTCTTCATTCGTAGAGAGAGCCATCAGAACAAACCTACACTTCCAACCTACTTTTTTTGAGAGAGAACTACCTACACTTGTGTTGAGGCCAAGATATTCCATTCTTACCATATGAATCTTGATCTCTAGCTTTCCCAAGTTGCTTTCCACTCAAATCCTCTTTCCACCAAATCCATATCCTGTGAGAGAGAGTTGAGTGTTGGGGAGACTATCATTTGAAGCACAAGAGCAAGGAGTTCATCATCAACACACCTTTTGTTACTTCTTGGAGAGTGGTGTCTCCTAGATTGGCTAGGTGTCACTTGGGAGCCTCCGACAAGATTGTGGAGTTGAACCAAGGAGTTTGTAAGGGCAAGGAGATCGGCTACTTCGTGAAGATCTACCGCTAGTGAGGCAAGTCCTTCGTGGGCGACGGCCATGGTGGGATAGACAAGGTTGCTTCTTCGTGGACCCTTCGTGGGTGGAGCCCTCCGTGGACTCGCGCAGCCGTTACCCTTCATGGGTTGAAGTCTCCATCAACGTGAATGTACGATAGCACCACCTATCGGAACCACGTCTCAAAAATCTCCGTGTCTCCAAATTGTGTTTGCACACTCCAATCCCATCCCTTTACATTCTTGCAAGTTGCATGCTTTACTTTCCGCTGCTCATATACTCTTTGCATGCTTGCTTGATATGTATTGTGTTTGTTAAACTTGTGCCAAAACTCAACTTCAACCTAAAGAAATTAAAAACTGCAACTTTTAGCACTTAGTTTCTAATCACCCCCCCCCCCTCCTGACACCTCTTCTCCATCCTTTCAGCCCCTTCTCTCTTTTTCTCTCATTTTTTGTTTTTGTTCTTTTTGGGCCTTCTCTTTTTTATGGCCTCTTTTTCTATTTTTTTTATTTTTCGTCCGTAGTCTCATCCCGACTTGTGGGGGAATCATAGTCTCCATCATCCTTTCCTCACATGGGACAATGCTCTAAAAATGATGACCATCACACTTTTATTTACTTACAACTCAAGAAGTACAACTAGATACTTAGAACAAAATATGACTATGTGAATGCCTCTGGCAGTGTACCAGGATGTGCAATGAATCAAGAGTGACATGTATGAAAGAATTATGAGTGGTGGCTTTGCCACAAATACGATGTCAACTACATGATCATGCAAAGCAATATGACAATGATGGAGCGTGTCATAATAAACGGAACGGTGGAAAGTTGCATGGCAATATATCTAGGAATGGCTATGGAAATGCCATAATAGGTAGGTATGGTGGCTGTTTTGAGGAAGAAAAATGGTGGGTTTATGGTACCGGCGAAAGTTGCGCGGTACTAGAGAGGCTAGCAATGGTGGAAGGGTGAGAGTGCATATAATCCATGGACTCAACATTATTCATAAAGAACTCACATGCTTATTGCAAAAATATATTAGTTATCGAAACAAAGCACTATGCGCATGCTCCTAGGGGGATAGATTGATAGGAAAAGACCATCGCTCGTCCCCGACTGCCACTCATAAGGAAGACAATCAAAAAATAAATCATGCTCCGACTTCATCACATAACGATTCACCATACGTGCATGCGACGGGAATCACAAACTTTAACACAAGTATCTATCAAATTCACAACTACTCAACTACCATGACTCTAATATCACCATCTTCATATCTCAAAACAATCATCAAGTATCAAACTTCTCATAGTATTCAATGCACTCTATATGAAAGTTTTTATTATACCTATCTTGGATGCCCATCATATTAGGACTAGTTTCATAACCAAAGCAAATTACCGTTCTGTTTAGGACTCTCAAAATAATATAAGTGAATCATGAGAGTTCATCTATTTCTTCAAAATAAAACCACCGCCATGCTCTAAAAAGATATAAGTGAAGCACTAGAGCAAATGACAAACTACTCCAAAAGATATAAGTGAAGACCAATGAGTAGTCGAATAATTATGCAACTATGTGAAGACTCTCTAACATTTAAGAATTTCAGATCTTGGTATTTTATTCAAACATCAAGCAAAATAAAAGAAAATAAAATGACGCTCCACGCAAAACACATATCATGTGGTGAATAAAAATATAGCCTCAAGTAAAGTTACCGATGAACGAAGACGAAAGAGGGGATGCCTTCCGGGGCATCCCCAAGCTTAGGCTCTTGGTTGTCCTTGAATATTGCCTTGGGGTGCCTTGGTCACCCCCAAGCTTAGGCTCTTGCCACTCCTTGTTCCATACTCCATCGAATCTTTACCCAAATCTTGAAAACTTCACAACCTAAAACTTAACAGAATACTCGTAAGCTCCGTTAGTATAAGAAAATAAATCACCACTTAGGTACTGTTGTGAACTCATTCTAAATTAATATTGCTGTAATATCTAGTGTATTCCAACTTCTCTATGGTTCATACCCTCCGATACTACTCATAGATTCATCAAAATAAGCAAACAACACAATGAAAACAGAATCTATCAAAAACAGAACAGTCTGTAGCAATATGGAGGTTCCGAATACTTCTGTAACTCCAAAAATCCTGAAAAATTATGAAGTCCTAGGCAATTTGTTTTATTAATCTACTGCAAGTGGAATTGGTATTTTATCGCCCTCTGGTAAAAAATGAAAATTATTCTCGTGAGTGCATACTTTCTGTTTTTTACAGCAATATCAAATAACAATCACTCAAGAAGATCCTAAAGACTTTACTTGGCACAAACACTAATTGAAACATAAAAAATACAATCATAACATAGTATAGATGATTTATTTATTACTAAACAGGAACAAAAAGCAAGGAACAAAAATAAAATTGGGTTGCCTCCCAACAAGCACTATCGTTTAACACCCCTAGCTAGACATGATGATTTCAATGATGCTCACATAAAAGATAATAATTGAAACATAAAGAGAGCATCATGAAGAATATAACTAGAACATTTAAGCCTAACCTACTTCCTATGCATAGGGATTTTGTGAGCAAACAACTTGTGGGAACAAGAATCAACTTGCATAGGAAGGTAAAACAAGCAAATCTTCAAGATTTTCAACACATAGAGAGGAAACTTGATATTATTGCAACTCCTACAAGCATATATTCCTCCCTCGTAATAATTTTCAGTAGCATCATGAATGAATTCAACAATATAACTATCATATAAAGCATTCTTTTCATGATCTACAAGCATAGAAAAATTACTATTCTCCACATAAGCAAAATTCTTCTCATTCGGAATAGTGGGAGTATCATAAGAAACCCGAATACTATAGATGGTTTCCACGTTAAAAGAGTAATGTTCAGAAAAAGGGTAATAATAATCATGAAAATTTTTATAAATATAATCATCACTATTTTTATAGCATAAGTGTCATCACAATAGTCATCATAAATAGGAGGCATGCTATCATCATAATAAATTTGCTCATCAAAACTTGGGAGACTAAAAATATCATCTCCATTGAACATATCATCCCCAAGCTTGGGAATAAGGATGGCAATGGGTAGGGTATAGGGCGGGCACAACAATCCCATACCCATGCCCATGTTGCTCATGGGCACAAAACCACAGCCATATCCATGCCCACGGGCACAAAACACTGCCCATACCCATACCCATACCCATCGGGCACCCATCGGGCAGCTCAATAATACATATATTATGCCATCACCAATACAAAATATAACAAAAATAATTAATTATCTCAATTCACAGTTAACAAGCATAAGTAAATAATCTGACTGTGTTCGCAAAACCAATGGTCAAACAATCACACGCAGTAGTAAATATCCTTATTACATGAGTAGCCCATATAGCAGTGCAAAATTATGTAAAACAAAAAAGTACATATCCAAATATTGAAAGATGATTTTATTAAATAACAAATGTGCTTTCTATCGCAGCCGCCAACCAGTAGCTCCAAGTCTTCATTCTTGAGTGATAATTGAAGTAGATTCATCCTTCACATGATATAGATCAAAAGAACATGATTTAATTATGCAGCAATAATCTTACAATTTAACAGCAAAATCTTGAAGTGCAAACAACAAGGTTGCAACAAAAGTAGTTACCATCTCTTCTTCATTGTCCTCAAGAACACTTTGAAATGTTGCAAAGAGAGTGGAATTCTAGCCACCTAATGAAATAACCAACAATTAGTATGTAAACAGCAAGGTATTTCGAAAATAAGAATAAGATGCAAGTTCAAACATTGAGTACCTAATAAATTAGCACGAGACCAAGCTTGCATGCACATGAGAGATTGAGCCACATTAGGAGTAAGTCTACTATGGTGTGCACTAAGAGCTCTACCACTAGTACTGAATGCACATTCTGAAGCAACGGATGTTATAGGAATAGGCAATATATCACGAGCAAGTTTTTGTAAGGTAGGATACTTGAAGCCCTCAACCTTCCACCAATCAATGATGTCCAGGTCTTGTGTTCTAGGCAGAGGAGCTTCTTCCAAATACAATTCCAATTCTGTATGGGACGAAGAAGAAGAAGAAGGTGTAACAACACGATTGGACATATAAAGATCCAAGAGTTTCATGGCTTCATCCTCTTCTCCAGATGGGATTGAAGTAGCAGAAGCATCCCATGTATCCTCACATTCTGCTTTATCTTGGTATTGCTTTACCAAGTCAAACATTAACCCCCTCACTTTCTCTATTTCTTTGGATGCATGATGTCTTCCGTACAGAGGACCATACAGAGCATTGAGAATATGAAGTTTCTACCTTGGATCAAGGACTGTTGCAACTGCCATAAGACCATGTATATCTTTCCAATACTTCTCAAATTTATCCTTCATTTCCTCTGACATTTTTTTATAAGCTCATTTTCACTTTTACCCCATTTCCTTATGGCCAAACAAATGGTAACTACTTTAGGGAAAAAGAGATTTGTTGTTACATACTTAGTTCCTGAAAATGACTCAGTGATATCAAAGAAGAGCTTCAGCCTATCACACATTTCCTTTGCAAACTTCCAATCATCTTTGGTTGGGCAGCAATCAAATTTCTTTTCACGTGCCTTCAATTTTTCAAATATCTCTATGTATTGTAGGGCAATGCTTATCATAAGGTAAGTTGAATTCCATCTAGTCTTGCAGTCAAGATTTAACCTTCTGTTATACTCTATGTTCAATGTTTTTGCCATCTTTTCAAACTTTTCATGCCTTTTAGGCGTTGCCGACCAAAATGCAACACTATCACGTACTCTCTCTACACCTTCCTCTAAGGCACTCATTCCATCTTTCACAATCGGGTTTAATATGTGAGCAGCACAACGCATATGCAGAAACTGGTCATCTAACATAAGAGAGCTAGTATCCAACTTATCTGGCAATATGGTCATAACTTTCTCATTAGATGTGCAGTTGTCCAATGTGATAGTGGAAATCTTCCTCTCTAGGTGCCACTTAACAAGACACTCATACAAGGCTTCACATATGACCTCAGTTGTATGTGGGCATGGCACATAAGCAAACCTGACACCATAAACATAAATAAATCATGAGTGGCTACATAACCATGGTAATAATTTAAATTCTGGAATATTTAGAATTTTGCCTTATAAGAAAGCTCTTCAGGTTCCAAGAATCATCTATGTAGTGTGCCGTAACAGCCATGTAACCTCTCTTTTGATAGCCTGCTGTCCACAAATCTGTAGTGACAGCCACTCGGTGTTTGAAGCTTGCAAAAAAATTCACCATCTTCTTCCTCTGAGTAGAATGCATAGCTACAATGTCATTCCTAATAGTATTTCTGCTCACCATCTTGAACAATGGTTGCAAATAAGAACAAAACCTACGAAAACCATGGTGATCCACCATAGATAAAGGGTACTCATGTTCGCAGATCATCAGTGCAAGCTCTCTCCTAGCCTTCTCTTGATCAAAAGTGTAATTTTCAACATTTACTTTTCCACCTTCAGCTGCTGTCAACTTTAATTTCTGTTGCTTTGGACCCATAGGTACATGCCTAGCAGGACAAGAGGCCAAATGAGCATGCAAATGTTTGGTTCCATGTGTACCAAGCGCACTAAGTTTTGTGTGACAATAATTGCATTCAGCTTTCCATACTCCATCAATAAGTTTCTTTTCCATCTCATCCCATACTGCTGATGTGAGCTTCCTCTTACTACCAACTTTGCTTGTTGTACCAGCAGTAGCAATTTGAGATGGAGCAGCTTCACATATTGGAGTGGCCTGAGCATCAGATGCTGGGGCACTAGCTGAGTTCACATTTTCAGTGTTTGCCACAGCTGAGAGTTGTGCTTCATCTTGAGAAGCATGTAAACTATGCATAATACAAAACAACCAAGTTTCTAAACTGTATAGAAGATAGTCTTCAGTTTTAGTAAAAATGAACCAAGGTACAGAATCTTTAAAATGTAAAAATCGGAAATATTGTGATCGCTAAATAGCAATATTTAAAATGAGAATAACCGGTAACTAATTAACATTCTTTCCACCAAAATCATACAACAGAAGAATCTTAATTGGAAGTTTATAGATATTAACTAATTAGTCAAACGGGAAAACACAATAGTGCACACACGAATACATACATGTACTGCATACACTAGTATAAGACTATTATTCAGTTTGGCGTACACTAGTATAGGAATCCTTTTCTACTATTCACGCATGCACGTACTATTACCTAGAGCAGAAAGCATATAGAGATTATATTAATATGTATAGAGGTTATGATCATGGACTAAGATAATTGTGAGACTCTATTCTGTCGCACCTACCCTGATCGTTGAAGCTAACAGTTTGCTCAAAATGCATTTTAGTGGACGATAATATGCACTGAAATTCAATCATGGCATTTTTTTGTCAGTATAGCATGAACTTGATAGAGACTAGCCAAATAAATTTCACTTGGTTTCATCTACTTATATTCTTCAGGGTCACATGAGGCCATGACTGAGGTACCATTCACTCATGCCATGCATGATGCATCTGACCATGAAAACT
Organism: Triticum dicoccoides; assembly: GCF_002162155.2. Classification (NCBI taxonomy): domain Eukaryota; kingdom Viridiplantae; phylum Streptophyta; class Magnoliopsida; order Poales; family Poaceae; genus Triticum; species Triticum dicoccoides. Next base: position 284,062,163 of record NC_041384.1, on the reverse strand, counting down.
GCAGGTGCAGGTTCGCAAGCCGTGCATGGAAATTGATATTTTGCAGTTTGTTTAAGGAATCCGACAGCGTCCGGTCCAAGAATGAGAATTATGTGTTTTCTTAATAGTGACTTGAATCTAAAATCATAAAAGTATGTTTGTAGTTCAGCCATGCTTTGCGTATTCAATTTCTTTTATTTTTAACAAGAACACAAACAACCAAGTTTCTGAACTGTATGGAAGATAGTTTTCAGTTTCAGTAAAAATTGAAATATTGTGATCCCTAAATAGCAATATTTAAAATCAGAGTTACCAGTAACTACTTAGCATTCTTCGCACCAAAAACATGCAACAGAAGAATCTTAACTGGAAGCTTATAGATATTAACTTGTTAATTAAACGGGCAAACACAATAGTACACACACGAATACATCCATGTAGTGCGTACACTAGTATAGGAATATCCACCAGTTTGACATACACTAGTACTGAACAAGAACTCATTCGATATACACTAGTACTGAATCAGTTCATACTCATTTTGTACGAATAGGTAAGATTCATACCCTAAACGTCGGCAGTTTTGCCTGGTCATCGGAGCGGTCCTGCTCCCTGCCATATGGTACTAGCTCGCGGCCCACCTCGTCATTGTGGCCTACCTCACCTTCACCGCAGCCCCGTGCAGGGATGGTCACCACGGACGGCGACTTAGATGGCTCATCGTTGGGAGCCTGGGACAGATGGAGATTTCAAAGAAAAAGGGAAGGTTCTGGGAGGACGGCCAGGAGAAGAGGAGACGAGGACGTCAATTTGTCAACGATTCTATGGGAAAAATCATGTTGTAGCATATACTCGGGGCTGGTAGAGTAATTTATGGCAGAGTAATTTCCTTTTCCTTTATTTTTGATCTGATTTCCTTATACTCTTTAGATAACAAATGTGATTACGTGGCTACAAGGAAAGAGTTAATGGGGCAGGGAAGAAAGGTTGTCAGACTATCGGGTCGGGTTCGGGTATACTCACGGGTAAAGAATTATGCCCATGCCCTACCCACGATTAATCGGGTCGGGTTCGGGCGCTGCCCATGGGCACAAAACCATGCCCATACCCTGCCCATTCGGGTCGGGTACCCACGGGTACCCATGCCCATGGGTAAAATTGCCATCCTTACTTGGGAAAAACATTAATTGTAGCAAATAATTTCTCAAACATGTCATTCTCATCCAACATAGCATCCCCAAGCTTGGACCTTTTCATATCATAAGCATAATCACTCTCATCATTAATAGTATGGATAGCACCAATAGTATAACAATTATCATCATCACAATGAGTAATAGGAGCAACATCATTTGGGAGGGATACCTTTTGACCTTTGCTTATCTATCTTTTCTTTCTCTTCTTCACATCATGTGTGGGTTTAATCCTCTTTTCGGAGCTCCTTATTAATGAGATTGGTTGAATAGAAGGCTACTCCTCGTTACCTGATTCATCATAAGAAATAATATGAGGATATTGGGAAGTCTCTTCCCTTTCATTAGTATTATCTTCATCTTCTATTTGTTTTCTTGTCTTTTTGTAATTGGCAATATAAGGATTTTGAATGCAATTCACCGCACAATACATATAAATTTCCTCTAGATCAAAGTCAAGAACTTTATCAAGGGCAAATTCTGGAATATCCTTAGTTATACGTTTCATTTCTTTATAACCCAAAAGCAAACTAAGTTCATTATGATGCGCAAGGGAAATCAAGTCATCACAATTTTTGGACACGATTCGATCATGAAACAATTTGCATTGTATATTTAAATGACCATGTTCATTGCAAAGTTTACAAGGATGGCTAGGAAAATTTAATTTTTCAGCACAAACATCTAGCCTTTCTTGCAACCATTTACTTTCTAAATACTTATGCCTCTTGCAAAATCTATCTTCCCTATTTGGTGTGTACTTCCAAACCCTATGCACTCCACAAAAACTGACATGCTTATAAGAGACATTTTCATCATGACTAGTGCAGTCATCATTAGTACTATGGATATTCAAAGAGTTCGTACTAACAACATTGCAATCATGCTCATCATTCAAATATTTAGTGCCAAACATTTTAATGCATTCTTCTTCTAGCATTTTGGCACAATTATCGGAATCCTTATTTTCATGAAACATATTAAAAAGATGAAGCATATGAGGTACCCTCAATTCCATTTTTTGTAGTTTTATTTTATAGACTAAACTAGTGATAAAACAAGAAACTAAAAGATTCGATTGCAAGATCTAAAGATATACCTTCAAGCGCTAACCTCCCCGGCAACGGCGCCAGAAAAGAGCTTCGTTGACGGGGTGTTAGTGTCGCTTTCCTCACCTCCCTGGCAACTGCGCCAGAAAAGAACTTGATGTCTACTACACAACCTTCTTCTTGTAGTCGTTGTTGGGCCTCCAAGTGCAGAGGTTTGTAGGACGGTAGCAAATTTCCCCCAAGTGGATGACCTAAGGTTTATCAATCCGTGGGAGGCGTAGGATGAATATGGTCTCTCTGAAGCAACTCTGCAACCATATAACAAAGAGCCTCTTGTGTCCCCAACACACCCAATACAATGGTAAATTGTAGGTGCATTAATTTGACGAAGAGATGGTGATACAAGTGCAATATGGATGCTAGATATAGGTTTTTGTAATCTGAAAATATAAAAACAGCAAGGTAACTAATGATAAAAGTAGGCAAAAACGGTATTGCAATGCGTTGAAACAAGGCCTAGGGTTCATACTTTCACTAGTGCAAGTTATCTCAACAATAATAACATAATTGGATCATATAACTATCCCTCAACATGCAACAAAGAGTCGCTCTAAAGTCACTAATAGCGGAGAATAAACGAATAGATTATTGTAGGGTACGAAACCACCTCATTGTTATCCTTTCTGATCGATCTATTCAAGAGTTCGTAGTAAAATAACACAAAGCTATTCTTTCCTTTCAATCTATCCTAGAGTTCGTACTAGAATAACACCTTAAGACACAAATAAACCAAAACCCTAATGTCACCTAGATACTCCAATGTCACCTCAAGTATCCATGGGTATGATTATACGATATGCATGACACAATCTCAGATTCATCTATTCAACCAACACAAAGAACTTCAAAGAGTGCCCCAAAGTTTCTACCGGGGAGTCAAGACGAAAACGTGTGCCAACCCCTATGCATAAGTTCACAAGGTCACGGAACTCGCAAGTTGATCACCAAAACATACATCAAGTGGATCACGTGAATATCCCATTGTCACCATAGATAAGCACATGCAAGACATATATCAAGTGTTCTCAAATCCTTAAAGACTCAATCCGATAAGATAACTTCAAAGGGAACACTCAATCCATTACAAGAGAGTAGAGGGGGAGAAACATCATAAGATCCAACTATAATAGCAAAGCTCACGATACATCAAGATCGTGCCAAATCAAGAACATGAGAGAGAGAGAGAGATCGAACACATAGCTACTGGTACATACCCTCAGCCCAGAGGGTAAACTACTCCCTCCTCATCATGGAGAACGTGGGATGATGAAGATGGCCACCGGAGAGGGATCCCCCCTCCAGCAGGGTGCCGGAATGGGTCTAGATTGGTTTTCGGTGGCTACAGAGGCTTGCGGCGGCGGAACTCCTGATCTAGGTTTCTTTCTGGAAGTTTGGGTATATATAAGACGTGTTGGAGTCGGGAACAAGTCAGTGGGGTCCCCGAGGCAGCCACGAGATAGGGGGGCACGCCCAGAGGGGTAGGTCGCGCCCCCACCCTCATGGTGGCCTCGGGACTCCTCTGGTCTATCTCCGGTACTCCGTGGGCTTGTTCTGGTCCAAAGACAATCTCCGTGAATTTTTAAGTCGATTGGACTCTGTTTGATTTTCCTTTTCTGTAAAACTCAAAAACAAGGAAAACAGAAATTGGAACTGGGCTCTAGGTTAATAGGTTAGTCCCAAAAATCATATAAAATAGCATAAATGCATATAAAACATCATAGATGGATAATATAATAGCATGGAACAATAAAAAATTATAGATACGTTGGAGACGTGTCATTTATCACCAAAGGTGACATACTTTCGAGGGTCGTTGTTTTCAGCAAGCTCACGAAACATGTCCTTATCTCTGGTCATGTGATCGGTACATCCACTATCAAGAACCCATTCCTTTACTCCACCCATGTAGCCGCGAAGATTTTCCATAAGACCAAAGTGTCTCATAGACTCGTCGAGATCAAAGTCACTATCATCATCCTCATCATAGTATCCATGTTCAACATCGACTTGTGATGGATCAATTCCTAGAGACTGTGATTCATTAGATAAATGATCATCACAATAATCATCTTTATGAATTCTAATGGCTTTGGAGATGATATTGCTAATGATTTCAACATCTCCTTTGGCACGCATAAGATTAGTAAGCTCAAATAGACAATCACCAAATTTAGGATCATTGGAACTCATCTTACTCAAAGTAATAGACTTATGAAGAATTTCATCTAAGTTTTGCAAGGAATAATTTGGAAATCGTTCCTCAAGAAATGTCCATATGGTGTAGGCACAATCAAGAGCAGGCAAGCTAGCAATCAAGTTTCTAGGTAATCCTCTAGTGATTAAATTGACAGTTCAAAGATTATGGATCATGTCAATAGACTCATCAAGGGTAGGATGCAAGGGGTCAACAAGGCGCGTACAAGGAGTAGTAATGTGTTCGTTCAAGTGATATTCAATGAAAATCTCAAGCATCTCAATTTTCCACTCATGAAAGAACTCTCCATCAAGTATAGGCACTCTATGTCTAAGACTCCCAAATGTAGGCTCATCCATCTTCCTCCAATGGAAATTAAACCAAAGCAATGGAGACCAATGCTCTGATACCAATTGTAGGATCGAGAAGAGGTGTCTAGAGGGGGGTGATTAGATCCTCAACAAAGAAAAGTAGAAGTTCTTAATTTCTTTAAGTTAAGGTGGAGTTTTACCACAAGTTTAAACATTCACAATACATTTGAAGCAAGCATGGCAAAGAGTATATGAGCAGCAAAAAGAAAGCATGAAACATGCAAGAAAGTAAAGGGATGGGATTGGAGTGTGCAAACGCAATTGGAGACATGGAGATTTTTGGCATGGTTCCGATAGGTGGTGCTATCGTACATCCACGTTGATGGAGACTTCAACCCACAAAGGGTAACGGTTGCGCGAGTCCACAGAGGGCTCCACCCATGAAGGGTCCACGAAGAAGCAACCTTGTCTATCCCATCATGGCCATCGCCCACGAAGGACTTGCCTCACTAGGGTAGATCTTCACGAAGTAGGCGATCTCCTTACCCGTACAAACTCCTTGGTTCAACTCCACAATCTTGTCAGAGGCTCCCAAGTGACACCTAACCAATCTAGGAGACACCACTCTCCAAAAGGTACTAGATGGTGTGTTGATGATGAACTCCTTGCTCTTGTGCTTCAAATGATAGTCTCCCCAACACTCAACTCTCTCTCATGAATTTGGATTTGGTCGAAAAGATGATTTGAGTGGAAAGCAACTTGGGGAAGGCTAGAGATCAAGATTCATATGGTTGGAATGGAATATCTTGGTCTCAACACATGAGTAGGTGGTTCTCTCTCAGAAAATGTATGTTGGAAGTGTAGGCACGTTCTGATGGCTCTCTCCATGAATGAAGAGTGGATGGAGGGGTATATATAGCCTCCACACAAAATCTAGTCGTTACACACAATTCTCCAAACTCGATGGGACCGAAGCAAGAAATTCGGTCAGACCGATTTAGTTCAAAATGTGAATGTTAGGCATTTCGATGGGACCGATATGATCAACTCGGTGGGACCGATGTGCTAGGGTTAGGGTAAAACCTCAACTCGGTTTGACCGATTACACAAACTCGGCGGGACCGATTTTGGTAATAAGAAAAACAGAGAGTTGGTCAAGCAAACTCGATGGGACCGATTGCATATCTCGGTGAGACCGAAATTATTGCAACAGGTAATAGAGAGTTTGCAAGCCCATTTCGGTGAGACCGATATCCCATCGGTGAGACCGAACTGATTAGGGTTTCTGGTAGTGGCTATGTCAAGTGAACTCGATGGCGCTGGATAGATCAAATTGGTGGGGGCGAGTTTGACTTTTGGTTTGGGACATATGTGGATGTGAGAAAGTGGTTGAGGGCGTTGGAGCATATCACTAAGCACTTTGAGCAAGCAAGCCATTAAGCAACACCTCATCCCCTTTTAATAGTATTGGCTTTCCTATGGACTCAATGTGATCCCGGATCAATAAAATGAAGGTGCAGAGTCTTGAGCTTTTGAGCTTTTGCCAATCCTTTGTTCTTAGCATCTTGTAGGGGTTCCACATACTCTCGTCCACGCCACTCCATTTGTTGAACTTATCTGAAATATACTAGATAAAAACATTTGTCCAACAAGTGATATGTTGGCATTAATTGCCAAAATCACCCAGGGAGCACTTGTGCTTTCAAAGGTCCCATGTAATCAAATCCCCAAACATCAAATGGCTCAACAGCAAGCGAATAATTCATAGGAATTTCTTGACGCTTACCGATATTACCTATTCTTTGACATTCATCACAAGATAAGACGAACTTACGTGCATCCTTGAAGAGAGTAAGCCAATAAAATCCAGATTGCAATACCTTGTGAGCAGTTCGATCTCCAGCATGATGCCCTCCATAAGCTTCAGAGTGACATTTACGTAGGATTTGTCCTTGTTCAGGCTCAGGTACACAACGTGTAATAATACCATCTACTCCTTCTTTATAAAGATGTGGGTCATCCCAAAAGTAATGTCTTAAATCATAGATTTTTTTCTTTTGTTGGTATGTAAAGCTAGGCGTAAATATTTAGCAACGATGTAATTAGCATAATCAGCATACCAAGGAGTACTTTGAGCAACATTTATTTCAGCTAACTGCTCATCAGGAAAACTATCATCAATAGGTAGTGGGTCATCAGGTACATTTTCAAGCCTAGATAAATTATCGGCTACGGGGTTCTCAGCTCCTTTTCTATCAATGATATGTAAATCAAATTCTTGTGACAAGAGAACCCATTGAATAAGTCTAGGTTTGGCATCTTTCTTTTCCATAAGATATTTAATAGCAGCATGGTCTGTGTGAACAGTTACTTTGGAATCAACAATATAAGGACTAAATTTATCACAAGCAAACACCACTGCTAAGAATTCTTTTTCAATAGTAGCATAATTTGTTTGAGCACTGTCTAGAGTTTTACTAGCATAATGAATAACATCCAGTTTCTTATCAACTCTTTGTCCTAGAACAACACCAATAGGATAATCACTAGCATCACACATAATTTCAAAAGTCAAGTTCCACTCAGGTGGTTGAACAATATGTGCAGAAATTAAGGCTTTCTTGAGTGTTTCAAAGGCTTCTAAACAATCATCATCAAAAAACAGAAGGAATATCCTATAGAAACTAGCATGACCTAAGAAACTACGAATAGCTTTTATATCGTTAGGACATGGCATTTTCTCAATTGCATCAACCTTAGCTTTGTCCACTTCAATACCTCTTTCAGAAATTTTATGACCCAAGACAATGCCTTCATTAACCATAAAGTGGCACTTCTCCCAATTCAAGTCAAGATTTGTTTGTTCACATCTCTGCAAAACTCGATCAAGATTAATTAAACAATCATCAAAATACTTCCCACAAACAGAGAAGTAATCCATGAAAACCTCTACAATCTTTTCACAAAAGTCAGAGAATATAGCAGTCATACATCTTCAAAGTTGCGTTTAATTCTTTCCAAAAGATCCCACCGGAATTCAATAGTCTTCTTCATAAAAGAACCATCACAAAAAGTATCAAGCATGGTTTGATCATTACGAGAAAGTCGAGCATAAAAGTTCTGGATAATAGTCGCCTTCATGATTGGGGCATGAATATAACATTGACTTAAGCCTCCCCCAAGCTAGAGAGATACTTTCTCCTTCACGAGGCCAAAAATTATATATATAATTCCGATCACGATGAACTAGATGCATAGGATAATTTTTTTAATGGAACTCCAATTTCAAATGATTCCAATTCCAAGATCCAATATCATCGCATATCCTATACCATGCCAATGCCTTTACCTTCAAAGATAAAGCAAAAACCTTCTTCATAACTTCATCTCCGGGTAAACCTGCAAGCTTGAACAATCCACAAATTTGTTCTACATATATCAAGTGCATATCAGGATGTTCGGTTCCGCCTCCTACATAAGGATTAGCTAGCAGTTGTTCTATCATACCCAAAGGAATTTCATATTCAATATTTTCAGTAGGTGCAGTAGGTTGAGAGATAGCTAATTGTGGTTCCGGTCGAGGTGAAGATACCCCGAACAAACCCCTTAAAGGATTGTTTTCCATAGTAACAAGTGACAATAAATTTCAGCACACTATATAAATGTTTCCTTACCAAATTCCACTTACCAAAGGCGCTTCACTCCCCGGCAATGGTGCCAGAAAATAGCCTTGATGACCCACAAGTATAGGGGATCAATTGTATCTCTTTTCGATAAGTAAGAGTGTCGAACCCAACGAGGAGCAGAAGGAAATGACAAGTGGTTTTCAACAAGGTAATGTCTGCAAGTGCTGAAATTGCATGTAGCAGAGTAGTTTGATAGCAAGGTAATTTGTAACAAGCAAGTAACGATAATAGTAGAAAAAGTGCAGCAAGGTAGCCCAATCCTTTTGACGCAAAGGATAGGCCAAAACGGTCTCTTATAATAAGCAAAGCGTTCTTGAGGGTACACGGGATTTTCATCTAGTCACTTTCATCATGTTGGTTTAATTCGTGTGTGGTACTTTGATAATTTGATATGTGGGTGGACCGGTGCTTAGGTGTTTTTCTTACTTGAACAAACCTCCTACTTATGATTAACCCTCCCTCAAGCATCTGCAACTATGAGAAAAGTATTAAGAATAAATTCTAACCATAGCATTAAACTTTTGGATCCAATCGGTCCCTTACGGAATAGCACATAAACTGGGGTTTAAGCTTCTGTCACTCTCACAACCCATCATCTAATTGCTACTCCACAATGCATTCCCTTAGGCCCAAATATGGTGAAGTGTCATGTAGTCGACGTTCACATGACACCACTAAGGGAATCACAACATACATACTATCAAAATATCGAACACATATCAAGTTCACATGATTACTTGCAACATGATTTCTCCCGTGACCTCAAGAACAAAAGTAACTACTCACAAATGATAATCATGCTCAAGATTAGAGGGGTATTAAATAGCATATTGGATCTGAACATATAATCTTCCACCAAATAAACCATATAGAAATCAACTACAAGATGTAATCAACACTACTAGTCACGCACAAGCACCAATCTATAGTTCTGGTAACAAGATTGAACACAAGAGATGAACTAGGGTTTGAGAGCAGATGGTGTTGTTGAAGATGTTGATGGAGATTGCCCTCCCCAAGATGGGAGAGTTGTTGGTGATGATGGTGACGATTATTTCCCCCTCCAGGAGGGAAGTTCCCCTGGCGGAATCGCTCCACCGGAGGGCAAAAGTTCTCCTGCCCAAGTTTTGCCTCGAGACGGCGCCGCTCCATCCCGAAAGTCCTCCCCTTATTTTTTTCTAGGTCAAAATGACTTATATACCAGAAGATGGGCACCGGAGGTGGGCCTGGGTGAGCACAACCCACTAGGGTGCGCCTGGGCTCCTGGCGCGCCCTGGTGGGTTGTGCCCACCTGGTGGGCCCCCTCTGGTAGTTATTTGCTCCAATATTCATCAAATATTCCATAAAAATTCTCCGTGAAGTTTTAGCTTATTTGGAGTTGTACAGAATAGGTCGCCTGACGTAGCTTTTCTAGGTCTAGATTTCCAGCTGCCGGAATTCTCCCTCTTTGCGTATACCTTGCATATTATGAGAGAAATGGCATTAGAATTACCCCAAAAACATTATTATGGATAGAAACATCTTAAATAACAGTAAGAAAACATGATGCAAAATGGACGTATCAAATATCATTTACCTCTGTTTTAAAAACCTGAGCTCTGGCACCTCTGTAAATCACTGCTTCCCTCTGCGAAGGGACTATCTATTTACTTTTATGTTGTGTCATCACCTTCTAAAACAAGCGCCAGAACCTAAGAGCACTACTGTCATGACTTATGCATTGTGTGTAGCTAATGTTGGGTGCATCATGACTGGATCTTTTCTACCAATTACAATGTGTAGTCACTGCTTGGACTTCGGAGGTGCTCTGCATTTATGTTTTGCAGTCTCAGAAAGGGCTAGCGAGATACCACTATTGTCATATTATATCATGGTTGTTTAGACAACGTGTTGCTGTTTGAGATATATTATTATTGCTCGCTAGCTGATTATGTCATTGATATGAGTTAATATAATCTTTAAGAGTTACTGTCGGCATGGTTAGTTATAATGTTGGCTGAAAACCTGGGTGTTGTTTAAGCTTATTTATGCAAACAAGAGCAAAAGAGTTCGTAAAAGTTTTTCTTTTTCACTTTCAGTTTATCAACTGAATTGCTTGAGGACAAGCAAAGGTTTAAGCTTGGGGGAGTTGATACGTCTCCAACGTATCTACTTTTCCTAATGCTTTTCCTCTTGTTTTGGACTCTAATTTGCATGATTTGAATGAAACTAACCCCGGACTGAAGATGTTCTCAGTAGAACTACCATGGTGGTGTTTTTGTGCAGGAATAAAACTTCTCGGAATGGAACGAAACTTCGCGAGGAATTTTAATACAATAAACAAGAATTTCTGGAGCCAAGAACCACTGGAGGGGGGCACCTGTGTGGGTACAACCCACTAGGGCACGCCCCCCTCCTGGCGCACTCAGGTGGGTTGTCCCCACCTAGTGGCCCCACAGACCCTAATTCCAACTCCATAAATACCTATTTTTCAGAAAAATCAAGGAGAAAGAATTATCGCGATCCACGAGACGGAGCCGCCGTCACCTCATGTTCTTCATCGGGAGGCCAGATCTGGAGTCTATTTGGGGCTCCAGAGAGGGGGATCTTCATTCTTCGGCATCACCAACCCTTCTCCGTCGCCAATTCCATGATGCTCCCCACCGGGAGTGAGTAATTCCTTCGTAGGCTCACTGGTCGGTGAGGAGTCAGATGAGATTCATCATCTAATCGAGTTAGTTTTGTTAGGGCTTGATCCCTAGTATCCACTATGTTCTAAGATTGATGTTGCTATGACTTTGCCATGCTTAATGCTTGTCACTTTGGACCTGGGTACCATGATTTCAGATCTGAACCGTTTATGTTATCACCATTATATCCGTGTTCTAGAAACGATCTTGCAAGTTATAGTCACCTACTACGTGTTATGATCCGGCAACCCCGGAGTGACAATAGTCGGGACCACTCTCGGTGATGACCATAGTTTGAGGAGTTCATGTATTCACCGTGTGTTAATGCATTGTTCCGGTTCTCTATTAAAAGGAGGCCTTAATATCCCTTAGTTTTCGATAGGACCCCGCTGCCACGGGAGGGTAGGACAAAAGATGTCATGCAGGTTCTTTTCATAAGCACGTATGACTATTTACGGAATACATGCCTACATTATATTGATGAGCTGGAGCTAGTGTCATATCGCCCTAGGTTATAACTGTCTCATGATGAATATCATCTAACAAGTCACCGATCCAATGCCTACGAATTTATCTTATATTGTTCTTGCTAAGTCGATACTGCTATCGCTACTATTATCACTGTTACCATTACCATTGCTGCTGCTACTATTATCAAAACTATCATATTACTTTGCTACTGATCACGTTGCTGCAGAGAATTAATCTCCAGGCATGGTTGAATTGAAAACTCAGCTGCTAATACCTTCACATATTCTTTGGCTCCCCTTGTGTTGAATCTATAAATTTGGGTTGAATACTCTACCCTCGAAAACGGTTGTGATCCCCTATACTTGTGTTATCAAGGCAGTCTGGGGGCACCCAAGGTGGGCACAAACCCACCAGGGCACGCCTGGAGGCCCAGGCGCGCCCTGGTGGGTTGTGCTCCGCTCGGAGCAGCCCCCAGGTGCTTCTTCGGCCCATTGGTTGTCTTCTGGTCCAAAAAAATCCACAAAAAGTTTCGCTGCGTTTGGACTCCATTTGATATTGATTACCTGCGATGTAAAAAACATGCAAGAAACAGCAACTCACACTTGGCACTATGTCAATAGGTTAGTACCAAAAAATGATATAAAATGACTCTAAAATGATTATAAAACATCCAAGATTGGTAATATAACAGCATGGAACAATCAAAAATTATAGATACGTTGGAGACGTATCAACATCCCCAAGCTTAATTCCTGCTCGTCCTTGAGTAGGTAAATGATAAAAACATAATTTTTGATGTGGAATGCTGCCTAACATGTCATCTCATATTCTTTTGTTTATAGCATGGACATTTGGACTTTTATATTGTTCAAAGAAATAGTCTAGTTTTGACATGATAACTTAAATACTCAAGCATATCAACAAGCAACCATGTCTTTCAAAATATCAATGCTAAAATAAGCTATCCCTAGCCCATCATGCTCAATCATTGATACATTCATGAAACACACTCGCATATTAACTACACCCAATGCTCAAGTACGATCATAGTGCCTCGTAGTTGGTGCTTTTATAAGATAAGATGGAGACTCAAATTCAAAAATGCATAAAGTAAAAGAAAGGCCCTTCACAGAGGGAAGTAGGGGTTTGTAGAGGTGCCAGAGCTCAAAGCAAAAATTGAGAGATAAAAACATTTTGAGAGGCGTACTTTTCCCACCAACGAAAACGACTTAGAGTTCCCAACACTTTCCTTGCTAGATATATCATAGGCGGTTACCAAACAGAAATTAAAGTTTATTCCTTTTTCCACCATACTTTCACTTTTCATGGCTAACCGTATCCACGGGTGCCTTCCATAGCAACACTTCCCAAGGAATTTATTATTTGACAATATAAAGTAAATTTATTTTTCATTTCGGGACTGGGCATCCCTAATACCTTTGCCTTACTCCCGTGTAATGACAAGGAATAAACACTCGTCATGAGAATAACATATCTAGCATGGAAAATTGTAACATCCGAAAATTCTAAATTTTGGAATGTTATATTAATTAAGTAATATTGATTGCTTGTGTGATTTGTGGTGTGAAATTGAGTGGAAATTTGAAACTTTTGAAAGTTAAATGAGAGGGAATAAAAGGACTTTCCCAAACTTTCACCTTGCATTTATGATCTCCATGAATTCAAATTATTTTCAGTTACAAAACCCTGGAGTGAAGATCATATGACATCTTCCATTTAAATAAATGAAAAGGGTTTTTGAAAATATTTGAATTTCATTTGGAAATATTTCAAATTCAGAAACTTTATGCAACTCAATGATTTTCTAGAGAGAAGATAAAATGACTTCTTCAAAACATATGAAATATGAATTGAAAGCTTAAAAGAAATCAAATTTAAGTCCCTATGAAATTATTTTCACTTTAGAGTTATTTGGTTTTTATTCAAATTATTTTTCTCCAAAAATAAAATATATTGAAAATAGGGTAAAATGATTCCCTACAGTAGAAAATTGGAGAAAAATGGTTTTGAAATCATTTTGGTATTTTTAAAATGATTTTATGGGTTTTTATTGAACTAGTAGCACTTTTTGCTTTATTTAAATTTTTGTGAATTTTATTTGATGCTAGAAAAATGTTCATGTTGTAGAAAATGTTTTTCTGAAAATTATGATATATTATATGCCTATAGTATATATTTTTTATTTTATTTTATTTGATTTTTTATTTTCTATAAAATTGTTTCAAAAAACATCGTCCGCCGACTGGGCCGGCCCAGCCAACCTGGCCAAGCCATGGCCCAGCCCAACCGCGCATCGTCCTCGACCTCCCGCTCGACTCCGTCTCCAGTATGCTGTCGCGCCGCCATCGGAGCGCGAGTCCGCCCCGGACTCCTCCGCCGCCTTGCCCCTCCCTCACGCCACCGCCCCAGACTCCTCCGTCGCCTTGCCCCTCCCTCACGCCACCGCCCCGCCTCCCTCCTATAAAGCCGCCCCGGCCTCTCTCTCCTCTTCCTCAACCAACGCCGCCGCCTCACATCACCGCCGCCGCTACATCTCCACCGCCGCCGCAGCCACGCCTCACCCGTGACACCGCCGCCCGCTGCCGCGCTGCAGCCACTGCTGCCTGTTGTCGCGCCGCCGCTCGCTGTCGCCCCATAGCCGTCGTCGCCCGCGTTGCCGCCGCCCGCCGTTGCCAAAGCACGCAACTACCGCCGGAAACCGCTTCCAATGACGAAACCGCCATGGACCGTTAAAACCGTCACCCCGGTTCGATCCGGTTTATTTTTGGTTTTCTCGGTTTTCTATAAAACCCGGTTTCTAAATTTAGTTAGGTTATTCAGTGGACGTATGCTAGTTTAGGTTCTGTAGCAAACGCATTCATTAGATTAGATCTGTTTAGCGAACGTTCGTTCGTTAGGTTTTTCTTTTTCTATTTTAATTTCGACCAGGGACTTAGATGCAATTAGTTTATTTACAGTTTAGCCCCTGATCTTCAAATGATCACAATTTTTTGCTCTCTTATCCAAATCAAACAAAACCAACACCCACTTCTTCGTTATGATCCCCTCTATCCCGATAATCAACTTAAACCTGTCTCTGAAAATTTAAAATTTGATTTCAAACATATTTGAATTTGAACTTCTTTTGTTCATAACTTGAGTTTTATAAGTCCGATTTAGTTGATTCTTTTTGCTAATCAAAGCTCTTGACCTAAACTTTCTGATAAGACCAAATCCACCCAATTTTGGTCCTGTTAGAAATTGTTTTCTGTTGCAAGAGTTAATTTCTTGTTTTCGAAGTTTTCCGAGATCTTTTCTTCGATTCTTTTGCATGAGTGCTTATGTATGCAATTGCTTGCTCATGATAGATTGAATGGAGTGTGACGTCTAGAACTATTAGGAGTTATGAGTGTGAATCATCTTCATCAACAGTACAAGGCAAGTTCACACTTTGATCGTATCCCTTTATTACCCAGTTGTTATGCATTAGTTTCAACTTTCAAACATTGCATGAGTAGGACTTGATAACATGTGGGTACTAGGGAGTAGATGATGAGGTAGGAACCTATTTCCTTTTATTCAAACCCTGGGTATTGCTACGTTATGCTTATACTGCTATGATATACTCGTAGACGTGGATTGGTTTTGAGAGAATTCATGAAATATGTGAGAGTTATTATTAACTAAGGGAAACTTAAGGTGGCTACTTTAATACACATCTGGGTGGATTGTTTGTGGGCACCTGGGGAATCCGGTGTTGTCCAAGGAGATCCCGGGGTATCCGTGTGATCATCCTATGGTTCGCCACCCAGGCTCAAAGGGATCATAATGTTATTCATGCTGGAAACTTCTGTGTGCAGCCACAAGCCATTATTGGCTCTGGCATAGTTGAGTATGTTGTGTGACCTCTTTTAGTGGTAGACTACCAGATGTAGGGGATGTAGGTGGTACGGTCTACCCATCGTAAAGAGTTAATGATTTTGAAAGACTGTGTCTCGGTCATCCGTTTCTCAAACATCATGTAGTGCAAGAAATTCAATGGAGGAGATCGAGTCTTGTGGGGAAAAGTGCGCAAACCTCTGCAGAGTGTGCAAACTAATCATGATTAGCCATGTCCCCGATTATGGACATCTTGAGTATTTGGTGCTTGAATTATTATGTTGATCTCATCACTCTACTTAATTAATTTGTCGGGTTATTAAACTTTTAATTTGGGATTGAGTTGGGGTTACCTTCTCAATATTATCAACAAACTTTGTAGTTAAATAAAATATATTCCTTTGTTGAAGGGAAAAATTAGCTTTATGCAAAATTTAAACTTAGAGCCTCCACCAGCCAAATATGCATGTAGTGATAGCCATTATTTCAGCATTGCTCTACAGTGTGAAATTGCCAGTAGATTCAATGTACTGACCTACATGGCTGCAACGTCTCATGCTGCAGGAATCTTACGACGAGTAAGTGATACGTTAGGGTTACGATGTCTACACTCAACTTTGCCGTTGGTGTTGATGGAAATCCACAACTTTGTTGTTACTTCCGCTATATGGATTGAGGTAATAGTATTTACGTTACTTTATACATGTGATTTACATCTGTTATAAATCCTCAAGTACTGTGTGTCAGCATACCGATCCAGGGATGACACTTAAGCACAAAGACTTGACCCATTCGGGTTGGGTTGCTACAAAAATATTAGCCACCGCTCACCGCCTCACGAGCGGTACGAGCACACAAAAGAGAAATTTATTTTGAATATTAGAGATGGCACACACAAATTTGCTTAGAACGGCAAAAGTATACCGCATATAGGTAGATATAGTGGACTCATGTGGCAAAACTAGTTTAAAGGATTTTGGATGCACAAGTAGTGATCATACTTAGTGCAAAATGAAGGCAAGCAAAAGATTGAGAAGCGACCAACCAAGAAATGAATAATCTCATAAGCGAGCATTCATCATAATTAACACTGAATAATGCACCACAAGTAGGATATAATTTCATTGCATGACTATTGACTTTCGTGCTTGCATAGGGAATCACAAACCTTAACACCAATATTCTCACTAAAGCATAATTTCTCATCAACATGACTCACATATCACATCATCATATCTCAAAACAAGCACACAACGCAAAAAAACAGAATCTGTCAAAAACAGAACAGTCTGTAGCAATCTGGATATTTTGAATACTTCTGTAACTCCAAAAACTCTGAAAATTAGGACGACCTGGGAAATTTGTATATTAATCTTCTGCAAAAGAATTGGTATTTTATCGCTCTCTAGTTAGAAACGAGAATTGTTTTCGTGAGCGCAAAAGTTTTAGTTTTTCAGCAAGATCAAACAACTATCACCCAAGAAGATCCTAAAGGCTTTACTTGGCACAAACACTAACTAAAACACAAAAAAACACTCAAGAACAGAAAGCAAAAAGCAAAAATAAATTGTATTCATTGGGTTGCCTCCCAAGAAGCGTTATCGTTTTACGCCCTTAGCTAGGCATAAAGCAAGGATCTAAGTTTTTTCATCTTCGTTTCGAGATCCATAAGATGCCCTCATGATTGATTCATATGGAGGCCTAATTCTTATTCTATGGAAGTGTTCCATACCCCTCCTTAAAGGAAATTGGAACTTAATATTGCCTTCTTTCATATCAATCACAGCACGGATAGTGCGTAAAACGGTCACCAAGAATAATTGGACAAGACAGATTGCAATCAGTATCAAGAATAGTAAAAATCTATGGGCACATAATTCCTATTTGCAAGAATAAGAACATCATTAATTTTTCCCATGGTCCTTTTAATACTAGAATCTGCCAAGCGCAAATTTAAAGAACATTCTTCAATATCGGTAAGACCAAGCACATCACATAAAGATTTCAGAATTGTAGAAACACTAGCACCCAAGTCACACAAAGCAAAACACTCATCATTTTTAATCTTGACTTTGATAGTAGGTTCCCATTCATCATGTAATTTTCTAGGAACTGAAACTTCTAATTCCAACTTTCCTTCTAAAGCTTTCATCATAGCATCAACAATATGTTTAGTAAAAGCTTTATTTTGTTCATAAGCATGGGGTGAATTTATCATGGATTGCAACAAAGAAATACAATCAATCGAAGAGCAACTATCATAATTAAAGTCTTTGTAATCCAAAAGAGTGGGTACAGCACTAGTTAAATTTTTGACCTCTTCAAACCCACTATTATCAATTTTCTCAACAAGATTTTCACCCTCTGAATTATCCGGACGCCTTCTAACTAAAGTTTAATCTTCTCCACTCCCTTTTTCATCAATCTTAACTTTACTAAACAAGGAATCAATAGAAGAAACACCAATCATTTTAAGATCTTCATCACTTTTATGAAAGTAATCACTAGAAAACGCTTTTTCTAAAAATTCCCTTTTAGCTCTAAGCATAGCGGTTCTTTTCTTACTTTCATCCATAGAAACATAGAGAGCTTCAATTTATTCCTCAAACTTAGGCACAAAAATTTCATCTTGAGATTTTCCACATCATGAGAAATTCTATCAACACTTCAAGACAAATCATCAATCTTATTCAACTTTTCTTCTACGATAGTGTTGAAACTTTTTGCGTGTTGATAAATTCTTTAATATTATTCTAAAGATCAGAGGTCTTCCTATTATTATTATAAGAAGGATTTCCATAGGAATTACCATAACTATTACAGGAATTACTAGGAAAAGGCCTAGGATTAAAATTGCCTCAATAAGCATTGTTATTGAAATTATTTCACGAGATAAAATGCACATCTACGGCATCACTATTTTGCTCAATCAAAGTAGACAAAGGAATATCATTGAAATCAATAGGAGCACTTTTACTAGCAACCTATTTCATAAGAACATCAACTTTTTCACTCAAAGAAGAAATTTCTTCAACCGAATTAACTTTTTTACTAGTAGGAGCCCTTTCGGTATGCCATTGTGAAAATTTTGTCGTAATATTATCAAGCAATTTGCTGGCTTCACCCAAAGTAATTTCCATAAAATTACCACCCACGGCGGAGTCTAAAAGATTACGAGAAACAAAATCCAACCCCGCATAAAAAAATTGTATGATCATCAAAATATTTAACCCATGAGTTAGGCAATTCCTTAGCATCATTTTCATGCTTTCCCAAGATTGGGCAACATGCTCATGTTCAAATTTCTTGAAATTCATGATCTGGGTTTGCGGGCGGAAAATACTTAGTGATAAAAGCATCTTTGCACTTATTCCAAGAATTGATACTATTACGAGGTAAACCAAATTTTTGCAGAATCATGCAAAGAAAACGGAAATAATTTCATCTTTACAATATCATTGTCCAATCTTTTTTCTTTTGCATATCGCATAATTCCATGAAGGTATTAATATGGCGTCATCCTCATTAGGAGTACCGGAAAATCGATCTTTCATAACAAGATTCAGCAAAGCAGTATTAATATCACAAGATTCTGCACTAGTGGCGGGAGGAGCAAGCGGAGTGCCAATAAAATCATTGTTGTTGGTATTTGATAAATCACACAACTTGGTGTTCTCTTCAGCCATGATGACTATGCAACAAGATTGCACTCAAAAACAGATCTGGCAAGAAAACGGCGAACGAAAAAGGGGGCGAATAAAAACGGCAAATTTTTGTGAAGTGGGGGAGAGAAAAATGAGAGGCCAATGGCAAATAATGTAAATTGCGAGGAGATGAGATTCGTGATTAGGAACCTGGTATATGTTGAAGATCCTCCCAGGCCCCGGCACCAGAAATTCCTTTTGATGCGGCTTGAAGTTACGTCGGTATTTCCCCAAAGAGGAAGGGATAATGCAGCACAGCGACAGTAGGTATTTCCCTGAATTATGAAACCAAGGTTATCGAACCAGTAGGAGAACCAGGCAACAATACGTAAATGGCACCTGCACACAAATAACAAATACTCGCAACCCGACGTGTTAAAGGGGTTGTCAATCCCTTTCGGGTAACGGCGCCAAAAATTGGCAAATAGACGTGAATAAATTGTAGTAGTTTGATAGATCGAACGCCAAATAAAATAAATTGCAGCAAGGTATTTTTGTATTTTTGGGTTTAATAGATCTGAAAATAAAAGGCAAATAATATAGATCGCAAAGGCAAATAATATGAGAAAGAAACCCGGGGGCGTAGGTTTCACTAGTGACTTCTCTCGAGAAAAATAGCAAACGGTGGGTAAACAAATTACTGTTGGGCAATTGATAGAACTTCAAATAATCATGACGATATCCAGGCAATGATCATTATATAGGCATCACGTCCAAAATTAGTAGACCGACTCCTGCCTGCATCTACTACTATTACTCCACACTTCGACCGCTATCCAGCATGCATCTAGTGTATTAAGTTCATGGAGAAACGGAGTAATGCAATAAGAACGATGACATGATGTAGACAAGATCTATTTATGTAGAAATAGACCCCATCGTTTTATCCTTAGTAGCAACGATACATATGTGTCGGTTCCCCTTCTGTCACTGGGATCAAGCACCGTAAGATCGAACCCTCTACAAAGCACCTCTTCCCATTGCCAAACAAAACCCAAATATCGGAGAAGAAATACAAGGCTATAAGCAATCATGCATAAAAGAGATCAAAGAAACTCAAATACTTTCATGGATATAAAAAGATAGATCTGATCATAAACTCAAAGTTCATCGGATCCCAACAAACACACCACAAAAAGAGTTACATCATATGGATCTCTAAGAGACCATTGTATTGAGAATCAAACGAGAGAGAAGAAGCCATCTAGCTACTAACTACGGACCCGAAGGTCTACAAAGAACTACTCACGCATCGTCGGAGAGGCGCCAATGGAAGTGGTGAACCCCTCTGTGATGGTGTCTAGATTGGATCTGGTGGTTCTGGACTCTGCGGCAGCTAGAATTGATTTTTGTCGACTCCCCTATGGTTTCTGGAATATTAGGGTATTTATAGAGTAAAGAGGCGGTCCGGGGGGCACCCGAGGTGGGCACAACCCACCAGGGCGCGCCTGGGCCTCCAGGCGCGCCCTGGTGGGTTGTGCTCCCCTCGAAGCAGCCACCAGGTGCTTCTTCAGCCCATTGGTTGTCTTCTAGTCCCAAAAAAATCCACAAAAAGTTTCGCTGCGTCTGGACTTCGTTTGATATTGATTACCTGCGATGTAAATAACATGCAAAAAACTACAACTAGCACTTGGCACTATGTCAATAGGTTAGTACCAAAAATGATATAAAATAACTACAAAATGATTATAAAACATCCAAGATTGATAATATAACAGCATGGAACAATCAAAAATTAGAGATACGTTGGAGACGTATCAATGTGGAGGGTAATGAACCCGTGGGTCTGTCGAAGACAGTACAGTCGCGAACCAGGTGCTCCATAGCCTCCTTCGAGATGCCAATGTCAAAAAGCTCAAGTTCATTAAGTTGGGGGAGAAGAAGAGCGGGCGCGACATTAATATGGGGAAAATAGGATGAGCTGAACCTGCAGCGGTGCAATGTTGGCGCGAGGCGGAGCGCGGACGGCGGCAGAGAGCGACATCGTCCACCTTCAAACCCGAGCTCCTCGAGCTGATCTAGGGCGGGGGATAAGAACCACTCATTGAACTTGGCTTGGACCTTTGCAGTTGGTACTGAACATGCGGATGTCAAGGCATCTGGCTGGCCCAGGGTACGATATAATGATCTTGGAGACTATGGCCATGTGTTTGCAATCCCCGTCGTAGAGGCAGTTGTCGACGGTGAGGTTGAGCGGGACGCGGCACTAGAGGGGCGCCACCACCGGGAGAGCAGGTTGGTCCGCACGGCAGATTTGGTGGGGAGGAGGGCGATGATGACAAGCAGCATGTCATTAGGGAGGCTGCTGATGAAGTTCAGGCTCGCCGGATGCGGTTTTTGCTTGAGCCGCCTCCACTTGTTGGCTGCCTCGCCGTCCATCTCAGACGGCGGCGACACCGGTGTACACGTGTGTTGGTGTGTATTGTGTGCTGGGTGTGCACGAGTGCGTCCTTGTGTGCATGCCGCCGCGCAGTAGTGTAGTGTGCGAGTGCGTCCTTCACGTGGAAGAAGTGTGCCCTCAATTTACTAGCGTGTGGGGTGCTACCACGAGTGGTTTCAACTTTGTTTACTTCATTGCATGTCAGATGGGCCTCTAGTTTATTTATTTTCACCCATTGCCACATGGGCCAGCACACCAAGATAGAGAACAAGAGCTAACAAGGCAGCATGTGGACTGGTTGACCGGTCAACTAAACAATATACGGAGCTATACACTGACATAGTGACCATATAATCCCTCGGTTAAGATAGATCGAGTGAGAGGGGAGGCCCATGAGAGATAGTAAAGAAAGAAAGAGCTATTCCCTCCGTTCGATAATGTAGTGCCTATAATTTTTTTAAAGTCAAACTTTTGAAACTTTGGCCAAGTTTATAAAGAAATTACTTATATCCACAATATCAAAGATAAATGATACTCCCTCCTTCCCAAAATATAAGGCGCCAATTGAATTTTTTGGCCTTCGTTGCATAACTTTGAATGTGATTTTCACGTATTGTATGCCTATAAAATTAGTATATAAATATATGAAATGAAATTTATTTTGTGAGACAAATATGACAGTGCCATTTATACATTTCAGTCCATGTATTTTGATATATATTAGTGGTCAAAATCATGCATCAAAGACCGTTCATAGTCAATCGTGCCTTATATTTTGGGAAGGAGGGAATATGAACTAAGTACATGTTGTGATGAATCTATTGATCATTCCAGATGTAAATGTTTTTCTCCACATATACCTGGTCAAACTTTTTTGAGGTTTGACTTTTCAAAACATCCATATGTTATGGACGTGAGAGAGTACCTAACTAGAGAGAGAGTGTGTGTGTGAAATAGAAAGAGCGAGTGTGCAAAAAGTGTGTGTGTGTGTGTGTGAAAGAGACATGGACAACACACGATAAAGTAGAGAAAAGTATGTGTGTGTGTGTGTGTGTGTCTTATGAAAACATATCACACATGCATCTTCGAGAGCGGAAGCGAGGTGAGGAGATAGTGTGTGGTTGTTTGCAACTGAGAGAGAAATACCCCTAGCACATGGCCAAGAGAGGTCTGGCAAACAAGGGAGAGAGGTCGAGAGAGATGTATGGAGAAAATGCTGGCATGGGGAGGAGAGTGTGTGTGTTTGTGATAGAGAGATCCCCTGGAGATCGTGATGGGACTACATGGGTGGGAGATCGAGTGAAGGTGTGTGCGTGATAGAAGATACCACGAGAGAGATCGGGATAGACGTAGGGATGGAAGGAGAGAATATGTAGCCATACTTAGGAGGAGTGCATGTGTGCCTATGATGGAGTGAGAGATTATGGTACTTAGGGGGGGGTGTGTCACATAGACAGAGAACAAGGGCGGTGAGTGTTAGATGGGTCTATGTAGTGTGAGCGAGATATGTGTATGTGTGACATAGGGAGATATAAATTTGAGAGAGATAGAGGAGCCCCGATACGGCTGAGTGGTGCGTCGGAGACTTGAGAAGGGGAAAGAGATACTCCATCCGTTCGATAATGGACTGCATATAATTTTTTTAGAAGTCAAACTTTGGAAATTTTGACCATGTTTACACAAATAATTGTTTATATCTGCAATACCAAAGATACATCATATGAAACTACGTCTTGTGATGAATCTAATGATATATGTTTGTCGTTCTAGATGTAAATGTTTTTCTCCATGTACCTGGTCAAACTTTGTGAGTTTTGACTTTTCAATAAATCTATATGCTATGGACCGAAGAGAGTACCTAAGTCAAGAGAGATCAAGTGCGTGTGAAGAAGAAAGAATGAGTGTGCAAAAAAAGTACTATGTGTGTGAGGAGAAAGGGACAACAAACAATAAAGTAGAGAGAGAGTGTGTGTGTGTGTGTGTGTCTTATGAAAACATATCACACATGCATCTCCGAGATAGAAAGCAAGGTGAGGAGATACATGGAGATACCTAGTGTGTGGTTGTTTGCAACAGAGAGAGACCCCCCCCCCCAATAGCACCTGTCCAATAGAGGTCTGGCCAACAAGGGACAGAGGTCGAGAGGGGCGTATGGAGAAGATGGATGCTTGGGGAGGGAGAGAGGGCGTGTTTGTGATAGAGAGATCCCCTCAAGATCGTGAGGGTACTATATGGGTGGGAGATCGAGGGACGAGGTGTGTGTGTGATAGAAAGATGCCCGGGAGAAATTGTGATAGAACAAGTGAGGGAAAGAGGCAATGCGTATATTTGTGATGGAGACTGAGAAATAGTCATATACTAGGGGGACTGCGTGTGCCTACAATGGAGTGGGAGTTAGTCGTACTTAGTTAGGAGTGAGATTGTGTGTGAGAGAGAGATGGGGAGAGAATGAAGGAGAGAGAGAGTTTTAGATGGGTCTATCTAGTGCAAGTGAGATATGCATGTGTATGTGTGACCTAGGGAGATGGAGAGTTCGAGAGAGAGAGAGGGAAGAGCCCCGAGACGGCGGAGTGGTGCGTGAGAGAGTTACAGACAATGAGCTAGGGAATTTGTGTGTCTATGGGAGTGCAACCTAGATATGTAGCTTGGACTAGAGAATCTCTACTCCTAATGTCTGAGTTGGTGAATAGTCTCCATGGTTTATTTTCCTCCCACTATTTTCGTTGATTTTTTGTCCCCTCCTCCTCTCAGGCATGCACCCAAAAAAGGGAAACGTTTACGAGCAGTGGACTGGCCGACCTTGGGCCGGTCACACGCGCGTCGTCGGATGAGTTAGAATCCAGCGCTCTCCTGCTTGTTCCACGTAGCACTGGCCCACTCACCGCTTCACACCTACCTTATCTCTTTGTCGCACCTACCTTTCTTTCATCCCTGCCCCCGACGCATCTCATCTCTTTCTCTCACGCCTGCCTCTCCCTCTCCAATCCACACCTTCCTCGCCACCTCCGCCTGGGTCGATGCCCTCTGCCACGCGCCCGTGCAGCCTGCTGTTGCCCCGACTCAGGCAGCGCGCAGGACGGCTGCACCTGAAGGAAATATGCCCTAGAGGTAATAATAAAGTTATTATTTATTTCCTTATTTCATGATAAATGTTTATTATTCATGCTACAATTGTATTAACGGGAAACATAATATATGTGTGAATACATAGACAAACATAGTGTCACTAGTATGCCTCTACTTGACTAGCTCGTTAATCAAAGATGGTTAAGTTTCCTAACCATAGACATGAGTTGTCATTTGATTAACGGGATCACATCATTAGGAGAATGATGTGATTGACTTGACCCATTCCGTTAGCTTAGCACTTGATCGTTTAGTATGTTGCTATTGCTTTCTTCATGACTTATACATGTTCCTATGACTATGAGATTATGCAACTCCCGTTTACCGGAGGAACACTTTGTGTGCTACCAAACGTCACAATGTAACTGGGTGATTATAAACGTGCTCTACAGGTGTCTCCGAAGGTACTTGTTGAGTTGGCGTATTTCGAGATTAGGATTTGTCACTCCCATCATCGGAGAGGTATCTCTGGGCCCACTCGGTAATACACATCACTATAAGCCTTGCAAGCATTGTAACTAATGAGTTAGTTGCGGGATGATGTATTACGGAATGAGTAAAGAGACTTGCCGGTAACGAGATTAAACTAGGTATTGAGATACCGACGATCGAATCTCGGGCAAGTAACATATCGATGACAAAGGGAACAACGTATGGTGTTATGCGGTTTGACCGATAAAGATCTTCATACAATATGTAGCAGCCAATATGAGTATGCAGGTTCCGCTATTGGTTATTGACCGGAGACGTGTCTCGGTCATGTCTACATAGTTCTCAAACCCGTAGGGTCCACACGCTTAACGTTCGGTGACGATTTGTATTGTGATTTTATGTGTTTTGATGTACCGAAGGTAGTTTGGAGTCCCGGATGAGATCGGGGACATGACAAGGAGTCTCAAAATGGTCGAGACGTAAAGATCGATATATTGGACGACTATATTCGGACATTGGAAAGGTTCCGAGTGATTCGACTATCTTTCAGAGTACCGGAGAGTTACGGGAATTCGTCGGGGAGTATATGGGCCTTATTGGGCTTTAGGGGAAAGAGAGAGGAGAGGCTGCGCCCCCCCCCCAATGCTTAGTCCGAATTGGACTAGGGGGAGGGGCGGCGCCCCCTCCTTCCTTCTCTTCTCTTTTCCTTTTCCTTCTCTCCTACTCCTACTACTTGGAAGGGCTCCTAGTTCTACTAGGAAAGGGGGAATCCTACTCCCGGTGGGAGTAGGACTCCCCTAGGGCGCGCCATAGAGAGGGCCGGCCCTCCCTCTCCTCCACTCCATTATATACCGGGAGGGGGCACCCCTCGGAGACACAACAATTGATCATTGATCTTTTAGCCGTGTGTGGTGCCCCTCTCCACCATAATCCACCTTGGTCATATTGTAGCGATGCTTAGGCGAAGCCCTGCGTCGGTAGCATCATCATCACCGTCATCATGCTGTCGTGCTGACGGAACTCTCCCTTGAAGCTCTACTAGATCGGAGTTCGTGGGACGTCATCGAGCTAAACATGTGCTGAACTCGGAGGTGTCGTGCGTTCGGTACTTGGATCGGTCGGATAGTGAAGACGTATGACTACATCAACCGCGTTGTGCTAACGCTTCCTCTATCGGTCTACGAGGGTACGTGGACACACTCTCCCCTCTCGTTGCTATGCATCACCATGATCCTGCGTGTGCGTAGGAAATTTTTGAAATTACTACATTCCCCAACAGCACCGGGGCTACATTCCTAGCTTCGGTTGCCGTAGTTCCATCTGGGTCGGGGCGGCGGGATCTGGAGACCAGATTTGGTGGAGCTGCAACCGGCCATGGGTTGAGCTGCATCCGACGGCGCTGCCTGGTGCAGGGACCGATGTGATGCCCCCAATTTGACCGTACACTAATCATACACGCAAACGTGTACGATCAAGATCAGGGACTCACGGGAAGATATCACAACACAACTCTACAAATAAAATAAGTCATACAAGCATCATATTACAAGCCAGGGGCCTCGAGGGCTCGAATACAAGAGCTCGATCATAGACAAGTTAGCAGAAGCAACAATATCTGAGTATAGAGATAAGTTAAACAAGATTGCCTTAAGAAGGCTAGCACAAACTGGGATACAGATCGAAAGAGGCGCAGGCCTCCTGTCTGGGATCCTCCTAAACTACTCATGGTCATCGTCAGCAGGCTGCACGTAGTAGTAGGCACCTCCAGTGTAGTAGGAGTCGTCGTCAACGGTGGCGTCTTGCTCCTGGACTCCAATGTCTGGTCGCAACAATCGGGTATAGGAAGGGGGGAAAGGGGGAGCAAAGCAACCGTGAGTACTCATCCAAAGTACTCGCAAGCAAGGAGCTACACTACATATGTATGCATTGGTATCAAATGGAATAAGGCTATCATATGTGGACTGAACTGCAGAATGCCGGAATAAGAGGGGGATAACTAGTCATATCGAAGACTACGCTTCTGGCCACTTCCATCTTGCAGCATGTAGAAGAGAGCAGAAGGTAAGTCCACCAAGTAGCATCGTGTAGCATAATCCTAACCGGCGATCCTCTCCTTGTCGCCTTGTGAAAGAGCGATCACCGGTTGTATCTGGCACTTGGAAGAGTGTGTTTTATAAAGTATCCGGTTCTAGTTGTAATAAGGTCAAGGTACAACTCCAAGTCGTCCTGTTATCGAAGATCACGGCTATTCGAATAGATAAACTTCCCTACAGGGGTGCAGCACATTTCCCAACACGCTCGATCCCCTTTGTCCGGACACACTTTCCTGGGTCATGCCCGGCCTCGGAAGATCAACACGTCATAGCCCTACCTAGGCACAAAAGAGAGGTCAGCACGCCGGTCTAAATCCTTGGCGCAGGGTCTGGGCCCATCACCCATTGCACACCTGCATGTTGCGTACGCGGCCGGTGAGCAGACCTAGCCTCCCTTATACAAGAGCAGACGTTCCAGTCCAACCTGGCGCGCGCCGCTCAGTCGCTAACATCACAAAGGCTTCGGCTGATACCACGATGTCGAGTGCCCATAACTGTCCCCACGTAGTTGGTTAGTGCGTATAGGCCAGTAGCCAGACTCAGATCAAATACCTAGATCTCGTTAAGCGTGTTATTTTGAAGTAACCGCGAATGCCGACCAGGGCCAGGCCCACCTCTCTCCTAGGTGGTCTCAACATGCCCTGTTGCTTCGCCACAAAGTAACAGTCGGGGGCCGTCGGGAACCTAGGCCCACCACTACCTGGGTGGAACCACCTGCCCTTCAGCCCCCAACATCAGAATCACTTGCGGGTACTCAACGAGCCGACCCGACTTTAGTCACAACATGTATAACATGTATGTGTAGTATATACCCATGATCAACACCCAACGTGATCACGGCCCGATAGTATAGCATGGTAGACTGACAAGAATGTAGGGCCACTGATGATAATCTAGCATCCTATACTAAGCATTTAGGATTGCAGGTAAGGTATCAACAACGGTAGAAACAATGACAGGCTATGCATCAGGATAGGATTAACGGAAAGCAGTAATATGTTACACTACTCTAATGCAAGTAGTATAGAGAAGAGTAGGCGATATCTGGTGATCAAAGGAGGGGCTTGCCTGGTTGCTCTGGCAAGAGAGAGGGGTCGTCGTCGATGTAGCCGATCATAGGGGTATCAGCAATGGTCTCGGAGCCTACCGGAAAGAAGTAACGGAGGGGGAACACAATAAATAACAAAGCAATCAAATGTAACACAAAGCAAGACGCGACAATACGTTGTGCTAGGGGTGATGTAACGCAGGGATATGTGATACCAGCGAAGGGGGGGAAACATCCGGGAAAGTATCCCTAGTGTTTCGCGTTTTTGGGCAGATGAACCGGAAGGGGAAAGTTGCGTGTTCGCTATGCTAGGGATGTGTGGCGGACGAACCGACTGCGTATTTGGATGTGTCTCATTGTTCTGAGCAACTTCCATGTACAACGGTTTATTTTCTATGATTTATCAAAGTTTTATGCATTTTTAAAATTTATTTTTTTATTTAAATCAAACATTATCCGGAACAGTGAAAGGTGATGTCAGCATGACATCACCATGACGTCAACAGGGTCAACAGTCAACTTGACCGAGTTGACTGGTCAAAGGGGCAATGGGGCCCAATTGTCATTGACTGAACTAGTTAAGCAGGTTTAATTAAACTAATCTAGTTTATTAGACTAATTAAGTAAGGTTAATTAAGTTAACTTAATTAACCCAATTAATTAATTAATTAATTTTTTTAAGCCTTTTCATTTTTTTTAAAAGGCTGGGGGCCCCACTGGGCAGTGGCCCAAAGGCCAAGCCATAGGGGCGGTTAGCGGGCACCGAGCGCTGGGCGCGAGCGCCCGAGTAGGTGAACCCGGGGCCCAGGTGGAGGTCGCCGGGGCGAGGCCATCGCCGGCTGGCCGCGGCGGGCGAAGGCGATCACAGGGATGGGGCGCCGCCAGCGGGCAGAGGCGGGGCGGGACGGACGGCGGGC
>NC_041384.1:284024192-284032294 GCF_002162155.2 Triticum dicoccoides | reverse complement strand
AGCGGCGACGAGCACTAGGCGTCGGGGTCGTTGCCCCCCGATCCAGATCGGGGGGGAAGGGAACCGAGCGAGAGAGGGGGATCAGGGGAAAAGTGGGGTCGTGGGGGGGAGGGAGTGGGTTCTAGGTCACAGGGGCCAGTAGGGTTAAGGGGGAAGTGGGGTGGGCCGGCCTGACGGCCCAAAGGCTAGTTGGGTCTAAGCCAAGTGGCCAAGGGGGGGAGTCTTTTTTTTGTATTATTTCTTTTCTGTTTTATTTCATTCTTCAATCTATTTTAGTTTTGTAAAATATTTTTGTAGTACCTAAATTAGTTTTACTAATTACACCAATGCCACAAAAAGTTTAAACCTCAAATAAAATGGTTTAATATTTTATAATTAATAAAAGGCATTTAGCTAATTGTTTTTGCTACTGTTTTATTTAGTTTAGTGCATTTTTTTTAAAGACTTGGTTTACCCACCAATATTACTTATGAATTATTTGGCACATCCCGAACATTTTATTTTTAATATTTGAAAACCTTTATTGTTTGACTTGATTCTGAATTCGAATTTGAATCGGTTTCGAACCAACGTGAGTTTAGCAACAGTAATCGTGGCGACGTGGCCATTAGTAGGGATTACTGTAGCTTGATTATCCGGGCGTCACAATTCCCCTCCACTACAAGAAATCTCGTCCCAAGATTTAAGAGGGGGTAAGGGGGAAGAATAGGTTATGAAATTCTAACGATTCTTCTCGGTCTTGGTTGCTCTTCTCGAAGTGGTCGATCCATAGCGCTGATGTCTTCATCCCTATGCATCAATGCATCATGATGAGGTTGTCGTCCTTTCTTCAGGAACTCCATCGTACTCACGATAATGATAAGGGGTAACTTCTGAAGAACGGACCTTCAAGGTCAACTATCTGGTAGATAACTCATGGAATGTGGTAGAAAGTAACCCTCGAATGGATACTTAAGAAAATATCAAGAGTAAAGTAAGAAGGTACCATGAGAAGTTTCCAATGGCAAGCAATCGTTCGATGGCCTAATCAGAAGGTGAAAGGGGTTCAGAGCAACAAGAATAAGTATTGCATCTGATGCCAAAGTTGATGATCTCTTGGAAGGTGGCTCATGAATTACATATGAGGCCACGCGTGAGGAACAACCTTGGGTACAGGGGTATAGGAGAGTCAGGTTTCGATCCTGTGGAACTGTGGGTTATGGGCCCATCATGTGGGTTAAAAGTAGAAGGAGCGGTGACATCTTGCACGATCATGATAGCAAGGCATGTCGGAGAATAGACTGTCAGTTATGTCGGCAACAACGTCGGTACCAAGGGCGAGGGACGAAGAGAACCATTTTCCTGCTTGTTGAACGAGGCAAACCAATATGCAAAGTTCTCGTCCATCGGTGGTTACCGGAATATCATCAACAATAGTAACAGGGTCTTACTGACAAGGTTGCACACCAAGGTATTTACATAAGCAGGGAAATATTACTGCTTATTCCATATAGATCACAAGAAAGGTTAAACAGAACAATGGAAAGGAAAATGTGACCATCAAATTAAACAGAACAATGGAAAGGAAAATGTGACCATCAAATTAAACAGAACAATGGAAAGAAAAATGTGTTTAAACACACATTTCAGGGGTATATCCTTCCCAAGGACAAGTAGAGCATGATATCCATGACAGGATATAATGTAGAAAACTCTTTAGGTAAGGGGAGAGAAGTTTCCTAACATTACCCATGCAACGGCGTTTGGATAATTGAGTAGGAAACATTTAGCATTGGGCTTCAAATGTTCTTGTTGAAAATTGGAGTACCATAGACATGCATCGAGATAGCATTGACATGGTCATCAGGTGAAGGTCAGACTTTGGAGACACAAAGGACCCATCAGGAATGGCTTGTAGAATAAGTCTTATAATTTCCTCATGGAAGAATGGCTAACCTTGATAAAAAGGCAACTATAACAATAGGCCCTCCAGCCAGGTGTGCTAGGCATGACATCACCTTACCGGGTCATATGAGGACCAATGATACAACTCTCGAAAATATGTTCCAACCATCATATCTGACCGAGATTCAGATCTGATTGGTGTCAGGATACCTCAGACTCAGGATGTCTCAAAAGAAAAAGGTGCAACACAAATTTGACGAGATGTCATTGTAAGACTCTCGGGAAATGAACTATGGAAGCGAGTCTCAAAACAAGAGTTCCTCATTAAACAAAGGAGAGGATGAGGAGGTGGCTGATGAACTCAGCGACAATTCATCAAGATTTCCAAAAGGATCAAATCGTATAATGATGTATGCTCAAGGAACACATACACAATTTAACAATGATAGAAAGGTGCACCTTGAAATCTAGATTGGGTAGCACAGTCAATGTTTGAATGATGATTCAATAAGCAATAAACTTAGAATGAAACTATCGACCAATAACTTATAAGCACTAGGGTTGCTAGAAGTTTTGACTTCACACATCATAGTTAAATGGCTGGTATCCCACTTAGAAACAACACGGGGACCAAGATATGAACGGAGATGGCTAGGAATATTACTATATCAAGAATTCTTAAGAGGTGGTGAAATTCTCATGACATTCTTGACATAAAAGATGGTAATACTCTAAGGCAGGGAAGAACAAATGCTGGATAGCACGGAACTCAAGGTACAACACAAAACAAGAACAAGTTTTGTGTTGGAGGGAATGCAATAATGTTGTCGATGTTAACCCAAATCATCGAG
Source organism: Triticum dicoccoides (assembly GCF_002162155.2). Taxonomy (NCBI): domain Eukaryota; kingdom Viridiplantae; phylum Streptophyta; class Magnoliopsida; order Poales; family Poaceae; genus Triticum; species Triticum dicoccoides. The sequence goes on along the minus strand of NC_041384.1, from coordinate 284,029,559 downwards.
GGGGCAAGCATGGAATTTCTCATCAGGAACTCAATGTACGTCTCGGAAGAAGTTAAAATGTTGACGATGATCATGACACATTTATCAAGAGGTTTCAAGAAGATGTAATTGATCGGCGAAGACATCACATCAAGGGAATGGTGAAGTAAAAGGTTACTATAACCATAGATAAGATGCCATCTCAGAATTCAGAGTTGTCTCTCAAGACAAACAATATGATGCGGAAAGTTCGGTGTGAGCTTAGAGCACTGTCGGGATTGGGTCCCGGGGATGAAGGACATAGGTAGAATGGTCAACCAGTCAGCCTGACGATGATGATGTAGTCAATCCGTTGGGAATGACATGATCAAGTGCAAACTCGTAAGCAATGAAGATTACTAAAAGTTGTCGAATCGCAGTGCGGACTCGGTCCACTATTCGGTGTTCTCGGTTGACGACAACACGGAACTCGTGGAGTGACTATGACAGGGAAAGGTATTACTCCATTACAAATTCATAAGATGTAGTGCAATGGCATGATATCCTCGAGATACCAGATGGATAATACTCGAAGGCATATCAAATTAAAGGTTGAAGTGGGGTGTATTGATCTATAGAAGACAAGCGCTTTAACTTGTCTGAGAAATGGAATCAAAGGAAGAAATTATGGTCGGAACCACAATCATAAATGCTCAAACAACGGATACAAGATGAACTCATAACAAGGGGGTAATTATTTTCACGAGCAGCTTCCATGATAACTTCTACATCGTGTCCATGGGCATGAACGCAAAGTTCAAGGTCGACTCCCACTTCTCCAATGCATAACCTTTCATTCACTCCTCAAAATAAAAATGATTTCAGTGTCAAAACCTACCTGGTGAATTACCAGAGGAGTATGACCCGTGAAAACTTTCGGGTTCACATAGATTATGGAAAGCATAGGTTCAACCCATCGGGGCATCTTAGAACATATACCATGACCTTTAGGGTCAACTAACACGTGCTCGAAGCAGAGCATGGTTTACAAGGCAAAGGATATAACTTGCCAAAGGAAGAAGACAAAATTTACCAAAGGCATTATGTATCAGGGGAGAAACTCTCAAGGTTACTGGAAATGAAGGACACGGTCGGATAATAACCAAGCAAATGGTCTCGCTGACCACAAGGAACCTGATGTGAGTATCGGTACTCAATCAAAAGGGAAAAGAATGCAAGGTATCAGATTATAGAAACCATTGACTAATTCAAAGCTCAGACGCAAATTATTATGATTGCCAAATCAAGGGATCAGAAGAAAACGCTCTGATTAAGAATGGACAAGCTGAATAGACTTAGGGGTATATTCGACGACAACTTGATTGGTCGAGGACCAGCTCATGTTCAAATTGACACTGAGTCGGAAGGATGAATTCTAGGATTCGACTGAGGAATGCGAGCATTCGCATCTTATTGAATCAATGGACTCAAAATGATAGTGGCAAAGGATGCCAATAAGATTACACTAGTTATGGGATTAACCAAAATGCAAGCAAGCAAGAATTTCAAGAGCAATAAGCTGTTGAGGATTTTCGGAAGATCGAATAGTATTTTGAAGACCTTTGTGAATTACTTGAATCAATTGGGGATGAGCAGATACTCGGTAAGTGCGAGAAACTATTTGTAGGGGTATTCAGGGGGCAAAGAACTGCAAGGCAGTAGGCACAAGTATTCTCGAGGTATCTTGTAATAACAAGATCAATTGTGAATAAAAGTAAGAACAACAGGTGTAAGTATTTATCCATAGGGATATTTCGGTGGTAGGGAATTGCAAAAGCAACGGGGACAAGTCTCGAGAAAACATGGAGATTATCTTCGGGATCTTCTGATGTAGCAGGCGACCATCAGTAATAAGGGGCTCTTCGGATGGAAGTGACCATGAGATCCTAATGTTAGAGCTAGTAAAATTCATTTAACCCGAGTAGAAAAGAGTTTAGAGTCCCGGAGTAAAGGTCGAGGAGTAAAAGATCCTAATACCACCCAAATGGCGACATGGGCCCGTAAGGCACACAGCCATGCTAGTAAAAACTTTTGTAATGTCTAGACTCGACTTCGGCCAAGGAGTGTGGAAGGGGGATTCCTATAGGCAGTTGGCTCTGATACCAACTTGTGACGCCCCCGATTTGACCGTACACTAATCATACACGCAAACGTGTACGATCAAGATCAGGGACTCATGGGAAGATATCAAAACACAACTATACAAAAAAAAGTCATACAAGCATCATATTACAAGCCATGGGCCTCAAGGGCTCGAATACAAGAGCTCGATCATAGACGAGTTAGCGGAAGCAACAATATCTGAGTATAGACATAAATTAAACAAGATTGCCTTAAGAAGGCTAGCACAAACTGGGATACAGATCGAAAGAGGCGCATGCCTCCTGCCTGGGATCCTCCTAAACTACTCCTGGTCGTTGTCAGCGGGCTGCACGTAGTAGTAGGCACCTCTAGTGTAGTAGGAATCGTCATCAATGGTGGCGTCTTGCTCCTGGACTCCAACGTCTGGTCGCAGCAATCGGGTATAGGAAGGGGGAAAAGGGGGAGCAAAGCAACCGTGAGTACTCATCCAAAGTACTCGCAAGCAAGGAGCTACACTACATATGTATGCATTGGTATCAAATGGAATAAGGCTATCATATGTGGACTGAACTGCAGAATGCCGGAATAAGAGGGGGATAGCTAGTCATATAGAAGACTACGCTTCTGGCCACCTCCATCTTGCAGCATGTAGAAGAGAGCAGAAGGTAAGTCCACCAAGTAGCATCGTGTAGCATAATCCTACCCGGTGATCCTCTCCTTGTCGCCCTGTGAGAGAGCGATCACCGGTTGTATCTGGCACTTGGAAGGGTGTGTTTTATTAAGTATACGGTTCTAGTTGTTATAAGGTCAAGGTACAACTCCAAGTCGTCCTGTTACCGAAGATCACGGCTATTCGATTAGATAAACTTCCCTGCAGGGGTGCACCACATTTCCCAACACGCTCGATCCCCTTTGTCCGGACACACTTTCCTGGGTCATGCCCGGCCTCGGAAGATCAACACGTCGCAGCCCTACCTAGGCACAACAAAGAGGTCAGCACGCCAGTCTAAATCCTATGGCGCAGGGGTCTGGGCCCATCGCCCATTGCACACATGCATGTTGTGTACGCGGCCGGTGAGCAGACCTAGCCTCCCTTATACAAGAGCAGGCGTTCCAGTCCAACCCGGCATGCGCCGCTCAGTCGCTGACGTCACGAAGGCTTCGGCTGATACCACGATGTCGAGTGCCCATAACTGTCCCCGCGTAGTTTGTTGGTGTGTATGGGCTGGTAGCCAGACTCAGATCAAATACCCAGATATCGTTAAGCGTGTTATTTTGAAGTAACCGCGAACGCCGGCCAGGGCCAGGCCCACCTCTCTCCTAGGTGGTCTCAACCTACCCTGTCACTTCGCCACAAAGTAACAACCGGGGGCCGTCGGGAACCTAGGCCCACCACTACCTGGGTGGAACCACCTGCCCCTTCAGCCCCCAACATCGGAATCACTTGCGGGTACTCAACGAGCCGACCCGACTTTATTCACAACATGTATAACATGTATGTATAGTATATACCCGTGATCACGACCCGATTGTATAGCATGGCAGACTGACAAGAATGTAGGGCCACTGATGATAATCTAGCATCCTATACTAAGCATTTAGGATTGCAGGTAAGGTATCAACAACGGTAGCAACAATGACAGGCTATGCATCAGGATAGGATTAACGGAAAGCAGTAACATGTTACACTACTCTAATGCAAGCAGTATAGAGAAGAGTAGGCGATATCTGGTGATCAAAGGGGTGCCTTGCCTGGTTGCTCTGGCAAGAGAGAGGGGCCGTCGTCGATGTAGCCGATCACAGGGGTATCGGCAACGGTCTCGGAGCCTACCAAAAATAAGTAACGGAGGGGGAAGACAATAAATAATAGAGCAATCAAATGTAAAAAAAGCAAGACACGGCAATACGTTGTGCTAGGGGTGACGTAACGCAGGGATATGTGATACTAGGGAAGGGGGGGAACATCCGGGAAAGTATCCCCGGTGTTTCGCCTTTTTGGGCAAATGAACCAAAGGGAGAAAGTTGCGTGTTCACTATGCTAGGGATGTGTGGCGGACGAACGGACTACGTATTTGGATTCGTCTCGTCGTTCTGAGCAACTTCCATGTACAAAGTATTTTCATCCGAGCTACGGTTTTATTTTCTATGATTTATCAAAGTTTTATGCATTTTTAAAATTTATTTTATTATTTAAATCGAACATTATTTAGAACAGTGAAAGGTGATATCAGCATGACATCACCATGACGTCAACAGGGTCAACAGTCAACTTGACCGAGTAGACTGGTCAAAGGGGCAGTGGGGCCCAATTGTCATTGACTGAACTAGTTAAGCAGGTTTAATTAAATTAATCTAGTTTATTAGACTAATTAAGTAAGGTTAATTAAGTTAACTTAATTAACCCAATTAATTAATTAATTTTTTAAGCCTTTTCATTTTTTTTTAAAAAGGGCTGGGGGCCCCACTGGGCAGTGGCCCAAAGGCCAAGCCACACGGGCGGTTAGCGGGTACCGAGCGCTGGGCGCGAGCGCCCGAGTAGGTGAACCCGGGGCCTAGGTGGTGGTCGCCGAGGCGAGGCCGTGGCCTCGGCGAGGCTCGCCGGCGGTCGCAGCGGGCGAAGGCGATCACAGGGATCGGGCGCCGCCAGCGGGCAGAGGCGGGGCGGGACGGACGGCGGGCACGGTTGGGCGGAGCCGACGCGGGTCAGTGCGCGGGACAGCGGCGCCGGGCACGCCGGGACGGCTGCAGGCGATGGCGGGCGGTTACGGGCGCCCGACGACGGGGCACCGCGGGGGCGAGCCCTTTTGCGTGTGTTGGCACAGTTAGGAGCAGGGGGTGTGACGCGCGGGCGAGCAGGAGCTCGCGACGAGCATGGGCGCGCTCGTCATGCGGCGGCAGCAGCGACAGCAGGTGGCGCATGGGGAGGTAGGCAGAGGCGCGGAGCAAAGGCGGGGCGGTGCGGGGAGGCAAGCGGCAGCGCGGGGCGTGCGTACGGCGACAGGGGATAGAGGAGAGGGCGTGGCCCTCACCGGGTAGTGTAGGGGAATGGCAGCAAGGTTGAGGTGGGGAACGAGGACGATGCGACGCCGGGGAGGCAGTCCGGCGAGGAGGCGTGGTCGAGGCGGCAGAGCGGTCCTCGGGTGGTGGCGGTGTCCTGCGGCGTCGGGCGGCGGCATGGGCGCCCAGCATCTGAACGGGGAGGTGGAGGAGTCGAGGTAGAAGCGGTCCAGCGAGGAAGGGTCCGAGCGGCGGCGAGCGCTAGGCGTC
>NC_041384.1:284007621-284023809 GCF_002162155.2 Triticum dicoccoides | reverse complement strand
AGGGAACCGAGCGAGAGAGAGGGGATCGGGGGAAAAGTGGGGTCGTGGGGGGAGTGGGTTCTAGGTCACGGGGGGCAGTAGGGTTAAGGGGGAAGTTGGGTGGGCCGGCCTGGCGGCCCAGAGGCTAGTTGGGTCTAAGCCCAGTGGCCAAGGGGGGAAGTCTTTTTTTGCATTATTTATTTTCTGTTTTATTTCATTCTTCAATCTATTTTAGTTTTGTAAAATATTTTTGTAGTACCTAAATTAGTTTTACTAATTACACCAATGCCACAAAAAGTTTAAACCTCAAATAAAATGGTTTAATATTTTATAATTAATAAAAGGCATTTAGCTAATTGTTTTTGCCACTGTTTTATTTAGTTTAGTGCATTTAATTTTTTTTAAAGACTTGGTTTACCCACCAATATTACTTATGAATTATTTGGCACATCCCGAACATTTTATTTTTAATATTTGAAAACCTTTGTTGTTTGACTTGATTTTGAATTCGAATTTGAATCGGTTTCGAACCAACATGAGTTTAGCAACAGTAATCGTGGCGACATGGCCATTAGCAGGGAATTACTGTAGCTTGATTATCCGGGCGTCACAACCGACAACTATGCTGCGCTGGGACGGTGGCCACAAGAGTTGGAGGCGACGGCCACAAGTGCTGCAACTAGCACCCACCGATGCTGGAGACAACGACGCCAAGTGCTGGAGAGCTGCAGCGACCGGCGTTCAGGGGTGCTTGAAACCACGGCGTCAAGTGCTAGAGATCTGGCGAGGTTTTTTTTACTGGAAGCAGCCGCAATTTTTGTTACCATCATCTTTTTTTTGCTGGAATCAACCATTTTTTTGCTACCATGTTTTTGTTTTTGCTGGAACCACCTCAAATTTTTGCTACCATGTTTTTGTTTGGTAGAAGCAGTGTACCAATTTTTCCTACCACCATGTTTCTTTGTTGCTGGAACCAACCAAAAAATTGCTACCGTCTTTTTTGTTTGGTGGAACAAGTGTACCCATTTTTTTGCTACAGCCGTTTTGAGTTTTGCTACTATCGGTGCTCTCAATTGTTACATCCTTTCTTTCATGGCGCGCCGAGACCCACGACTATGTGGGGACGAGATTCGACAGTGAGCGTTAGGGGCCAGTGCGGCGACCGGCAGAGACAGGCGAGCGCGGGGGGGTGGGGTGCTTCGATGCCGGTCATGTGCTCATCCATGAAAAGTGCGAGGAGGAAGAACGAGCATAAGGGGAGGGAGGAGATCATGTGGTTAGGAAGCTTTTTATCGTGTGGTCCTAGTGCGACCAACCCAAAGTTGGGCCGGTGCGACGGCGCCTATCAGCTGCCTCCAAAAAACCCCACGACGCATGATACGCCACACCACCCCGCACGATACGCCGCTCCTCTCGACATTATTAGTAGGGTTATACGTCCACGCCACCACCGTCACCGCGGATCCCCAGTGACGCTGCCGATGTCGTTGCCTGTCCGCAGGCCACTGCCACTTCCGCCAATTCCCAGGACGCCACCGCCGCCGATCCCCATGACACCGATGCTGACGCGGATCCGTACATGTTGCCGCCGTTGCAGATCCCCACACGCCGATGCCGCCAAATAGGAAGACGGACGCTAATAGTAGTGTTACTATCTACAAAGCTAGACTTGTCGAAAAAGGTTTTGACAAAGTTCAAGGTATTGACTACGATGAAATTTTCTCACTCGTAGCGATGCTTAAGTCTGTCCGAATCATGTTAGCAAATTGCCACATTTTATGAAATCTGGCAAATGCATGTCAAAACTACATTCCTTAATGGATTTCTTAAAGAAGAGTTGTATATGATGCAACCAGAAGGTTTTGTCGATCCTAAAGGTGCTAACAAAATGTGCAAGCTCCAGCGATCCATCTATGGACTGGTGCAAGCATCTCAGAGTTGGAATATACGCTTTGATGAGTTGATCAAAGCATATAATTTTATACAGACTTGTGGTGAAGTCTGTATTTACAAGAAAGTGAGTGGGAGCACTACAACATTTCTGATAAATATATGTGAATGGCATATTGTTGATCAGAAATAATGTAGAATTTTCTGGAAAGCATAAAGGAGTATTTGAAAGGAGTTTTTCAAATAAAGACCTCGGTGAAGCTACTTACATATTGAGCATCAAGATCTATAGAGATAGATCAAGACGCTTGATAAAAAATTTCAATGAATAGATACCTTGACAAGATTTTGAAGTAGTTCAAAATGGAACAGTCAAAGAAAGAGTTCTTACTTGTGTTACAAGGTGTGAAATTGAGTAAGACTCAAAGCCCGGCCACGGCTGAAGATAGAAAGAGAATGAAAGTCATTCCCTATGCCTCAGCCATAGTTTCTATAAAGTATGCCATGCTATACCAGATCTATTGTATACCCTACACTGAGTTTAGCAAGGGAGTACAATAGTGATCTAGGAGTAGATCACTGGACAGGGGTCAAAATTATCCTTAGTGGAATAAGGATATGTTTCTCGATTATGGAGGTGTCATACGTCTCCAACGTATCTATAATTTTTGATTGCTCCATGCTATATTATCTACTGTTTTTGATGTTTAAGGGATTTATTATACACTTTTATATCATTTTTTGGGACTAACCTATTAACCCAGAGCCCAGTCCAGTTTCTGTTTTTACCTTGTTTTAGAATATCGCAGAAAAGGAAAACCAAACAGAGTCCAATTGACCTGAAACTTCAAGGAACTTATTTTTAGATCAGAGAAGCCTAGAAGACTTGGAGTGCACGTCAGGGGATCTACGAGGAGGCCACGAGGCAGGGGGCGCGCCCACCCCCCTGGCCGCACCCTCCACCCTCGTCGGCCCCTCGTGGCCCCCCTAACGTACTTCTTCCGCCTATATATCTCCATATACCCTAAAAACATCCGAGAGCACAATAGATCAGGAGTTCCACCGCCAGAAGCCTCTGTAGCCACCAAAATCCAATCTAGACCCGTTCCGGCACCCTGCCGGAGGGGGAATCCCTCTCCGGTGGCCATCTTCATCATCCCGGTGCTCTCCATGACAAGGAGGGAGTAGTTCTCCCTCGGGGCTGAGGGTATGTACCAGTAGCTATGTGTTTGATCTCTCTCTCTCTCTCTCTCTCTCGTGTTCTTGATTTGGCACGATCTTGATGTATCGCGAGCTTTGCTATTATAGTTGGATCTTATGTTTCTCCTCCCCCTCTACTCTCTTGTAATGGATTGAGTTTCCCCTTTGAAGTTATCTTATTGGATTGAGTCTTTAAAGATTTGAGAACACTTGATGTATGTCTTGCTGTGCGTATCTGTGGTGACAATGGGATATCACGTGATTCACTTGATGTATGTTTTGGTGATCAACTTGCGGGTTCCGCCCATGAACCTATGCATAGGGGTTGGCACACGTTTTCGTCGTGATTCTCCGGTAGAAACTTTGGGGCACTCTTTGAGGTCCTATGTGTTGGTTGAATAGATGAATCTGAGATTGTGTGATGCATATCGTATAATCATACCCACGGATACTTGAGGTGACATTGAAGTATCTAGGTGACATTAGGGTTTTGGTTGATTTGTGTCTTAAGGTGTTATTCTAGTACGAACTCTAGGGTTATTGGTGACACTTATAGGAATAGCTCAACGGATTGATTGGAAAGAATAACTTTAAGGTGGTTTCGTACCCTACCATAATATCTTCGTTCGTTCTCTGCTATTAGTGACTTTGGAGTGAGTCTTTGTTGCATGTTGAGCGATAGTTATATGATCCAATTATGTTATTATTGTTGAGGGAACTTGCACTAGCGAAAGTATGAACCCTAGGCCTTGTTTCAACACGTTGCAATACCGTTTACGCTCACTTTTATCATTTGTTTCCTTGCTGTTTTTATATTTTCAGATTAAAAAAACCATTATCTACTATCCATATACCACTTGTATCACCATCTCTTCGCCGAACTAGTGCACCTATACAATTTACCATTGTATTGGGTGTGTTGGGGACACAAGAGACTCTTTGTTATTTGGTTGCAAGGTTTCTTGAGAGAGACCATCTTCATCCTACGCCTCCTACGGATTGATAAACCTCAGGTCATCCACTTGAGGGAAATTTTGCTACTGTCCTACAAACCTCTGCACTTGGAGGCCCAACAACGTCTACAAGAAGAGGTTGTGTAGTAGACATCAAGCTCTTTTCTGGCGCCGTTGCCGGGGAGGTGAGTGCTTGAAGGTATATCTTTAGATCTTGCAATCGAGTCTTTTAGTTTCTTGTTTTACACTAGTTTAGTTTATAAAAGAAAACTATAAAAAATGGAATTAAGTTTGCCTCATACGCTTCATCTTTTTAATATCTTTCGTGAGTATGATGGAAAGGAAAATTATGCCAAAGTGTTAGAAGAAAATGCATTAGAATGTTTGGCACTAAATATTTGAATGATGAGCATGATTGCAATGTTGTTAGTATGAATTCCTTAAATATCCATGATGCTAATGATATGCAAAGCCACAAGCTTGGGGAAGCTATGTTTGATGAAGATGATATTTTTTGTCCCCAAAGTTTTGATGAGCAAATTTATTATGATGAAAGCATGCCTCCTATCTATGATGATTATTGTGATGACACATATGCTTTAAAGAACAATGATAACCATGAAACTTGTCATCTTGATCTTAATTTTCAATCACATGATAGTTATTTTGTTGAGTTTGCTCCCACTATTATTCATGAGAAGAAATTTGCTTATGTGGAGAGTAGTAAATTTTCTATGCTTGTAGATCATAAAAAAATGCTTTAGATGCTTGTTATATTGTTGAATTCATTCGTGATGTTGCTGAAAATTATTATGATTGAGGAATTTATGCTTGTGGGAATTGTAATAATATCAAGTTTCCTCTCTATGTGCTTAAAGTTTTGAAGCTATGCTTGTTTTGCCTTCCTATACTAGTTTATTATTGTTCCCATAAGTTGTTTGCTCACAAAATCCCTATGCATAGGAAGTGGGTTAGACTTAAATGTGCTAGTCATATTCTTCATGATGCTCTCCTTATGTTTCAATTCTTATCTTTTATGTGAGCATCATTGAAATCATCATGCCTAGCTAGGGGCATTAAACGTTAGCGCTTGTTGGGAGGCAACCCAATTTTATTTTTGTTCCTTGATTTTTGATCCTGTTTAGTAATAAATAATTCATCTAGCCTCTGTTTAGATGTGGTTTTATTCATTTAATTAGTGTTTGTGCCAAGTAGAACCTTTGGGAAGACTTGGGGGAAGTCTTTGCGATCATGCTGTAAAAAACAGAAACTTTAGCGCTCACGAGAATTGCTGCCATTTTTATTTGAAGAGTTCTATTTAGTTAATTATTTTTGCAGATGATTAATATATAAATTCCTCAGGTCCAGAAATTTATTTGAGAATTTTATGAGTTCCATAAGTATACGTTTGATCCAGATTACTACAGACTGTTCTGCTTTTGACAGATTCTGTTTTTCATGTGTTGTTTACTTATTTTGATGAATCTATGGCTAGTAAAAGAGTTTATAAACCATAGAGAAGTTGGAATACAGTAGGTTTAACACCAATATAAATAAAGAATGAGTTCATTACAGTACCTTGAAGTGGTGATTTATTTTCTTATACTAATAGAGCTTACGAGTTTTCTGTTAAGTTTTGTGTTGTGAAGTTTTCAAGTTTTGGGTAAGGATTTGATGGACTATGGAATAAGGAGTGGCAAGAGCCTAAGCTTGGGGATGCCCGAGGCACCCCAAGGTAATATTCAAGGATATCCAAGAGCCTAAGCTTGGGTATGCCCGAGGCACCCCAAGGTAATATTCAAGGATATCCAAGAGCCTAAGCTTGGGGATGCCCCGGAGGGCATCCCCTCTTTCGTCTTCGTTCAATCGGTAACTTTACTTCGAGCTATATTTTTATTTACCACATGATATGTGTTTTGCTTGGAGCGTTAATTTATTTTGTTAGGATTTGCTTTATGTTATTTATAACAATGTTTTGCATCTTTTATTTCAATAAAAGTGGCATTGATAGCTTTTACTATGCCTATTTTACAAGTCCACATGTTGCTGTTTGAAAACAGAAAGTTTACCGCTGTTGCAATAATTCCCTAGAAAAGTCAGAATGTGATAAAATGTTGAAACCTTTTGCATATTAAGATATGATAAATTTACTACAGTGGGAATTTTATTTCATAATTTTTGGAGTTAGGGAAGTACGGATCTTGCTGCACTCTTTACAGACTATCCTGTTTAGGCAGATTGCTGTTATGTTTGCATATGTTTGCTTCTTTAATGATTCTATTTGAATATAGGACTATTAAATATGCAAATGCATTTAGTATGCAATGTTGAATAATAATTTTAGTGATTTGCTACAGTAGAGTATGATAAGTTTTTGGCAATGGTTTATACTAACTTATCTCACGAGTCCTTGTTGAGTTTTGTGTGAATGAAGCTTTTGAGATTTAGGGAGACCGTGATATGAGAGGAATTAAGGAGACACAAAAGCTCAAGCTTGGGGATGCCCAAGGCACCCCAAGATAATATTTCAAGAAGTCTCAAGCGTCTAAGATTGGGGATGCCCCGGTTGGCATCCCACCTTTCTTCTTCAACAACTATCGGTTAGTATCGGTTGATCCTAAGTTTTTGCTTCTTCACATGATGTTTGCTATTCTTAGATGTCATTTTTTTGCTTGCTGTTTGAATAAATTATCAAGATCTGAAATTATTAAATGAGATAGAGTCTTCACATAGTTGCATAATTATTCGACTACTCATTGATCTTCACTTATATCTTTCGGAGTAGTTTGTCATTTGCTCTAGTGCTTCACTTTTATCTTTTAGAGCATGGTGGTAGTTTTATTTTGAAGAAATAGATGAACTCTCATGCTTCACTTAGATTATTTTGAGAGTCTTAAATAGCATGGTAATTTTCTTAAAATCCTAATATGCTAGTTATTCAAGATTAGTAAAATTTTCTTATGAGTGTTTTGAATACTAAGAGAAGTTTGATGCTTGATGATTGTTTTGAGATATGGAGGTAATAATATCAAAGTCGTGCTAGTTGAGTAGTTGTGAAATTGAGAAATGCTTGTGTTGAAGTTTGCAAGTCCCGTAGCATGCACGTATGGTAAACGTTGTGTAACAAATTTGAAACATGAGGTGTTATTTGATTGTCCTCCTTATGAGTGGCGGTCGGGGACGAGCGATGGTCTTTTCCTACCAATCTATCCCCCTAGGAGCATGCGCGTAGTGCCAAGGTTTTTGATAACTTGTAGATTTTTGCAATAAGTATGTGAGTTCTTTATGACTAATGTTGAGTCCATGGATTATACGCACTCTCACCCTCCCATCCTTGCTAGCCTCTTCGGTACCGTGCATTGCCCTTTCTCACATTGAGAGTTGGCGCAAACTTCGCCGGTGCATCCAAACCCCGTGATATGATACGCTCTTTCACACATAAACCTCCTTATATCTTCCTCAAAACAGCCACCATACCTATCTATTATGGCATTTCCATAACCATTCCGAGATATATTGCCATGCAACTTTCCACCATTCTATTTATTATGACACGCATCATCATTGTCATATTGCTTAGTGATACGTCTCCGTCGTATCTATAATTTTTGATTGTTCCATGCCAATATTATTCAACTTACATATACTTTTTGCCAACTTTTTATATTATTTTTGGGACTAACATATTGATCCAGTGCCCAGTGCCAGTTCCTGCCTGTTGCATGTTTTTGGTTTCGCAGAATATCCATATCAAACGGAGTCCAAACGGGATAAAAACGGACGGAGCTTATTTTTGGAAAATATGGAAAATTCGGAAGGAAAATCAACGCGAACCAGTGCCCGAGGTGGTCATGAGGCAGGGGGGCGCCCCCTTAGGGCGTGATACGACCATTTTGCATCATGCTTTTATATCGATATTTATTGCATTATGGGCTGTTATTTCACTTTATGTCACAATACTTATGGCTATTCTCTCTTATTTTACAAGGTTTACTTAAGGAGGGAGAATGCCAGCAGCTGGAATTCTGGGCTGCAAAAGGAGCAAATATTAGAGACCTATTCTGCGCAACTCCAAAAGTCCTGAAACTCCACGAAACATCTTAAAATAAATAAAGAAAAATCCTCGCCAAAGATGAAGGCCAGGGGCCCAGACCCAGTTCACGAGGGTGGGGGGCGCCCCCCCCCAGGGTGCGCCCCCTACCTCGTGGGCCCCCTGGTGGCTCTCCGACGTCCATCTTCTCCTATATGAAGTCTTTCGATGAGAAAAAATGAAGAGGAACTTTTCGGGATGAGACTCCGCCGCCACGAGGCGGAACCTTGGCGGATCCAATCTAGAGCTCCAGCAGAGCTGTTCTGCCGGGGATACTTCCCTCGGGGAGGGGGAAATCATCACCATCGCAATCACCAACGCTCCTATCATCAGGAGAGGGCAATCTCCATCAACATCTTCACCAGCACCATCTCATCTCCAAACCCTAGTTCATCTCTTGTATCCAATTCTTGTCTCAAAGTCCGGAATTGGTGCTAGTAGGTTGCTAGTAGTGTTGATTACTCCTTGTAGTTGATGCTAGTTGGTTTATTTGGTGGAAGATCATATGTTCAGATCCTATATGCATATTATTACCCCTCTGATTATGAACATGAATATGCTTTGTGAGTAATTACGTTTGTTCCTGAGGACAAGGGAGAAGTCTTGCTATTAGTAGTCATGTGAATTTGGTATTCGTTTGATATTTTGATAAGATGTATGTTGTCTAGCTCTAGTGGTGTTATGTGAACGTCGACTACATAACACTTCACCATTATTTGGGCCTAGAGGAAGGCATTTGGGAGTAATAAGTAGATGATGGGTTGCTAGAGTGACAGAACCTTAAACCCTAGTTTATGCGTTGCTTCGTAAGGGGCTGATTTGGATCCGCATGTTTCATGCTATGGTTAGGTTTACCTTAATACTTTTGTTATAGTTGTGGATGCTTGCAATAGAGGTTAATCATAAGTGGGATGCTTGTTCAAGTAAGAACAACACCCAAGAACCGGTCCACCCACATATCAAATTATCAAAGTATCGAATGCGAATCATATGAACATGATGAAAACTAGCTTGACGATATTCCCATGTGTCCTCGGGAGCGCTTTTCCTTATATAAGAGTTTGTTCTGGCTTGTCCTTTGCTACAAAAAGGATTGGGCCACCTTGCTGCACTTTATTTACTTTTGTTACTTGTTCCTCGTTACAATTTACCTTATCACAAAACTATCTGTTACCACTTATTTCCGTACTTGCAGAGAATACCTTGCTGAAAACCGCTTATCATTTCCTTCTGCTCCTTGTTGGGTTCGACACTCTTACTTATCGAAAGGACTAAGATAGATCCCCTATACTTGTGGGTCATCAAGACTCTTTTCTGGCGCCGTTGCCGGGGAGTGTAGCGCCTTTGGTAGGTGGAATTTGTTAAGGAAAAATTTATATAGTGTGCTGAAATTTACTATCACTTGTTACTATGGAAAGTAATTCTCTGAGGGGCTTGTTCGGGGTATCTTCACCCCGTCCAGTAGAGCAAAGAGTTGCTCCTCAACCTACTGAACCTATTGAAAATGAAACTCCTTTTGAATTTCCTTCGGGTATGATGGAAAGACTGCTAGCTAACCCTTTTACAGGAGATGGAACAAAGCATCCTGATGAGCACTTAATATATGTGGATGAAATTTGTGGATTATTTAAGCTTGCAGGTATACCCGATGATGTTGCTAAGAAGAAGGTCTTCCCTTTATCTTTGAAGGGAGACGCATTGATATGGTATAGGCTATGTGATGATATGAGATCATGGGACTATAAAAGATTGAAATTGGAATTTCATCAAAAGTATTACCATATGCATCTTGTTCATCGTGATCGCAATTATATATATAATTTCTGACCTCGCGAAGGAGAAAGCATCACTCAAGCTTGTGGGAGGCTTAAATCAATGTTATATTCATGCCCCAATCATGAGCTCTCGAGAGAAACAATTATGCAAAGTTTTTATGCTCGGCTTTCTGAAAACAATCGCACCATGCTCGATACTTCTTGTGCTGGCTCTTTTATGATGAAGACTATTATATTTAGATGGAATTTATTGGATAGATTTAAACGCAACTCTGAAGATTGGGACCTCGACGAAGGTAAAGAGTCAGGTATGACATCTAAGTTTGATTGTGTTAAATCTTTTATGGACACCGATATTTTCCGTAAGTTTAGCACTAAATATGGACTTGACTCTGAGATAGTAGCTTCTTTCTATGAATCTTTTGCTACTTATGTTGATCTCCCTAAGGAGAAGTGGTTTAAATATCATCCTCCCATAGAAGTAAAAGTAGCTGCACCTATTAAAGTTGAAGCAAAGACTGTCACTTATAATGATCCTATCGTTCCTACTTCTTATGTTGAGAAACCACCTTTCCTTGTTAGAGTAAAGGATCATGCTAAAGCTTCAACTGTGGTTCGTAAAAGCAATATTAGAACTTATACACCCCCTGAGCAAGTTAAAGTAGAACCTAATATTGCTATTGTTAAAGATCTCTTGTCTGATAATATAGATAGGCATGTTATTTACTTCTGTAATGAAACTGCTAGAATTGCTAAACCCCGTGATACAGATAAACCTGGACCTGTGGTAGGCATGCATGTTATTTCTGTTAAAATAGGAGATCATTGTTATCATGGCTTATGTGATATGGGTGCTAGTGCTAGTGCAATACCTATTGACTTATACAAAGAAATTATGCATGACATTGCACCTGTTGAGTTAGAAGAAATTGATGTCACTATTAAACTTGCTAATAGAGATACTATTTCACCAACGGGAATTGTAAGAGATGTTGAAGTCTTGTGTGGGAAAACTAAATATCCTGCTGATTTTCTTGTTCTTGGTTCCCCACAAGATAGCTTTTGTCCTATTATATTTGCTAGACCCTTCTTGAACACTGTTAATGCTAGGATAGATTGCGAAAAGAATGTTGTTACTATTGGCTTGGATGATATGGTTCATGAGTTTAATTTTTCTAAATTTAGTAAACAACATCGTGAGGAAGAATTGCCTAGTAAGGATGAAATTATTGGTCTTGCTTCTATTGCCGTACCTCCTAGTGATCCTTTAGAACACTATTTGCTAGACCATGAAAATGATATGTTCATGAATGAAAGAAGGGAAATAGATGAAGTATTCTTTAAACAGGAACCTATTCTGCAACACAACTTGCCTGTTGAAATTTTAGGGGATCCTCCTCCACCCAAGGGTGATTCCGTGTTTGAGCTTAAACCGTTGCCTAATAATCTTAAATATGCTTATCTTGATGAAAAGAAGATATATCATGTTATTATTAGTGCTAACCTTTCAGATCATGAAGAAGAAAGATTATTGAAAACTCTGAAGAAGCATCGTGCTGCTATTGGATATACTCTTGATGATCTTAAGGGCATTAGTCCCACTCTATGTCAACATAAAATAAATCTGGAAGCAGATGCCAAACCAGTTCGTGATCCTCAACGACGTCTGAATCCTAAAATGAAAGTTGTAAGAAAAGAAATACTCAAGCTTCTGGAGGCAGGTATAATTTATCCCGTTGCTGATAGTCAGTGGGTAAGTCATGTCCATTGTGTCCCTAAGAAGGGAGGTATTACTGTTGTTCCTAATGATAAAGATGAATTGATTCCACAAAGAATTATCACAGGTTATAGGATGGTAATTTATTTTCGCAAATTAAATAAAGCTAATAAGAAAGATCATTACCCCTTACCTTTTATTGATCAAATGCTAGAAAGATTATGCAAACATACACACTATTGCTTTCTAGATGGTTATTCTGGTTTCTCTCAAATACCTGTGTCGGCTAAAGATCAATCAAAGACTACTTTTACATGCCCTTTTGGTACTTTTGCTTATAGACGTATGCCTTTTGGTTTATGTAATGCACCTGCTACCTTTCAAAGATGCGTGATGGCTATATTCTCTCACTTTTGTGAAAAGATTTGTGAGGTTTTCATGGACGACTTTTCCGTCTATGGTTCCTCTTTTGATGATTGCTTGAGCAATCTTGATTGAGTTTTTGCAGAGATGTGAAGAAACTAATCTTGTCTTGAATTGGGAAAAGTGCCACTTTATGGTTAATGAAGGTATTGTCTTGGGGCACAAAGTTTCTGAAAGAGGTATTGAAGTTGATAAAGCCAAGGTTGATGCTATTGAAAAGATGCCATGTCCCAAGGACATCAAAGGTATAAGAAGTTTCCTTGGTCATGCTGGATCTTATAGGAGGTTCATTAAGGACTTCTCAAAAATTTCTCAGCCTTTGACTAATTTATTGCAAAAAGATATACCATTTGTCTTTGATGATGATTGTGTAGAAGCATTTGAAATACTTAAGAAAGCATTAGTCTCTGCACCTGTTGTTCAGCAACCTGGTTGGAATTTACCCTTTGAAATTATGTGTGATGCTAGTGATTATGATGTAGGTGCTATTCTAGGGCAAAGAGTTGATAAGAAATTAAATGTTATTCATTATGCTAGTAAGACTCTTGACAATGCTCAAAGAAATTATGCTACTACTGAAAAAGAGCTTTTAGTAGTTGTATTTGCTTCTGATAAGTTCAGACCTTATATTGTTGATTCTAAAGTAACTATTCACACTGATCATGCTGCTATTAAATACCTTATGGAAAAGAAAGATGCTAAACCTAGACTTATTAGATGAGTTCTCTTACTACAAGAATTTGATTTGCATATTGTTGATAGAAAGGGAGCTGAGAACCCCGTTGCAGACAACTTGTCTAGGTTAGATAATGTTCTTGATGACCCACTACCTATTAATGATGACTTTCCTGATGAACAATTAAATGTTATAAGCACTTCTCGTAGTACTCCATGGTATGCTGATTATGCTAATTATATTGTTGCTAAGTTTATACCACCTAGCTTCACATACCAGCAAAAGAAAAAGTTTTTCTATGACTTGAGACATTACTTTTGGGATGACCCACATCTTTATAAAGAAGGAGTAGATGGTGTTATTAGACGCTGTGTACCTGAGCATGAACAGAAACATATCCTACGCAAGTGTCATTCTGAGACTTATGGAGGACACCACGCTGGAGATAGAACTGCACATAAGGTACTGCAATCTGGTTTTTATTGGCCTACTCTCTTCAAGGATGCCCGTAAGTTTGTCTTGTCTTGTGATGAATGTCAAAGAATTGGTAATATTAGTAGACGTCAAGAAATTCCTATGAATTATTCTCTTGTTATTGAACCGTTTGATGTTTGGGGCTTTGATTATATGGGACCTTTTCCTGCCTCTAATGGATACACACATATTTTAGTTGTTGTTGATTACGTCACTAAGTGGGTAGAAGCTATTCCAACTAGTAGTGCTGATCATAACACTTCTATTAAAATGCTTAAGGAAGTTATTTTTCCGAGGTTTGGAGTGCCTAGATGTTTAATGACTGATGGTGGTTCACACTTTATTCATGGTGCCTTCCGTAAAATGCTTGCTAAATATGATGTAAATCATAGAATTGCATCTCCTTATCACCCACAGTCTAGTGGTCAAGTAGAGTTGAGCAATAGAGAGCTCAAATTAATTTTGCAAAAGACTGTTAATAGGTCTAGAAAGAATTGGTCTAAGAAACTTGATGATGCATTATGGGCTTATAGAACTGCATACAAAAATCCTATGGGTATGTCTCTGTATAAGATGGTTTATGGAAAAGCATGTCACTTACCTCTCGAACTAGAACATAAGGCATATTGGGCTATTAAAGAGCTTAACTATGATTTCAAACTTGCCGGTGAGAAGAGGTTATTTGATATTAGCTCACTTGATGAATGGAGAACCCAAGCTTATGAAAATGCCAAGTTGTTTAAAGAAAAAGTTAAAAGATGGCATGACAAAAGGATACAAAAGCGTGAGTTTAATGTAGGTGATTATGTATTGCTATACAACTCTTGTTTAAGATTTTTTGCAGGAAAACTTCTCTCTAAATGGGAAGGCCCCTATGTTATCGAAGAGGTCTATCATTCCGGTGCCATAAAAATCAACAACTTCGAGGGCACAAATCCGAAGGTGGTAAACGGTCAAAGAATTAAACATTATATCTCAGGTAATCCCATAAATGTTGAAACCAATATTATTGAAACTGTAACCCCGGAGGAATACATAAGGGACACTTTCCGGAATGTTTCAGACTCCGAAAAGGAATAGGTATGTGGTATGGTAAGTAAACCGACTCCGAAACAATTTTTAAGGCAATATTTCTCCGTTTTGGAATATTTAGAAAAATAGAAAAATAAGTAGCAGTCCGAGAAGGACACGAGGGCCCCACGAGGGTGGTGGGCGCGCCCCCTACCTCGTGAGCACCTCGTGTGCCTTCCGGACTCCGTTTTCTTGCACGTTACGTATTTTGGTCGGTAAAAATTCATTATATAATCTCCCGGGGGTTTGGACTCCCGTATCATGCAAAAATCTCCTGTTTTTGTTTCGAGCTGTTTTTCTGACAGATCTAGATTATCATGATGTCCCCAAGTGCTTCCAAGGACAAGTTCTTCGAGAAGGTCATCAACCCTTACCTCGTGGAGGTGCTGCGACACCCTCAAACCATTGAGATGCGTGATGGGTTGCTGCACATCCGCGATGTTGAGGGACCAAAGGGAATCGGAAGCGTGGAGACGAGGCTCGAAGCAATGGAGCAACAAGTTTTCAAGTGCCAAGGGATGGTGGAGCGTGGAATCAACGCTAGCCACATAATGCTCGCGGAGTTCACTAACAACTACAAGACGGATGCCAAGAACACCGAGTAGGCCATCTTCAAGCTACATGGGAAGATCGAGCACCTCCAAGCCCAAATCCATGACCTGCAAAACCAAAACTGTGAGTATGAATATAGATTCAAAAGAATGAGTTTGGCTACAGATTTGAGGATTCCGAAGACTCGATCATCTTTCTATGATGGTGAACCTATGCCTTGGAAGATGGATGACAAGCCCGCATCATCAACAACACCTCCACCGTCTCCTCCAACAAAGAAGGAGACATAATCACATGGGTATGGGCACTCCCCTTGGCAACTTCCAAGCTTGGGGGAGGTGCCCCGGTATCGTATCACCATCACAACTCCTATCTTTACTGTTTTTCTTAGTTCGATCCTATCAGTAGTATCTTGATCTAGTAGAATAAAGTTTATGGCATGATCTAGTTTTGAGTTTTGCTTTATGATCTCTCTTTGTAATCGAGTCCATGAGCTATATATAATAAAGATTAGTGTTGAGTCAAGGGCTTGATTATTTTGCCATGATCTTGGGTGAATTAAAGAAAAGAGAAAAAGAATAAAAAGAAACAAAAAGTTCATATTGATCTTATTGAGAGTAATGACTTCACATAGAAAAAGCATGATGATTAAAAGTTGTTGGGAGTTGGCAGACATAGCTTTGGTCATTGTTGCAATTAATAGGAAGTAATAAGGAAAGAGAGGTTTTCACATATAGATATATTATCATTGACATCTTTTATGATTGGGAGCACTCATTAAAATATGACATGCTAAAGAGTTGATGTTGGACAAGGAAGACAACGTAATGAGTTATGTATTTCTTATATCTGAGATAAAGTATGTTGTCATGGATCCTCTAAATTGTTGAGCTTGCCTTTCCCCCTCATGCTAGCTAAATTCTCAGCACCAAGTAGAAATACTACTTGTGCTTCCAAATACCCTTAAACCAGTTTTGCCATGAGAGTCCACCATATTTACCTATGGATTGAGTAAGATTCTTCAAGTAAGTTGTCATCGGTGCAAAGCAATAAAAATTGCTCTAAATATGTATGATTGATTGGTGTGGGAGAAATAAGATTTATACGATCTTGTGATGTGGAAGTAATAAAAGCGACGGACTGCGTAATAAAGGTTCATATCACAAGGGGCAATATAAAGTGACGTCCTTTCGCATTGAGATTTTATGCATCCAACCATAAAAGCGCATGGCAACCTCTGCTTCCCTCTGTGAAGGGCCTATCCTTTATCATTATCTTCTACCTTATGCAAGAGTCATGGTGATCTTCACCTTTTCTTTTTCATTTTATCCTTTGGCAAGCTCAGCATGTTGGAAAGAACATGATATATATATATATATATATATATA
>NC_041384.1:283998422-284007248 GCF_002162155.2 Triticum dicoccoides | reverse complement strand
CTAATTGGATGTAGGGGAGCATGAACCATTATTGTTGACATTACCCTTGAGGTAAAAGGTTGTGGGGAAAAACTATAAGCCCCTATCTTTCTCTGTGTCCGATTAAAACTCCATAACCACAAGTATTGTGTGAGTGTTAGCAATTATGGAGGACCAAATGATAGTTGAGTATGTGGACTTGCTCTTTAGCTCTGACATAGACTCTTTCCGATGTTATGATAAATTGCAATTGCTTCAATGACTGAGATTATAGTTTGTCGGAGCCCAGTAAGGTTTATGATTTATACTTTTGCATTGTGAATAGATCATCACTTGAACATAAGTAATCATATGACAAAATCTATATATGTTGTTGTTATGAGAATAATCATGATGCCTTCATGTCCGTATTTTATTTTTATCGACGCCTATACCTCTAAACATGAGGACATATTTATTGTTATCAGCTTTTCGCTTGAGGACAAGCAAGGTCTAAGCTTGGGGGAGTTGATACGTCCATTTTGCATCATGCTTTTATATCGATATTTATTGCATTATGGGCTGTTATTTCACTTTATGTCACAATACTTATGGCTATTCTCTCTTATTTTACAACGTTTACTTAAGGAGGGAGAATGCCGGCAGCTGGAATTCTGCGCTGCAAAAGGAGCAAGTATTAGAGACCTATTCCGCGCAACTCCAAAAGTCCTGAAACTCCACGGAACATATTAAAATAAATAAAGAAAAATCCTCGCCAAAGATGAAGGCCAGGGGGCCCACACCCAGTTCACGAGGGTGGGGGGCACCCCCCCAGGGTGCGCCCCCTACCTCGTGGGCCCCTTGGTGGCTCTCCGACGTCCATCTTCTCCTATATGAAGTCTTTCGATGAGAAAAAATGAAGAGGAACTTTTCGGGATGAGACTCCGCCACCACGAGGCAGAACCTTGGCGGATCCAATCTAGAGCTCCGGCAGAGCTGTTCTGCCGGGGATACTTCCCTTCGGGAGGGGGAAATCATCACCATCATCATCACCAACGCTCCTCTCATCGGGAGAGGGCAATCTCCATCAACATCTTCACCAGCACCATCTCATCTCCAAACCCTAGTTCATCTCTTGTATCCAATTCTTGTCTCAAAGTCCGGGATTGGTGCTAGTAGGTTGCTAGTAGTGTTGATTACTCCTTGTAGTTGATGCTAGTTGGTTTATTTGGTGGAAGATCATATGTTCAGATCCTATATGCATATTATTACCCCTCTGATTATGAACATGAATATGCTTTGTGAGTAATTACATCTGTTCCTGAGGACAAGGGAGAAGTCTTGCTATTAGTAGTCATGTGAATTTGGTATTCGTTTGATATTTTGATAAGATGTATGTTGTCTAGCCTCTAGCGGTGTTATGTGAACGTCGACTACATAACACTTCACCATTATTTGGGCCTAGAGGAAGGCATTGGGGAGTAATAAGTAGATGATGGGTTGCTAGAGTGACAGAAGCTTAAACCCTAGTTTATGCGTTGCTTCGTAAGGGGCTGATTTGGATCCACATGTTTCATGCTATGGTTAGGTTTACCTTAATACTTTTTTTGTAGTTGCGGATGCTTACAATAGAGGTTAATCATAAGTGGGATGCTTGTTCAAGTAAGAACAGCACCCAAGCACCGGTCCACCCACATATCAAATTATCAAAGTATCGAACGCGAATCATATGATCGTGATGAAAACTAGCTTGACGATATTCCCATGTGTCCTCGGGAGCGCATTTCCTTATATAAGAGTTTGTTCCGGCTTGTCCTTTGCTACAAAAAGGATTGGGCCACCTTGCTGCACTTTATTTACTTTTGTTACTTGTTGCTCGTTACAATTTACCTTATCACAAAACTATCTGTTACCACTTATTTCAGTACTTGCAGAGAATACCTTGCTGAAAACCGCTTATCATTTCCTTCTGCTCCTCGTTGGGTTCGACACTCTTACTTATCGAAAGGACTACGATAAATCCCCTATACTTGTGGGTCATCAGGGTGCACCCCTACCCTCGTGAGCCCACCATAAGACGGTTGACGCTCTTCTTTTGCCGCAAGAAAGCTAATATTCGGTAAAAAATCACGGCGAAGGTTTCAGGCCAATCGGAGTTACGGATCTCCATATATATACGAAACGGTGAAACAGAGCCAGGAGAGAACGCAGAACCAGAGAGAGACAGAGAGATAGATCCAATCTCGGAGGGGCTCTCGCCCCTCCCACGCCATGGGAACTAAGGACTAGAGGGGAAACCCTTCTCCCATCTAGGGAGGAGGTCAAGGAAGAAGAAGAAGGGGGGCCCTCTCCCCCTTGCTTCCGGTGGCGCTGGAGCGCTGCCGGGGCCATCACCATCACCGCCATCTTCACCAACAACTTCACCACCATCATCACCAACTCTTCCCCCCTCTATGCAGCGGTGTAACCTCTCTCTTACCCGCTGTAATCTCTACTTAAACATGGTGCTTAACGCTATATATTATTTCCCAATGATGTATGGCTATCCTATGATGTTTGAGTAGATCTGTTTTGTCCTAATGGCTATTTGATGATTGTGATTGGTTTGAGTTGTATGTTTTATTATTGGTGCTGTCCTATGGTGCTCTCCGTGTCGCGCAAGCGTGAGGGATTCCCGCTGTAGGGTTTGCAATATGCTTATGATTTGCTTATGGTGGGTGGCGTGGGTGACAGAAGCACATACCCGAGTAAGTAGGTTGTTTGCGTATGGGATAAAGGGGACTTGATGCTTTAATGCTATGGTTGGGTTTTACCTTAATGAATCTTTAGTAGTTGCGGATGCTTGCTAGAGTTCCAATCATAAGTGCATATGATCCAAGTAGAGAAAGTATGTTAGCTTATGCCTCTCCCTCAAATAAAATTGCAATAATGATTACCGGTCTAGTTATCGATTGCCTAGGGACAAATAACTTTCTTGTTGACAAAAGCTCTCTACTAAAACTAATTTAGTTGTGTCTTTATCTAAACAGCCCCTAGATTTTATTTTCGTGTTCTTTACTTTATTGCAAGCTTACCCAAAAACACCTAAAAGTACTTCTAGTCTCATACTTGTTCTAGGTAAAGCGAACGTCAAGCGTGCGTAGAGTTGTATCCGTGGTCGATAGAACTTGAGGGAATATTTGTTCTACCTTTAGCTCCTCGTTGGGTTCGACACTCTTACTTATCGAAAGAGGCTACAATTGATCCCCTATACTTGTAGGTTATCACTTAGCATGATCATGTAGTTGACATAGTATTTGTGGCAAAGCCACCGTTCATAATTCTTTCATACACGTCACTCATGCATCATTGCACATCCCGGTACACCGCCGGAGGCATTCTATAGAGTCATATCTTGTTCTAAGTATCAAGTTGTAATTCTTGAGTTGTAAGTAAATAGAAGTGTGATGATCATCATTTTCTAGAGCATTGTCCCAAATGAGAAAAAAAAAGAGAAAGTCCAAAAAAAAGAGAAGGCCCAAAAAAAGAGAGAAAGGCCATAAAAAAGGAAAAGGCCCACATAAAAAATAAAAAAATGAGAGAAAAAGAGAGAATGGACAATGCTACTATCCTTTGCCACACTTGTGCTTCAAATTTTCATGATAGAGAGTCTCTTGTTTTGTCACTTTCATATACTAGTGGGAATTTTTCATTATAGAACTTGGCTTGCATATTCCAACAATGGGCCTCCTCAAGTGCCCTAGGTCTTCGTGAGCAAGCAAGTTGGATGCACACCCACTTAGTTTTTTTCGTTGAGCTTTCATACATTTATAGCTCTAGTGCATCCGTTGCATGGCAATCCCTACTCCTTGCATTAACATCAATCGATGGGCATATCCCTAGCTCATTGATTAGCCTCGTTGATGTGAGACTTTCTCCTTTTTGTCTTCTCCACATAACCCCCATCATCATATTCTATTCCACCCATAGTGCTATATCCATGGCTCACGCTCATGTATTGCGTGAAAGTTTATAGGTTTGAGATTACTAAAGTATGAAACAATTACTTGGCTTGTCATCGGGGTTGTGCATGATGAGAGCATTCTTGTGTGACGAAAATGGAGCATGACTAAACTATATGATTTTGTAGGGATGAACTTTCTTTGGCCATATTATTTTAGAGGACATAATTGCTTAGTATGCTTAAAGTATTATTATTTTTATGTCAATATGAACTTTTATCTTGAATCTTTCGGATTTGAATATTCATGCCACAATTAATAAGAATTACATTGAAATTATGCCAAGTAGCACTCCGCATCAAAAATTCTGTTTTTATCATTTACCTACTCGAGAACGAGCAGGAATTAAGCTTGGGGATGCTGATACGTCTCCAACGTATCTATAATTTTTGATTGCTCCATGCTATATTATCTACTGTTTTGGATGTTTAAGGGCTTTATTATACACTTTTATATCATTTTTTGGGACTAACCTATTAACCCAGAGCCCAGTGCCAGTTTCTGTTTTTACCTTGTTTTAGAATATCGCAGAAAAGGAAAACCAAACGGAGTCCAATTGACCTGAAACTTCACGGAACTTATTTTTGGATCAGAAGAAGCCCAGAAGACTTGGAATGCACGTCAGGGGATCTACGAGGAGGCCACGAGGCAGGGGGCACGCCCACCCCCCTTGGGCGTGCCCTCCACCCTCGTGGGCCCCTCATGGGCCCCCTAACGTACTTCTTCCGCCTATATATCTCCATATACCCTAAAAACATCCGAGAGCACTATAGATCGGGAGTTCCGCCGCCAGAAGCCTCCGTAGCCACCGAAAGCCAATCTAGACCCATTCCGACACCCTGCCGGAGGGGGAATCCCTCTCCGGTGGCCATCTTCATCATCCCGGTGCTCTCCATGACGATGAGGGAGTAGTTCTCCCTCGGGGCTGAGGGTATGTACCAGTAGCTATGTGTTTGATCTCTCTCTCTGGTGTTCTTGATTTGGCACGATCTTGATGTATCGCGAGCTTTGCTATTATAGTTGGATCTTATGTTTCTCCTCCACCTCTACTCTCTTGTAATGGATTGAGTTTCCCCTTTGAAGTTATCTTATCGGATTGAGTCTTTAAAGATTTGAGAACACTTGATGTATGTCTTGCCGTGTGTATTTGTGGTGACAATGAGATATCACGTGATTCACTTGATGTATGTTTTGGTGATCAACTTGCGGGTTCCGCCCATGAACCTATGCATAGGGGTTGGCACACGTTTTCGTCGTGATTCTCCGGTAGAAACTTTGGGGCACTCTTTGAGGTCCTATGTGTTGGTTGGATAGATGAATTTGAGATTGTGTGATGCATATCGTATAATCATACCCACGGATACTTGAGGTGACATTGGAGTATGTAGGTGACATTAGGGTTTTGGTTGATTTGTGTCTTAAGGTGTTATTCTAGTACGAACTCTAGGGTTGTTTGTGACACTTATAGGAATAGCCCAACGGATTGATTGGAAAGAATAACTTTGAGGTGGTTTCGTACCCTACCATAATCTCTTCGTTCGTTCTCCGCTATTAGTGACTTTGGAGTGACTCTTTGTTGCATGTTGAGGGATAGTTATATGATCCAATTATGTTATTATTGTTGAGGGAACTTGCACTAGCGAAAGTATGAACCCTAGGCCTTATTTCAACACGTTGCAATACCGTTTACGCTCACTTTTATCATTTGTTACCTTGCTGTTTTTATATTTTCAGATTACAAAAACCATTATCAACTATCCATATACCACTTGTATCACCATCTCTTCGCCGAACTAGTGCACCTATACAATTTACCATTTTATTGGGTGTATTGGGGACACAAGAGACTCTTTGTTATTTGGTTACAGGGTTGCTTGAGAGAGACCATCTTCATCCTACACCTCCTACGGATTGATAAACCTTAGGTCATCCACTTGAGGGAAATTTGCTACTGTCCTACAAACCTCTGCACTTGGAGGCCCAACAACGTCTACAAGAAGAAGGTTGTGTAGTAGACATCAAGGTGACAAAAGGTTCATCGTAAAGGGTTACGTCGATGCAAATTTTGACACTGATCCAGATGACTCCAAGTCTCAATCTGGATATATTTTGAAAGTGGGAGCAATTAGCCATAGTAGCTCCGTGCAGAGCATTGTTGACATAGAAATTTGCAAAATACATACGGATCTGAATGTGGCAGACCCATAGACTAAACTTCTCTCACAAGCAAAACATGATCACACCTTAGTACTCTTTGGGTGTTAATCACATAGCGATGTGAACTAGATTATTAACTCTAGTAAACCCTTTGGGTGTTGGTCACATAACCATGTGAACTATGGGTGTTAATCACATGGTGATGTGAACTATTGGTGTTAAATCACATGGCGATGTGAACTAGATTATTGACTCTAGTGCAAGTGGGAGACTGAAGAAAATATGCCCTAGTGGCAATAATAAAGTTATTATTTATTTCCTTATTTCATGATAAATGTTTATTATTCATGCTAGAATTGTATTAACGGGAAACATAATACATGTGTGAATACACAGACAAACATAGTGTCACTAGTATGCCTCTACTTGACTAGCTCGTTAATCAAAGATGGTTAAGTTTCCTAACCATAGACATGAGTTATCATTTGATTAACAGGATCACATCATTAGGAGAATGATGTGATTGACTTGACCCATTCCGTTAGCTTAGCACTTGATCGTTTAGTATGTTGCTATTGCTTTCTTCATGACTTATACATGTTCCTATGACTATGAGATTATGCAACTCCCATTTACCGGAGGAACACTTTGTGTGCTACCAAACGTCACAATGTAACTGGGTGATTATAAAGATGCTCTACAGGTGTCTCCGAAGGTACTTGTTGAGTTGGTGTATTTCGAGATTAGGATTTATCACTCCGATCGTCGGAGAGGTATCTCTGGGCCCACTCGGTAATACACATCACTATAAGCCTTGCAAGCATTGTAACTAATGAGTTAGTTGCGGGATGATGTATTACGGAACGAGTAAAGAGACTTGCCGGTAACGAGATTGAACTAGGTATTGAGATACCGACGATCGAATCTCGGGCAAGTAACATACCGATGACAAAGGGAACAACATATGTTGTTATGCGGTTTGACCGATAAAGATCTTCATAGAATATGTAGGAACCAATATGAGCATCCAGGTTCCGCTATTGGTTATTGACCGGAGACGTGTCTCGGTCATGTCTACATAGTTCTCGAACCCGTAGGGTCCGCACGCTTAACATTCGGTGATGATTTGTATTATGAGTTTATGTGTTTTGATGTACCTAAGGTAGTTCGGAGTCCCGGATGAGATTGGGGACATGACGAGGAGTCTCGAAATGGTCGAGATGTAAAGATCGATATATTAGACGACTATATTCGGATATCGGAAAGGTTCCAAGTGATTTGAGTACTTTTCGAAGTACCGGAGAGTTACGTGAATTTGTCGGGAGTATATGGGCCTTATTGGGCTTTAGGGGAAAGAAAGGAGAGGCTGCGCGCCCCCCAATGCTTAGTCTGAATTGGACTAGGAGGGGGGGGGGGGGCGGCGGCGCCCCCTCCTTCCTTCTCTTCTCTTTTCCTTTTCATTCTCTCCTACTCCTACTACTTGGAAGGACTCCTAATTCTACTAGGAAAGGGGGAATCCTACTCCCGGTGGGAGTAGGACTCCCCTAGGGCGCGCCATAGAGAGGCCGACTCTTCCCCTCCTCCACTCATTTATATACGGGGAGGGGGCACCCCTTAGAGACACAACAATTGATCATTGATCTTTTAGCCGTGTGCGGTGCCCCCCTCCACCATAATCCACCTCGGTCATATCGTAGCGGTGCTTAGGCGAAGCCTTGCGTCGGTAGCATCATCATCATCGTCATCACGCCATCGTGCTGACGGAACTCTCCCTCGAAGCTCTGCTGGATCGGAGTTCGTGGGACGTCATCGAGCTGAACGTGTGCTGAACTCGGAGGTGTCGTGCGTTCGGTACTTGGATCGGTCGGGTCGTGAAGACGTACGACTACATCACCCCCGTTGTGCTAACGCTTCCTCTTTCGGTCTACGAGGGTACGTGGACACACTCTCCCCTCTCGTTGCTATGCATCACCATGATCCTGCGTGTGCGTAGGAAAATTTTGAAATTACTATGTTCCCCAGCAGCACCGGGGCTACATTCGTAGCTTTGGTTGCCGGAGTTCCATCTGGGTCGGGGCGGCGGGATCTGGAGACCTGATTTGGTGGAGCTGCAACCGGCCATGGGTTGAGCTGCATCCGACGGCGCTGCCTCGTGCTGGGACCGACAGGTATGCGGCGCTGGGACAATGGCCACAAGAGTTGGAGGCGACGGCCACAAGTGCTGCAACCAGCACCCACCGATGCTGGAGACAACGGCGCCAAGTGCTGGAGAGCTGCAACGACCGGCGTTCAAGGGCGCTTGAAACCACAGCGTCAAGTGCTAGAGATCTGGCGAGGGTCTTTTTTTACTGGAAGCAGCCGCAATTTTTGTTACCATGGTCTTATTTTTTTGCTGGAATCAACATTTTTTTCTATCATGTTTCTGTTTTTGCTGGAACCACCTCAATTTTTTGCTACCATGTTTTTGTTTGATAGAAGCAGTGTACAATTTTTGCTACCATCATGTTTGTTTATTGCTGGAACCAACCAAAAAATTGCTACCGTCTTTTTTGTTTGGTGGAACAAGTGTACTCATTTTTTTGCTACAACCGTTTTGAGTTTTGCTACTATCGGTGCTCTCAATTGTTATATCATTTTTTTCATGGCGCGCCGAGACACACAACTATGTGAGGACGAGATTCGACAACGAGCGTCAGGGGCCAGTGCGATG
>NC_041384.1:283971532-283997812 GCF_002162155.2 Triticum dicoccoides | reverse complement strand
CTTCGATACCGGTCATGTGCTCATTCATGAAAAATACGAGGAGGAAGAACGAGTAGAAGGGGAGGGAGGAGATCATGTGGTTAGGAAGCTTTTTATCGTGCGGTCCTGATGCGACCGACTCAAAGTTGGCCCGGTACGCCGGCGCCTATCAGCCGCCCCCAAAAAACCCCACCACGCATGATACGCCACACCACCCCGCACGATACGCCGCTCCTGTCGACATTAGTAATAGGGTTATACGTCCACGCCGCCGCCGTCACCGCGGATCCCCAGTGACGCTGCCGACGCCGTTGCCTGTCCCCAGGCCACTGCCACTTCCGCCAATCCCCAGGACGCCGCCGCCGCCGATCCCCATGACACCGATGCTGACGCGGATCCGTACACGCTGCCGCCGTTGCAGATCCCCACACGCCGATGCCGTCCAATAGCATCGCCCGCTGGACCTAACCACGGAGCTGGAGGAGCGCGCTGGATGAGGTACGGGATCGCAGCCGCCGAGCCGAGGTACGGGATCGCCGCCGCTGAGCGACCTTCCTCAATATTTTGTTTAGGGTTCCCCGCCTCTGCCGCCGCCATCGACGGCACCATCGCGGAACCTCAGGCAGGTCAGGACTCCATGCAGGTCGTGCTTGTGTGGAGTCGCCGCACTCCGCACGCCGCTACCGCCGCAGATCCCTGGGGCCGCCACGGCCGCTAATCCCCGCGGACGAAGCCATTCCACGAACGGCCGCTGCAGGCACCACAACAGCAGCTCGTTACCGAGTAAGTTCTTGGCATCCAGCACGCACGTTGGCACCATGCTCTTGGTACGCGGCTGCATGCTCCTCGGTTTCCCTTGCAAGGTGAGCACCATGCGCCGCACCGGGTCAACCTCTTGATCACTCTCTCATGCTGCAGAATATCAGGGGCGTAGATGATGTACAGGATCATCTCGTCCATGCCATGGAACAAAGCCACCTGCTTGACGAGCTCCAAATAGAGGTAAGGCTTGATGCCCCGCTGGATCGACTATTTTTACAATATTGTTGACTTTCTAATGACTGTAGCCCATTTTTTCTTCATTGTTCTTTGGTCTTTTTTGGGAGATTCAACAAATTTCTTCCAAATTATCACAAATGAAGATGTTTATCTGAACCATTATGTAAAAGAATTGGAATCACTGACATATTACATTCTGCCACAATTGCATGAACGAGTGAGTGCTGAGTAGCGAAGCCGATTTTTGCCAGTTCAGATGTCTAGCACCATAATAATAAGACTACTAAAACCAATAATGGTACTATATGTCTTACAAATTAATTTACCCTTACAATGGATTGAGGCAGTAGATTACAGAGGCCTGCATCATGATGGCCCTTTTTTATGTCAGTTGTCTTGGGCGAGTTAAAGGTAACCGCATCTTTCTTACAATTGTTTTGGATTAATATTTTCCCTGTCTGAGCCAACCAAAAGATACTTTCATGCAGCTATTTCTAATTTAATTTAAACCAAGATGACTTTCACCAGTCCCTTTTTTAGTTTTCATGCATTTATCAAGGAAGCTACTTTGTTACTTGGAATGATAAAATAGCTACAATGTAGATATGCTGGTTTTGTGTTTGAATCAGTGTGTTCTGTTATGATGAATGCCTCTTTTATTTGCCAAGCTCTGATGGCTTACCAAGATGTGCCTTTTTTCATTGACTAAGTAATTAAATTAAGAATTTGAAAAAAGTGAAGGTGAGGTAGAGACTATTGGTCCTGTCAAGAAATAATGTTTGTGTTGTTTTAGTCCAGTCAATGTATTGTTTCTCTATCTCGTGAACTGAGAGGTCCTTCGTTCAGGTATTATGGAAGCTCAACCAGGTGCTTTCAGAGTCGACTGATTAGAAGCTAGACACTTGTTCTTTTTATTTCATAATTTACTTTGTTGTGATCCCAACAATTTGTTTTTATTTCAAAATTGGTACTAATCTTGGCATAGCAAACTTGTATGCTGCTAAGACCATAATTTGAAGTGAGATTGTGCTCAATCAACCATTATTTGGCTCCGCTGAACGTAATAGCAGGGTGTAACTCTTCTATTCTTGCAACAGTTAGTCCTAAAGGACCTTTGGTCCTTTAAATATGTTGAAATATTAATACAAATGTAGCATCAATGGCATTAAAATGGAATATGAAATCGGCAGTTCGATATTGGTGTTTGGTAGATAGGTTTCTCATCTGTGATATTTTCGCATATGATTTGCTGCTTTATAAACTTGTATAACTATGCACTGCTGTGTAATATAGATAACAATTATGTATTGATATTCTATCATGGCCTGCTTGATGTTGTTATGAAAGTCGTTTCTGGTGCATATGAAAGAAAGTTCCTAAATATCATGATTGCACCGAACAACAAAGTGCATTTCTATAGAATCTGTTGGTTTATTTTTTTATAGAATCTTCCCTTACTCACATGTTATTACCAGGATATCTATTATACTACCATCTTCATATGTAGCTGTGGAAATAAAATCAGAGAATGATGTGATGTAGCTGCTTTACTCCTTATTTCTTACTCCCTCCGTTCCTAAATATAAGTCTTTTTAGAGGTTTCAAATGGACTACATCATATGGATGTATATAGACATATTTTAGAGTGTAGATTCACTCATATTGCTCTGTATGTAGTTCCTTGTTGAAATGTCTAAAAAGACTTATATTTAGGAACGGAGGGAGTATTTGAAACTCATTTCTTCATGCGAACACCAGGGTTTGTTCAGTGGCAACATGTGGTGAGATAGACAACAACACAGCTTGGCATTGGGCAAAGGAGAATAATGCACATGTGATATTATCTACATCGATTCCCTTATTACCATGGTTGTATTCTGCTAACTTGCCATCTACTTACTAGAATTGGTCACAAATGATAGTGCGGTTTGAAGGTAAAATATTTGTGTTTTTCATTCTTTCATTGAATAGTCAGATCGATCCTTAATAAAGCATGTTGCATCTAATGTCACCATTATAGAGATTTGATCTATTCACTTTCTCGTGCTTACACATTAATATTAGAGCCTGTTGCTAGTAAGGCAAGGTATTATTGCACATTGATTATTGATTATTTTCTGTTTCAAATTCTAGACCACAACCTTTATCTCTACCGTGAGCAAGGAGTCTGATACCAACTGCTAATTAAGTTTTGTCTTTTTTTTTCACTCAGTTGCATTCAGTGTGTAATACATTTACATTGGTTTCAAATAGTACAACTGCGGACATATCCACCTATGCAGAACACCCAACTATTTCATCCGGTGAACTGCGTAGATCTTCTATGTGCATCTCCGTCATGTTTAACTACAACATGCTTATGTGATCTTATCATGAAGTCATTTTTCAGTTTGTGTGCAACGTGACTACATGTAAATTTGTAATACACCAACTTTTTTCTTCCTTTTTGTTTTTCGATTGACTCAATTTACCATCTCAAATGTCATTCCCTTTATAGCTAGCACATCATCTCCAAAGAATTTATTTAAGTTGAAATCCAGTAATTAAATGTTGATCGCATAAGCAGGCTGATGGTATATTGGTTGAATTTTTTTATTCCTACTGTATTGAACTAAAACTGTTCTTTCCTGAATATATTGGATCGCAAAGAACTAAATCTATCTACAATGTCTTTGGGCATATTCTGAATTTGCAGAGTTAGCACAAACCTGAAAGCGTATATGCAGCTCCCAGATGTTGCAGGCAAAAGGAAGGGCACATACGTCATGCGATACCATGTATCTGGTAGTGGTTTCGTCCCTCAGACGCTATGCATTCATTGTCTGGTTTGTATGTATTTGTGATTTTCCAACTAATATAGTGTTAGCTCTATGTTAACCTTCTTTTAGGTACTTCCCAGGATTTTCTTTGTAGGAAACCCCAAAAATATAAATAGGTGTATTTTCCCATGAAGATGCTAAATTTTGTTGGTCTTATTTATGGGATAGCAAAACCATTTTTGTGTGCACTTAATTGTCAGGTTGGACGCACCGGGTGTTGGGAGTTTTGAGCAGATTAACACCAATACTGCTTCTATATCCACCTCTACTATTATTGCTTCTATATTTCCTTATTGCATGTCTTTGTTTCCGGTAGGCCACGCCACCCTTTTCTACTAAGTTATATACATCCAATATGTTGGTGTTGTGACCTGTATGTAGACGAAATATTTTAGGTTTGTATGAATAATTTGTATGTGATTTCATACAGTATCTTGTTGACGCTATGAGCATCGATTGTCATATAAGATGAAGGAGCTTCTAGCGCCAGTTCCGATCAGTGATTATATGAAGGCAACAATAAAATATTTGAAGCAACAGTGGGGCACAAGGTTGGTGCCAGTAATCTATAGAGGTCTGAAGGAAAGACGACATGATTATTTGAGTTGGTTGAGAATCACCCAGGTCATGGCTACATCAGTTAATCTTGGATTTGCCCTGGTGGCACTTTGATCGCACCACACCAAAAGGTCTAGAAGATCAAGATATATGCACACAAATGATTATTTTGCTAATTAAATTGGTCAGTGTAATACTCATACAACTACCATCATAAGACATTGCCATCTCATCTATGCAGGTAGGCTTACTATTTTTCACTGTGTTTTTGTGTTTGTTTCCTGTGTTTACTACCATCTCATCTATGTAGGCAGGCTTATTGTTTTTCAATTTTTTTCGGCTTTGTTTCTTGTGTTTACTGCCATTTTCACATTCCCTCGAGATACTTTAGCTGTCGCTACTCTTTTCATTTATGTAAAATACATTTTCTTTGAAAACTTGATTATTTGAACTTCTAGACCATCTACCTTTTTTGGGACACTGCAGGACATGGTTGATTATCAGGTGAGTGAATTCTGGCGAGAATGAACCAAGTAAGTTTTCATAGTTGGTCTATTCAAAATGGATGAAAGGGACCGGTTACTGTGGATATAAGTTTGCACTCTGTCTTCCTGCTCATTCAACCAATGTGTTCATGGGAGACTTATTTTAGGGAAACATAAAAACAATTATTTTTTCTATGCGTAGTATTAAATATGCTCTTAAATTTTAGAATATTATTTTTTCGCCAGATTTTAAATGTTAGGCTTCAATAAATCTGAAATTTCTATAGTTTGATTTGCTATGTTTATTTCACGCTTACCACTAGGAAATGCTTCATTTTAATCATTTTATTTGGTGCACACCATTGTAAGTGTATTATTATAAGAAGTCAAGTCTATTCTAGAAGAATATTCACTCATGATAGTTTTAAGTTTTGGTAAAGCAGAATGTGTAAATTCATTTTAAATTGTCCAACAGATAATAGATTGTTCCGCGTAAAAGAAAATGATGCTTACAAAAAATTATGCTTGATTAGGATTTAACGATGAGGGACGCTACTTGGGATGATGCTTAATTAGGTAGATGACACATTAATGGTGTGCTAGCCATTAATGATGATGCTCTTATTTTACAAGGTTTATATAAAGAGGGAGAATGCTGACAGTTAGAATTTTAGGCTGAAAAAGAAGTAAATATTAGAGACCTATTCTGCATAATTCCAAAAGTTTTAAAACTTCATGGGAGTAAGTTTTAGAATATATAAAAAATATTGGGGAAGAAAGTATCAGAGAGGGCCACCCACCATCCACGAGGGTGGGGGTGCGCCCTACATCCCTGGGCGTGCCCCCGTGCCTCGTGGTCCCCTTGGCAGCCTTTTGACTATATGGAGTCTTTTATCGAGAAAAAAAACCATAAGCAAGCTCACGGAACGAAACTTCGCCGCCATAAGGTGAAACCTTGGCAGAATCAATCTAAGGCTCCGGCAGAGCTGTTCTGTCGGGAAAACTTTTTTTTGGGAGGGGGAAATCATCACCATCGTCATCACCAACAATCGGGGTCAATCTCCACCAACATCTTCATCAGCACCATTTTGTCTCAAACCCTAGTTCATCTCTTGTATCTAATCTTTGTCCCAAAGCCTTAGATTGGTAGATGTCGATTGTTAGTAGTGTTGATTATTCCTTGTAGTTGATGTTAGTTGGTTTATTCGGTGGAAAATCATATGTTTAAATCCTTTATGCATATTAATACTCTTCTGATTATGAACATGAATATGATTTGTGAGTACTTACGTTTGTTCCTGAGGACATAGGAGAAGTTTTGCTATAAGTAGTCATATGAATTTGGTATTCGTTTGATATTTTGATGAGATGTGTGTTGTCTTTTCTCTAGTGGTGTCATGTGAACGTCGACTATATGACACTTCACCATTGTTTGGGTTTATAGCAAGGCATTGAGAAGTAATAAGTAGATGATGGGTTGCTAAAGTGACAGAAGTTTAAACCCAAGTTTATGAGTTGCTTCGTAAGGGGTTGATTTAGATCCATATATTTCATGCTATGATTATGTTTACCTTAATACTTCTTTTGTAGTTGTGGATGCTTGCAATAGGGATTAATCATAAGTGAGATGCTTGTCCAAGGAAGGGCGGTACCCAAACACCGGTCCACCCACATATTAAATTTTTAAAGTATCAAACGTGAATCATATGAGGATAATGAAAACTAGCTTGACGATAATTCTTATGTGTCCTTATGAGCGTTTTCCTTCATATAAGAGTTTGTCTAGACTTGTTCTTTGCTACAAAAAAGATTGGATCATCTTGCTGCATCTTATTTACTTTTACTATTTGTTACCCGTTACAAATTACCATCACAAAATTATCTGTTACCGATAATTTCAGTGCTTGCAGAGAATATCTTGCTGAAAATTGCTTATCATTTCCTTCTGCTCCTTGTTGGATTCGACATACTTACTTATCAAAACGACTACGATAGATCCCCTATACTTGTGGGTCATTAAGCCTCTTTTCTGACGCCGTTGCCGAGGAGTGAAGCGTCTTTGGTGAGTGGAATTTGGTAAGGAAAAATGTATATAGTATGCTGAAATTTACTGTCACTTGTTAATATAGAACATAATACTTTGAAGGGCTTATTCGGGGTCTCTTCACCCCGACTAGTAGAGCAAAGAGTTGCTCCTCAACCTACTGAACCTACTAAAAATGTTACTTTGAAATTCCTTCGGGTATGATAGAGAAACGACTAGCTAATCCTTTTACAGGAGATGGAATATTACATCTCGATTTGCACCTAATATATGTGAATGAAGTTTGTGGATTATTTAAGCTTGCGGGTATGCGCAAGGATGTTATCAAGAAGAAGATTTTTCCTTTATCTTTAAAGGGAAAGGTATTGGCATGGTTTAGGCTATGTGATGATATGGGATCATGGGACTACTATCGATTGAAATTGAAATTTCATCAAAAATTTTAGTCTATGTATCTTGTTCATCGTGACTGTAATTATATATATATATTTTGGCCTTACGAAGGAAAAATTATCGCTCAAGCTTGGGGGAGGCTTAAGTCAATGCTATATTCGTGCCCCAATCATGAGCTCTCAAGAGAAATTATTATTCAAAATTTTTATGCTCAGCTTTCTCTCGATAATCGCTCCATGCTCGATACTTCTTGCACTGGCTCTTTTATGATGAAAACTATTGAATTCAAATGTGATTTATTGAAAAGAATTAAGCGCAACTCTGAAGATTAGGATCTCAACGAAGGTAAGGAGTCAGGTATAAGACCTAAGTTTGATTGTATTAAATCTTTTATGGATACTGATGGTTTCCGTGAATTTAACACAAATATGAACTTGACTTTGAGATAGTAGCTTCTTTCTGTGAATCATTTGCTACTCATGTTGATCTCCCTAAGGAAAAGTGGTTTAAATATAATCCTTCCATTAAAGTAAAAGTAGTTGCATCTATTAAAGTTGAAGAAAAGATTATCATTTATAATGATTCTATTGTTCCTACTGCTTTTATTGTGAAACCACCCTTCCCTGCTAGAATAAAGGATCATGCTAAAGTTTCAACTGTGGTTCGTAAGAGTAATACTAGAATATCTACTCCCTCTGATAAAATTAAAGTTGAACCTAGTTTTTCTATGGTTAAAGATCTCTTGTCCGATAATATTGATAGGCATGTTATTTACTTCTGTGATGAAGCTGCTAGAATTGCTAGACCCGATACTAAGAATAAATATAGACCTGTTGTAGGCATGCCTGTTATTTCTGTTAAAATAGGAGATCATTGCTATCATGGCTTATGTGATATGGGTGCTAGTGCAAGTGCAATACGTCATTCCTTATATAAAAAAATTATGCATGATATTGCACTTGCTGAGATAGAGGAAATTGATGTTATAATTAAGCTTGCCAATAGAGACACTATTTCACTAGTTGAGATTGTTAGAGATGTTGAAGTCTTGTGTGGGAAAGTTAAATATCTTGTTGATTTTCATGTTCTTGATTCCCCACAAGATGACTTTTGTCCAATTATATTTGATAGACCTTTCTTAAATACTGTTAATGTTAAGATAGACTGCAAAAAGGATGTAGTTACTATTGGTTTGGGGGATATGTCTCATGAGTTTAATTTTGCTAAATTTCGTAGACAACCCCATGATAAAGAATTGCCTAGTGAACATGTAATTATTGGTCTTGCTTCTATTGCCGTGCCTCCTAACAATCCTTTAGAACAATATTTGCTAGACCATGAAATGATATGTTTATGAATGAAAGAAGGGAAATATATGAAGTATTATTTATACAGGGACCTATTTTAAAACACAACTTGCATGCTGAAATTCTAGGGGATCCCCCTCCATCCAAAGGTGATCCCGTATTTGAGCTTAAACCTTTACATGATACTCTTAAATATGATTATCTTGATGAGAAAAAGATCTATCCTGTTATTCTTAGTGCTAACCTTTCAGAGTTTGAGGAAAAGAAATTATTGAAAACTCTGAAGAAGCATCGTGCTACTATTGGATATACTTTTGATGGTTTTAAGGGCATTAATGTCACTCTATGCCAACACAAAATAAAATTGGAGAAGGATGCGAAACCGGTTGTTGATCACCAACGACGGTTAAACCCTAAGATGAAAGAAGTGGTAAGAAAAAAAAATACTAAAGTTTCTAGAGGCAGGTATAATTTATCCCGTTGCTGATAGTCAGTGGGTAAGTCTTGTTTATTGTGTCCCTAAGAAGGGAGGTATTACTGTTGTTTCTAATGATAAAGATGAATTGGTCTCACAAATAATTGTTACAGGTTATAAAATGATAATTGATTTCCGCAAGTTAAATAAAGCTACTAAAAAGGATCATTACCCTTTACCTTTTATTAATCAAATTCTAAAAAGATTACCCAAACATACACATTTTTGCTTTCTAGATGGTTATTCTGCTTTCTCTTAAATACCTGTGTCAAAAGAGGATCAAGAAAAGACAACTTTTACTTGCCCTTTCGGTACCTTTGCTTATAGACGTATGACTTTTGGCTTATGC
Source organism: Triticum dicoccoides (assembly GCF_002162155.2). NCBI lineage: Eukaryota > Viridiplantae > Streptophyta > Magnoliopsida > Poales > Poaceae > Triticum > Triticum dicoccoides. The sequence continues at coordinate 283,988,404 of NC_041384.1, read as the reverse complement.
AATGCACCTGCTACCTTTTAAAGATGTATAACTGCTATATTCTCTGACTTTTGTGAAAAGATTGTTAAGGTATTCATGGATGATTTTTCTGTATATGGAACTACTTTTGATGATTGCTTAAGAAACCTTGATCGAGTTTTGCAGAGATGTGAAGAAACTAATCTTGTCTTGAACTGGGAGAAGTGCCACTTTATGGTTAATGAAGGTATTGTTTTGGGGCATACAATTTCTGAAAGAGATATTGAAGTTGATAAAGCTAAAGTTGATGCTATTGAAAAGATGTTGTGTCCCAAGGACATTAAAGGTATAATAAGTTTCCTTGGTCATGCCGTTTTTTATAGGAGATTTATTATGGACTTCTCTAAAATTTCTAGGCCTCTGACTAATCTCTTAGAAAAAGATGTTCTTTTTGTTTTTGATGATTGTGTAGAAGCATTTGAAATACCTAAGAAAAGTTTTATTTCTGCACCTATTGTTCAGCTTTCTGATTGGAATCTACCATTTGAAATTATATGTGATGCTAATGATTATACTGTAGGGGTTGTTCTAGGACAAAGAGTTGATAAGAAATTAAATGTTATCCAATATGCTAGTAAGACTCTGGACAATGCCCAGAGAAATTATGGTATTACTGAAAAAGAATTTTTAGCAGTTGTATTTGCTTGTGATAAATTCAGACCTTATATAGTTGATTCTAAAGTAACTGTTCACACTAATCATGCCACTATTAAATATCTTATGGAAAAGAAAGATGTTAAACCTAGACTTATTAGATGGGTTTTCTTGCTACAAGAATTTGATTTGCATATTATTAATAGAAAGGGAGCTGAGAACCCCGTTGCAGACAACTTGTCTAGGTTAGAGAATGTTCTTGATGACCCACTACCTATTGATGATATTTTTCCTGATGAACAATTAGCTGTCATGAATGCTTCTCGTACTGCTCCATGGTATGCTGATTATGCTAATTATATTGTTGCTAAATTTATACCACCTAGTTTAAGAAATTACTTTTGGGATGACCCATACCTTTATAAAGAAGGAGTAGATGGTGTCATTAAACGTTGTGTATCTGAGCATGAACAGGAACATATCCTACGCAAGTGTCACTCCGAGGCTTATGGAGGACACCATGCTGGAGATAGAACTGCACATAAGGTATTGCAATCTGGTTTTTATTGGCCTACTCTCTTCAAGGATGCCCATAAGTTTGTTTTGTCTTGTGATGAATGTCAAAGAATTGGTAATATTAGTAGACATCAAGAAATGCCTATGAATTATTCGCTTGTTATTGAATCATTTGATGTTTGGGGCTTTGATTATATGGGACCGTTTCCTTCTTCTAATGGGTATACATATATTTTAGTTGCTGTTGATTACATTACTAAGTGGGTAGAACCTATTCCAACTAGTAGTGCCGATCATAACACCTCTATTAAGATGCTTAAAGAAGTTATTTTTTCAAAGTTTGGAGTCCCTAGATATTTAATGACTGATGGTGGTTCATATTTTATTCATGATGATTTTCGTAAAATGCTTGCTAAGTATGATGTTAATTATAGAATTGCATCTCCTTATCACCCATAGTCTAGTGTTCAAGTAGAATTGAGCAACAGAGAGCTTAAATTAATTTTGCAAAAGACTGTTATAGATCTAGAAAAAATTGGTCCAAGAAACTTGATGATGCATTATGGGCCTATAGAACTACATATAAAAATCATATGGGTATGTCTCCGTATAAGATGGTTTATGGAAAAGTATGTCGCTTACCTCTCGAATTAGAACATAAGGCATATTGGGCCATTAAAGAGCTCAACTATGACTTCAAACCTGCTGGTGAGAAGAGGCTTTTTGACATTAGCTCACTTGATGAATGGAGAACCCAGGCCTATGAGAATGCCAAACTGTTTAAAGAATAAGTTAAAAGATGACATGACAAAAGGACACAAAAACGTGAGTTTAATGTAGGTGATTATGTATTGCTATACAACTCTCATTTAAGATTTTTTGCAGGCAAACTCCTTTCTAAATGGGAAGGTCCTTACGTCATCGAGGAGGTCTATCTTTCCGGTGCCATAAAAATAAACAACTTCGAAGGCACAAATCTGAGTGTCGGTGTCAAAACCGGCGGATTTTGGGTAGGGGGTCCCGAACTATGCGTCTAAGGCGGATGGTAACGTGAGGCAGGGAACACGATGTTTTACCCAGGTTCGGGCCCTCTTGATGGAGGTAAAGCCCTACGTCCTACTTGATTAATATTGATGATATGGTAGTACAAGAGTAGATCTACCACGAGATCAGAGAGGCTAAACCCTAGAAGCTAGCCTATGGTATGATTGTATGTTGTCCTACGGACTAAAACCCTCCGGTTTATATAGACACCGGAAAATGCTAGGGTTACACAAGGTCGGTTACAAAGGAGGAGATATACATGTCCGTATTGCCTAGCTTGCCTTTCATGCCCAGTAGAATCCCATCCGGACACGAAACGAAGTCTTCAATCTTATATCTTCATAGTCTAACAGTCCGGCCAAAGAATATAGTCCGGCTGTCCGGAGACCCCCTAATCCAGGACTCCCTCAGTAGCCCCTGAACCAGGCTTCAATGACGATGAGTCCGGCACGCGGTATTGTCTTCGGCATTGCAAGGCGGGTTCCTCCTCCGAATACATCACGGAAGAATTTGAATATAAGGATAGTGTCCGACCCTGCAAAATAAGTTCCACATACCACCGTAGAGAGAATAATATTTTCACAAATCTAATTTGCTGACTTGTTTTGGCAACATGACATTACGTCATGGCCCGGTGATTATTCGAACCGTTTCCTTTAACTAGCCCCGCACATAACGCGAGGCAGCTTTTTGACACGTCTTGTCAAAGCAGATATCGTGTCCCCTTATCATGGGATTCTCATCAATACGGGCGTAGGTAACCCAACCGCGCCATCGATTATGTCGCCTTGGGGATAAGCGAGTTTTACAAGGCTAGTGGGGACGCATAGTTTCGTCCGCCCATATAAAGGGATAAGGATTCACCTTTTCATCCACGCCTTCTTCCTCCTTTGCTCATCCATTTTCGCACAGTCGAGCTCCAGCGCCCAAGTCCGCACTTCCCACCTCAACCCTCTCCAACCATGTCCGGAGCGGGAGGCAGGTGGATGATCTCCTCCGTCACGGAGGGACACATCAAGAAGATGAGGAGAACCGGATACCTGCCCGACGACATCGCGCACCGGCTCCCAGATGAGGGGCAGCTCATCCCCACCCCCAGGCCCCACGAGAGGGTAGTGTTCCTTACCCATTTCCTCCCGGACTGGGATTCCCTCTCCACCCACTCGTCCGGGGGCTCATGTTCTACTACGGTCTGGATTTCCACGATCTGGCCTCGAACTTCATCCTCAATATCTCGGCGTTTATCATCGTGTGCGAGGCCTTCCTCCGCGTCAAGCCCCACTTCGGCTTATGGCTGAAAACCTTTAATGTCAAGCCGAAGGTAGTGAGCGGCCGCCAGGCGGAGTGCAGACGCGCCATGGCGGGCAAGATGCCCAACATCACATGGCTCGAGGGTTCCTTCGTGGAGACCATAAAGGGTGACAATCAGGGTGGTTCTATATCACTGAGCCGCGTGACCCCGAATGGGCAGCGACCCCCGAGTTCCGATCTGGCATCCCCACACGGCTCACCTCCTGGCAAGAGAAGGGCCTATCCTGGGGTAGTTCGGGAGAGCTGACCGGACTCCAAACATGTATCAAAAACATGGTGAGCAAGAAGCTCAAACTCATCAACGTAGTCAAGGTCATGCTCATCCGCCGGATCCTCCCGTGTCAACGACGGGCTTTCAACTGATGGGAGTTCAACCTGGCCCAACACCAAACTCTGAACATGCTCTTCGACACAGACGAGGATGCCTGGAAGGTACTATTCAAGGGCGCCGAGGTTCCCCTCCCACTATCGAGGATCGCGGATTCTGCGCGAAGCGCCAAGCCAGCGCGGTAAGTTGTTTTTTACCTCTTACAGGATACTCGTTTTTCATAGTTTGACCCTATGCGGGATCTAAGCTCCCGTACCTTTGACAGGACTGGGTGGAGACGTCGGGGCAGATTAACTGTCCGGCCCCTTTGCCCGAAGACACTGCGGACGCTCTCCTAACGGAGATACTGACCCCGGCTCCTTACAAGGTGCCGGAGAAGACCAAGAAGGCCAAGGGAACCCGAAAGAGTTCCCGACGCCAGGTGATATCGGACTCATCGTCCGAGGACTCCTCGGCGCACTCCTCCCACGAAGACGAGGAGGAAGATGAAGACGCTCCCCCTCCAGTCGGGGGAGACAAGAAAAGGAAGGCCGCCCCAACTGGGGGGCCGAAGGGTCCAAGAAGGGAAGGACTCTTCTTCCGGACAGTTCTACCACCACCGCCGAAGGCGAAGATGAGTGGCTGCCAAGGGCCAAGCCCCTGGGGAAGTCGTAAGTATTCGGATACCAGAGTAGCTCATAGCATTCCTTTGTCGCACTGTTTCTCCTAACGCCGAATCATAATTATGCAGACCACCTCAAGCCCGTACAACGTATCTTCGTTGGATGGCTCCCTGGACTCGTTGGATATGGATAGCGATCCACTTCCGACCGCCACCTCCCCTGGCCCTACGGACAATGCCGAGGTGTTGTCTCAAGAGGCACCAGGTCGAGGGGAGACAGTCCCGGAGGTGCCTCAAGGCGACCTTCCAGACTCCGGGAGCAGAGGGAACAAGGCCCCTGAGGGCTCCGAGTTCGGCCCTCAGCCAAACACCGCGCCGGAACCTCCAGTGGTTCCGGACTCGGGCAGGCGGCCTCCTTCCAAGAGGGGCAAGACGCCTGTGCCGGTGACCTCTGTCCATCTAGAGGCGCCGGACAATCTGCTGGGAGCGCTTTGCAGCGCTTTCATCGACGAGAAGCACCGTACTATAATGAGTGCGGTGGTCCAGAAGGTTCAGTCCGCCAAGAGCGGACTGACTGAAGCCTGTGCCAGCCTTCAAACAGGCTTTGAGGTAAGTGTTTAAAATATAGGAAAAATATTACCGCATAGACAGTAGCCCCTGATGCTCTGTTCGGTGTTCACAAAGAAAAGCCGAACAGAGGATCAAACAATATCGCATGAGTCTAATATAAGTATGTCAATATGCGTATGCAAGCTTCGCTGCTGGCATCTGCCGCACTAACTGCGGAGGTCGCCGCATTGAAGCAGGAACTTAACGGGTCCAAGGACGAGCTCGGCCTTGCCAAGAGGCAGCTCGAGGAGAACAAAGGTAAGTAGTACCTAGTCTATGGATATGTATAAAAAGAATGCAATTGCAAAATGATAGGATCATCATGAATTTGCGAGGGGCCACGACCGAAGTGGCGACCCTAAAGCAAGCGCTGTCTGAGGCCGAAGATAAAGTGGCTAAGGAGCGCACCGAGCGGGAAAGGCAAGAGGCTCGGGTGGGCGAGGTGCAGCAAGAGCTCCAAGCTCTCGTGACAAAGCACGAGGCGTTGGCGCTTGACTCGAAGACGCGAGAGTCTGAGCTTGCCGCGGCCCTTGAGAGCGCGCAGAATGCCAAGGCGGAAGCCCAAAAGGCCCTCTAGGAGATTAACGCGATGAAGAAAATAGTGGCGGGTAAGGCATTCTATATGCAAAGCAAGCATGTGAAAGTAAATTACCTGTTACTTACCCGAATCCGGAGCTCTCCAAGAGCATTCGCAGATTTTCCCCGCAGCGTGTCGGATGCCGCACAGTTTTACCAGGCCGAGGAGGGAAGCTCAACGGAGAAGCTGTTCTGGTCCCAGTATACTGGGATCGAACACCCGGTGCCTATGAGCGACTAGCTGAAGCAGCTGGTCGAGCTACACAAGGCAGCCGAACAGGCCATGAAGGGCTTCATAGTCCGGATGTGGCCTGGCGACGCCCTTCCCAACAGCTACTTCGGCTTGGTGAGGCGACTTATCGATGCCTGCCCATGGTTGGAAGTCGGTAAGCGGTCCGTCTGCATCGAAGGTGCACGCCGGGCTTTCGCCCGTGTGAAAGTGGAGTGGGCCAAGCTAGACGCTGTGAAGTTGATCAAGGAAGGGCCGCCGGAGGGCAAGAAGCATCGCCACCCTGAAATGTACTATGAGGGTGTCCTGAAGGGTGTCCGTCTCGTAGCGGACGAGTGTACCAAAGATATAATATTCGAGTAAACTTGCTCGTGTAATCCTGTAGTTATGAAAACTTGTTCATATGCGCTATGCAACGCTTGTTTGAATTTAAAATATTACCTTCTGTTTGACTGTTTATCCAATCTGAGAGATGGGTAGTCCTCGGCTTCTGCCCCCATACCACGAGTGCTGGGGTGTTTGGGATAAACCTGAGCACTCTTGTTCCCATTTTTGGGTCCTTCGAGGGAGGTGCTCAGCACAACGAACAAGGCAACCGGACTAATAATGCTTTATCACTCTCACTTAGCCATAGAATTCTATAATTTTAAATTTCGGCGAAGCCCCTGGTATTCGGAAGACCGAATTCGGGGCACGATACACGCCTTAAGCCGGACAGGGCCGACTCCTCGCTCTAAGCGGCATAATTCTTTAGGGACTCGAAAACCTCTCGAACAACGACCAGTCTCTCGTCTTATCATGACAGTCAGTTTTAGCTTTCTCTACTGAGGTGCTTAGCCCAGCTGAACCGGGGCACAATCGCAGTAGTTCTCCCAGTGCTACCTTAGCCGATATAGCGGAACGTAAGGTACCAAAACATGGGAGCCGGGCAAACCCAACTATTGACCCAAGACATGATTCGGAGCTGATGCATATAATGCTATAAGTTCGGGGTGCCGCACTATCAAAAGTGTTCGGACTTCTCACGCCATATTGTGGGGTACTTAAGCCCCTAGCATATTGGCCGTACCCGAGTGTACGGTTGCAAGGTGTCATTAATGAACACACACACACACACACACACACACACACACACACACACACACACACACACACACACACACAGATATATATATATATATATATAACAAGAATGCAATAATAGTCGTAATGTTATGCATTGTTTATTCAAAAAGGTACATTCAAGCAGAATGATACAGATAGTGCGATAAGCAAAAAGTAGGACTATGTCCCTTCCAAGGGCAAGCTGAGGAATATTATTAAAGCAAATATTTCACTCGTTATCGTAATCCATCTGGGAGTTCTGTGGTGTGACGTAGCTTTCTGCCTCCTTGGTTGCTGCATCATGTGTTCGGAAATCATGCTGCCAGACAGGGTTTCCGGAGATTAAAGTCCTGAAAGAGAAAAATAACAAAGCGGGAAGCCCCTAGTGCGGTTTAAGCCGCGTATTGGGGCGTGCCGTAGTTGTGCCCCCCTCCCCGCCTGTGCCCATGGTATTTTTAATGCGTAATTATGTATGCGTGGCACGAATTTCACCGTTTGGCTTGGGCCGGGGTGGGGGCCGCATTGCTACGCGAGCTCAGATCGTGCCAGGCGGTCTAGTTGCCGATTACTTCGAGCGTGCTTGAAGGTGTCCGAGTCTTGAAACGCCGAACTGGTGGATTGCCTTGAGAGACTGCTTTGCACTTCTGCTGCGAGGGCTGCAGTGTGCTCCTCCGTGTGGAGAGAGCGCTCTGTGTTTCCATTAACTGTGATGACCCCCCGAGGTCCTGGCATCTTGAGCTTGAGGTATGCATAATGCGGTACCACATTGAATCTCGCAAATGCGGTTCGCCCGAGCAGTGCATGATAGCCACTGCGGAACGGGACTATATCGAAGATTAATTCTTCGCTTTGGAAGTTATCCGGGGATCCGAAGACCACATCCAATGTAATTGAGCCTGTGCAATGGGCCTCTACACCTGGAATGACGCCTTTAAAGGTCGTTTTTGTGGGTTTGATCCTTGAGGGGTCTATACCCATTTTGCGCACTGTGTCCTAGTAAAGCAGGTTCAGGCTGCTGCCGCCATCCATAAGGACTCGAGTGAGGTGAAATCCGTCGATGATTGGGTCTAGGACCAGTGCGGCGAATCCGCCATGATGGATACTAGTGGGGTGGTCCCTGCGATCGAAGGTGATCGGACAGGAGGACCATGGGTTGAACTTTGGGCGACTGGCTCCAACGCATATACGTCCCTGAGCGCACGCTTCCGCTCCCTCTTGGGGATGTGGGTTGCGTATATCATGTTCACCGTCCGCACTTGTGGGGGGAACCTCTTCTGTCCTCTGGTGTTCGGCTGCCGGGGCTCTTCCTCGTCATCGCTATGTGGCCCCTTATCTTTGTTTTCGGCAATTAACTTGCCGGCCTGCTTGAATACCCAACAATCCCTATTGGTGTGGTTGGCTGGCTTGTCGGGGGTGCCGTGTATTTGACACGAGCGATCGAGTATGCGGTCCAAACTGGACGGGCCCGGAGTGCTTCGTTTGAATGGCTTTTTCCGCTGACCGGGTTTAGAGCCTTTGAATCCGGCATTGACTGCCGTATCCTTAGTGTTATCACTGTTAATGCGGCGCTTGTGTTTGTTGCGACGTGACTTGCTATTGCCGTCCTTGGTATCCGAAGTACCATGGTTCTTTGATATGTTATTACTGCGAGCCAGCCAGCTGTCTTCTCCCGCACAAAAGCGAGTCATGAGTGTCGTGAGGGCTGCCATAGATTTCGGCTTTTCCTAACCAAGGTGCCAGGCTAGCCACTCGTCGCGGATGTTGTGCTTGAAAGCTGTTAGGGCCGCTGCATCCGGACAGTCGACGATTTGATTTTTCTCTGTTAGGAACCATGTCCAGAATTGCCTGGCCGATTCTTCTGGCTGCTGAATTATGTGGCTCAAGTCATCGGCATCTGGTGGTCGCACATAAGTGCCCTGAAAGTTGTCGAGGAATGCGGCCTCTAGATCTTCCCAACAGCTAATGGACTCTGCTGGCAAGCTGTTAAGCCAATGCCGCGCTGGTCCTTTGAGCTTTAGTGGAAGGTATTTGATGGCGTGTAAGTCATCACCGCGGGCCATGTGGATGTGGAGGAGGAAATCCTCAATACATACCGCAGGATCTGTTGTGCCGTCGTATGATTCAATATTTACGGGTTTGAAACCCTCTGGGATTTGATGATGCATTACTTCGTCTGTGAAGCATAGGGGGTGTGCGGCGCCTTTGTACTGGGCTATATCGCGATGCAGCTCCAATGAGTCTTGTCCGCTGTGTTCGGCCCGGCCGGATTTACTTTTACTGTATCCGGCGTGACGTTTATCATCTCGCATAGTGGCGCGCCCTCGTGATCCGTACATCGATCTTGCATGTTTTGCTTTGTCCTTCAATACGTCTCGCAGGTCTGGCATATTTCCCCATGCCTTTTTATTTGAATGGCGTCGGGGTGCAGGCTGAGCTTTTGGCTGGAATGCCTCTCTATTGCGGCCACGAGGTGGCCGATCAGCCCCGTCATACGCTTCTTCCTCCAGTCGGGGTAGCAACCTGCATTTTGGGTAACTCTTGGAGGGGCGCTCGAGTTTATATTCCTCGGCCGCGAGGACTTCGTTCCACCTGTCAGCTAGCAGATCTTGATCAGCTTGAAGCTGTTGCTACTTTTTCTTAAGGCTATTTGCCGTGGCCATAAGCCGGTGCTTGAAGCGCTCTTGTTCGACGGGATCCTCTGGCACGGCAAATTCGTCATCGCCGAGGCTTGCCTCGTCTTCGGATGGGGGCATGTAATTATCATCCTCCGCCTCTCCATCTGCCGCTCTCTCAGGAGGGCTGGCTCCTCCATCCTCCTGCTCTAAATCTTGCTGGAGGGGATTGTTGTTGTCTTCGGCACTATCCGGAGTGTTATTATCTCCTGTGCCGGTATCACCACTTTTGCTTTGGCGGGACTTAGAGCGGCGCCGCTGACGTCGGCGCTTGGGTTGCTTCTTGGAGGGGTCATCCTCCGCTGTCTCGTCGCCATTGCCTTCTTTGGGTGTGTCCACCATGTATATATTGTATGATGAGGTGGCTGTCCAGTGCCCTGTGGGCAGTGGTTCCTCTTCGTCTCCCGCATCATCGTCCATACCGTCGATGTCTTCGGAGTCGAAGTTGAGCATGTCGGTTAAGTCATCGACAGTGGCTACTAAGTGGGTGGTGGGTGGGCCGTGAATTTCTTCATCGTTCGCATCCCAATCCTGTGGGACATAGTTCGGCCAGGATCCTCCTGACAAGAAGAGAGACCTTAATGAGTTCAGTATGTCGCCAAAGGGCGAGTGCTGAAAAATATCCGCGGAGGTAAACTCCATAATCGGCGCCCAATCGATTCGCTAGGAACGGACATAGGCGGTTCGGAGTCCGTGGCCGGAGAAGGATCCGGCAGTTTGACAACACGACTCTCGTGCAGGGTAAGGTCGATGTTCGGCTCGATCGCCGATGAGGATAAGGCTTCCATGGCGGGGTCCATCCACCCGTCCATGGACGACGCAACTGGCTCCGAATTGAGGGTCGGAGCGGCTGCCGGTGCGATCTCCTGAACACTGTCTGATGGTAGAGCTAAATCGTACTCATCGTGACCGTGTGACGCACAAGGCAGAGGCTCGAATCCGTCGAAGATCAAGTCTCCGTGGATATCTGCCGTGTAGTTTAAGCTTCCAAACCTGACCTGGTGGCCAAGGGCGTAACTTTCGATCTGCTCCAGATGGCCAAGCAGTTGGCCCGCAGTGCGAAGCCGCCGAACACAAAGATCTGTCTGGGGAGAAAAGTCTCACCCTGGACTGCATCGCTATCGATGATAGAAGGAGCCATCAAGCCTAATGGCGATGACATAGAGGAACTCTCAATGAAAGCACCAATGTCGGTGTGAAAACCGGCGGATCTCGGTAGGGGGTCCCGAACTGTGCGTCTAAGGCGGATGGTAACAGGAGGCAGGGAACATGATGTTTTACCCAGGTTCGGGCCCACTTGATGGAGGTAAAACTCTACGTCCTGCTTGATTAATATTGATGATATGGGTAGTACAAGAGTAGATCTACCACGAGATCAGAGAGGCTAAACCCTAGAAGCTAGCCTATGGTATGATTGTATGTTGTCCTACGGACTAAAACCCTCCGGTTTATATAGACACCGGAAAGGGCTAGGGTTACACAAGGTCGGTTACAAAGGAGGAGATATACATGTCCGTATTGCCTAGCTTGCCTTCCACGCCAAGTAGAGTCCCATCCGGACACGAGACGAAGTCTTCAATCTTATATCTTCATAGTCTAACAGTCCGGCCAAAGGATATAGTCCGGCTGTCCGAGAAGGTGCTTACGTCATCGAGGAGGTCTATCGTTCCGGTGCCATAAAAATAAACAACTTCGAAGGCACAAATCCGAGGGTGGTGAACGATCATAGAATCAAACATTACATCTCAGGTAATCCTATAAATGTTGAAACTAATGTTATTGAAACCGCAACCCCGGAGGAATACATAAAGGACACTTTCCCGAACGTTTCAGACTCCGAAAAGGAATAGGTATGAGGTACAATAAGTAAACCGACTCCAAAACAGTTCTAATAGCACTCTGTTTTGGAATATTTAAGGAAATAGGAAAATAAGAAGCAGTCCGGGAAGGACACGCAGCGTCCACGAGGGTGGAGGGCGCGCCCTACCCCCCTGGGCGCACCCCCTGCCTCGTGGGCACCTCATGTTTTCTCCGGACTCCGATTTCGTGCACAATACTTCTTTTGGTCGGTAAAAAATTATTATATAATCTCCTGAAGGTTTTGACCACCGTACCACGCAAACATCCTTTGTTTTTTTGTTTCGAGTTGTTTCTGCTGCAGATTTAGAGCAAGATCTCTTCTCAAGAGTCAGTCGGGGAGAGTCGGGTGTCTCATCCTATACCGTGGCCAAGAGCAAATAGCGATGCTGACCACTTTGGTCCATCAACTAAGGAAGAGATGGAGGCTGACTTGAAAAGGATAGATGCCATGGAGGAGGATCAAGAAGTTACTTCTCGTTTCCGAGCCGGATTCACGATGGGGGAACTACAGAGCTCGACTATTCCAAACGCGGTCATCCCTTCCAACATTAGATTTCTTTCTTATGAAAATATGAAAAAGAGTGTTACTTGTTCTCCCGCAGCTATGCAACATCCTTGGGTGAAAGGAGCTTTAGCCGTCACGGGCAAGTTCCGACCTCAAGCAGCAAGGTAACAAGCTTGAGGAAGAGAATTGTATCCTGAGGGGCATCATCACCAAGAACATCACGTCACCACCCTTGAAGAAAGAGACATAAACACATGGGTATGGGCACTCCCCTTGGCAACTGCCAAGCTTGGGGGAGTGCCCCGGTATCGTATCACCATCACACTTTTATCTTTACTGTTTTTCTTAGTTCGATCATTTTGGTAATATCTTGATCTAGTAGAATAAAGTTTTAGTATGATCTACTTTTGAGTTTTGCTTTATGATCCTTCTATGAAATCGAGTCCGTGAGCTATATATAATAAAGATTAGTGTTGAGTCAAGGGCTTGATTATCTTGCTATGATCTTGAGGGGATAAAATAAAAGAGAAAGAATAAAAAGAAATAAATAGATCATATGGATCTTATGGAGAGTAATGACTTCACATATAAAGAGTATGATGAATAAAAGTTGTTGATAGTTGACAAACATAGTTTTGGTCATCGTTGCAATTAATAGGAAGTAACAAAGAAAGAGAGGTTTTCACATATAAATATACTATCTTGGACATCTTTTATGATTGTGAGCACTCATTAAAATATGACATGCTAAAGAGTTGACGTTGGACAAGGAAGACAACGTAATGGGTTATGCTTTCTTACATCTGAAATAAATTATATTGTCATGGATCATCCAACATGTTGAGCTTGCCTTTCCCTCTCATGCTAGCCAATTTCTTTGCACCAAGTAGAAATACTACTTGTGCTTCCAAACATCCTTAAACCTAGTTTTGCCGTAAGAGTCCACCATATCTACATATGGATTGAGTAAGATCCTTCAAGTAAGTTGTCATCGTTGCAAGCAATAAAAAATGCTCTCTAAATATGTATGACTTATTAGTGTGAAGAAAATAAGCTTTATACGATCTTGTGATGTGGAAGAAATAAAAGCGATGGACTGCATAATAAAGGTCCATATCACAAGTGGCAATATAAAGTAACGTTATTTCGCATTAAGATTTTGTGCATCCAACCATAAAAGCACATGACAACCTCTGCTTCCCTCTGCGAAGGGCCTATCTACTATTCTTGTCTTATACTTCATATAAGAGTCATGGTGATCTTCACCTTTCCTTTTTACATTTTATCCTTTGGCAAGCACAATGTGTTGGAAAGATCCTGATATATATAGCTAATTGGATGTAAGTTTTCATGAACTATTATTGTTGACATTACCCTTGAGGTAAAAGGTTGGGAGGTAAAACTATAAGCCCCTATCTTTCTCTGTGTCCGATTAAAGCTTTATACCCATAAATATTGCGTGAGTGTTAGCAATTGTAAAAGACTAAATGATAGTTGAGTATGTGGATGTAACACCCTCGATGCGACTATAGCTCCCACGTGTCGATGCACGACTTAGAGACATAATCGCATTGAAGGCATATGTCGCAAGTAAGGTAATCTTTACACATCCCATGTAATATAATAATAAAGGGGAGATAACATAGTTGGCTTACACTCGCCACGTCAATCAAGGTACATAAATAACATTACACCATCCAAACACTCATAGCCCGACTACGGCGCCAAAATAAAAGATAACCCAACATGCGACACGGTCCCGATCACCCCCAACTGGGCACCACTACTGATCGTCAGGAAAAGAAACATAATAACGTTGAGAGTCCTCGTCGAACTCCCACTTGAGCTCGAGCGCGTCACCTGGAGCGGAATCATCAGGCCCTGTATCTGGTGTAATAGTAATCTGTGAGCCACAGGGACTCAGCAATCTCGCACCCTCGCGATCAAGACTATTTAAGCTTAAAGGTAAGGCAAGGTAAATATAAGTGGAGCTGCAGCAAGCGACTAGCATATATGGTGGCTATCCTGTTTGCAAAAGAGAGCGAGAAGAGGAGGCAAAGCGCGAGCGAGAAACTAGAGAGTAACCTGCACAAGCATTACTCCAACACCGTGTCCACTTCCCGGACTCTGCCGAGAAGAGGCCATCATGGTAACTCACATGGTTGATTCATTTTAATTAAGTTAAGGTTCAAGTTATCTACAACCGGACATTAACAAATTCCCATCTGCCCATAACCGTGGGCACGGCTTTTGAAAGTTCAAATCCCTGCAGGGGAGTCCCAACTTAGCCCATGACAAGCTCTCACGGTCAACGAAGGAATAGACCTCCTCCCAAGACGTTCCGATCAGACTCGGTATCTCGGTTCTTCAAGACAGTTCGACAGGTTAAAACAAGACCAGCAACACCGCCCGAATGTGCCGACAAATCCCGATAGGAGCTGCACATATCTCGTTCTCAGGGCACACTCAGATGAGACATCCTACGAGTAAAACCAACCCTCAAGTTGCCCTGAGGTGGCCCCGCAGTCTACTCGGTTCGGACCAACACTCAGAGGAGCACTGGCCTGGGGGGGGGGGGGTTTAAATAAGATGACCCTCGAGCTCCGGAAACCCAAGGGAAAAAGAGGCTAGGTGGCAAATGGTAAGACCAAGGTTGGGCATTGCTGGAAAAGCTTTAATCAAGGCGAATTATCCAGGGGTTCCCATTATAACCCAACCGCGTAAGGAACGCAAAATCCGGGAACATAACACCGATATGACGGAAACTAGGGCGGCAAGAGTGGAACAAAACACTAGGCGAGAGGCCAAGCCTTTCACCCTTTACCAAGTATATAGATGCATTAAGATAACCAGATAATATAATGATATCCCAACAAGTAAATAAATGTTCCAACAAGGAACGGCCTCCAATCTTCACCTGCAACTAGCAACACTATAAGAGGGGCTGAGCAAAGCGGTAACATAGCCAATCAACGGTTTGCCAGGACATGGTGGGTTAGAGGTTTGACATGGCAATTTGGGAGGCTTGAAAGCAAGTGGTAGGCATCGTAGCAATGGCATAGCAAAAGAGCGAGCAATCTAGCATAGCAAAGATAGTAGTGATTTCGAGGGTATGATCATCTTGCCTGCAAAGTTGTCAGAGTTGACTGGATCCTCGAAAGCAAACTCAATGGGCTCCTCATTAGCGAACTCGTCTCCCGGCTCTATCCAAATAAGACAAACAAGCAACAAAGACACAATCAACCATGTGCAAGGATCAAACAATATGATGCAAGGATGGTATGCTATGCGGGATGCGATGCGGGATGCATATGCAAGACGTGACAAGGAATGCATGAACCTGGCCTCAACTTGGAAATCCAAGTGTGCCACTGGAAAGATGAGATGAAATCACTTGAAAACGATATAAAGAACGCCGGAATCAGAGTTACGGTTTGGAAATGGCAAGCAAAACAAATATGACATCGGTCTGCGATTTACAGCAAGTAGCCATCTAAAAGCAAGGAGATGAACATGCTACAGCATCCAAACATGACAACAAAATACATGGCAGGGATGCACTCAAGATGCTTAACAAAAGTCTAGCACTGAGCTATGGCCAATTCATCCATTAACAGATTCAAACAAGCATGGCAAAAATGCATATGGCAAACAGATTTCAGACTTAGTGAAATTAACACTTGTCTGGAATTTCAGATCAGGTAGCACTCTTCGGAGCAACAAAACTACATGATACAGGACCTGCACATGGCAACGTAAAGCATGTCATGGAGCTACTCAAAGAGCTTAACAAAAGTCCCTTAGTGACCTTGAGCCAAAAGGGATCAGAAAATACAATTGCAAGCATGTGAACATGGCAAAAACATAATCAGATCACAGACTTAGTGAAAACTGGCACATGCTGAAACATGTATCAAGTAGGTATGTTTACGAGCTCGATGCACTCACTACAGAGCAATTCATGACAATCTAAGCATACATCTATTAAGAACACACAAAATGCAAGCTAGACATGGCAAGAACAATAGCATAGCATGCACGGGTCAACTACAACATCATCGGCAAAATTGCAAACAAGTTGACAATCTGCCCAGATTCACAAAGTAGCAAAAGTAGAGCTCGATTGACTCAAGCTAGGGTGCTCCATAATTGCAAACAAAGACATGGATGGATAGAGCACTACAAGATTAACAAAACACCCTTACTGATCATCCTCAAAAGAGGCACGGATCACTAGGAAACAACAAGAACATATGGCCATATGCAATAAACAGATCAGGCACTTAGTGGAATTGCTAAGTCCCTGAAATCAGCACTACCAAGTGCCTCACTTCGCAAGCTTGCACTATTCACCACACACATCACAAAAATACATGGGTTGCACCTCTGGAAAGATGACAAAACCCTTAACAAAACATAAGTAGAGCTCATGGGCATAACATGCACACCATAATCATGGCAAAAATGACAAATATGCAAATGGAGTAGCAGATCTGACAAATAACTCAAGTAGCCCTCTTCTAACAGCATTTCGGTCATCAAGATGAACTCAAATGAAAATGATGCAATGGAATGAAATGATGTACTCTCTGAGGTGAACATTTTGATATGCTATATGCCCAAATCGGAGCTATGGATGCAAAGCTACGGCACGATGAACATAGGCACATGGATTAGGGTTTCGGGAGAAAAAGTCAACCCGAGGAGATATTTCCAGATCTGGATCGCACACGGATCGAGGTTCGATGCCGTCCTCGCCGGAGTTCTTGCCGGACTTGGAGGGAGAGGCCGGCGCGAGGAGGCGAGGCGGTGGTCGGAGGAGGCGCGGCGACCGGGCGGCGGCGGTGAGCTCGTCGGCGGCGGGGCACGCAGCCGGGCGCGGGAGGCGGCGATGACCGGCGATGG